>NW_023597055.1:8485122-8500122 GCF_011947565.3 Pollicipes pollicipes
ACTGGGGTGGGGAAGGAGAGGAGGGGGGGGGGGGGGGGGGCGGAGGGTAGGCTCGACGCGTTCGCGCGAGAGCGGTGCGCACCTTGACCGGTGCTGCCGTCGGGCGTGGGGGGTAGCTCGCCGCGACGTGGCCTAGCGCGCGGCGGCGACGGTGATGAGCTGGCTGACGCGTCTCTGATACCGCGGCCGGGGCGAACAGCTCTGTAGTTTATCAGCCGGAGCCGCGGCGGGACAGTGGCCCGGCGACGCGTCGCGAAGGCCGGGTACAAAGGCAGTGTGACAGCGTTGGTCCATGCGGCCCAATGCAATGCAGCAGTGTTGGACTATGGGTGAAGCTGGGAAGACGCGTACAGGCGAGGCCCAGCGTCTTGCGCATGGGTAGAACACCACTCTGTTTTAACTTATTGGAGCTCGCGTATAGTCCTGTATTATAGGCCATGGCCAATTTTCTCGAGAATGCCTACAGGGCGGTTATTTTCTCTGCGGTATCACGTTGCGCATGCGGTGCACGGGGTGTGGTATCTTGGAGCCTTCTGGCGATCAGTGAAGACCACGTACCATTCCTCCGTCCCTCTCCTCTCCTCTCTCCCCCCCCTCCCTCTCTTTCTCCCTCTCTCCATTTCTCCCTCTCCTTCTCTCCCTCTCCCTCCCTCCCTCCCTCTGCTGACTCTTTCTCTCCCCCTCCCTCCCTCCCCCCTCTCCCTCTCTCTCACTGCCTCTGCCTCCCTTCCCTTCATTTCCTCCCCACTCTCTCCCCCGTCCTTCACGCCCCTCTGCCTCCCCACCTCGCCGCCCGCCCCGCCCCGCCGCGCCGTCACCGAGCCTGTCCGTCTCCGCCGGCCCGTGTCTCGTGCGCGCTGCGCCGCTCGCCCGTCGTTTGTCTCCGCCGCCGCTCTGCCCCGCTCCGCCGCGCTCTGCCGGCGGCCGGCGCCCTCTGCCGGCCAACGTCGACACATCGATCGCGGCGGCCCGCTGTTGATTCGGCCAGCCGGCGGCGCCGACGGCCGGCGGCCGCCCCGCTCGCTCAGGCCGCCGACGGCCGGACGGCGGGCCGCGGGCCGGCGGCCGGTGACAGCGCGGCCTCCGGCCGGCCGCTGCGGTCGGCCGATGACCCGGCGGCCCGGCGGCCGACGCGGCGAGGTCGGTTCGGCCCGGGGGCGGTGACGGCCCCTGCCCGGGTCGCGGTCGGGGCTCGTGCTGGCGTCGGTGTGGCGGGTCAGATGTGCGGCGCGGCCGGTCTGAGTCTCATTCGGAGCGGCTGTTCCGGCTTCAGGCTCAAATCCGGCCTACTTGAGTTGTAGATTTAACTCGTGTTTGAGCGCCATCCTGGGCAGGCAGGGCTTGGAGCGTGCACCATCGCGAGCTCAATCTTGTCTCTCCCCCCCCCACCCCCCACCCCCTCTTAGCCAGAGCTCCGACTGTGTCGGCGGCAAAACACGATCCTCTCATCCTCACGCGAGCTCCTCGCTCGTCACCCTCGAGCAGGTGACGCCATAGCCAGCCGAATCCCGGCAGGAAATACCCGCTCTCCCCTAACATCTGCTCTGAACTTCGGGACGGAGAATGATTCCGGTCCGTTTCGCGCCTCTGTTCTGCTGTGGCGGAAGCCGAACACGCGCTGACCCGTCGACGACGAGTTCCGACGTCGCGCGGACATCGGCGCGGCGGACTTGCGACGGGTGCGAGCGTGCACCTGCCGCCGCCTGATGACTGTGTGGATGACGCTGTTATCTAGAGCAAATAGACCCGCTATCGAATCGCAGGGCCGAGCCGGCGCTCTCTGTTGCCTTGCTGTTTGCCAACCACGACACGCAGAGTTTAGCAAACGGCACGGGCCCGCCGACTGATGGAACGGCCCCTGTCGCCGGCCGGCTTGTCAAGGGGCGTGACGACGAGGGCGTGACATCGAGCGGGCACCGCAGCGCTGGGCGGTCACGCCGGAGCCAGTGACCGGCAGTGCCTGTTGGGCCCGCGGCTAGTAGAAGCTCCGGCTCAGTCGCGGCTCGCCGGCACCGCTTGTGGTCGGTGTCGCGTTTGCCAGGCGGACGGTCGGCGCTGAGGCGGCTGAGCCCGGATGCTTCTCAGATGCTTATCGTTTGATTCTCAGTAAATCTCGTATGCGTCTCAGATGCTTCTCGGATGCTTGTCGTTTGAGTCTCAGCAAATCTCGTGTGCCTCTCAGATGCGTCTCAGATGCTTCTCAGATGCCTCTCAGTTGCTTCTCAGATGCTTCTCAGAGGCCTCTCAGTTGCTTTTCAGATGCTTCTCAGAAGCCGTAGGGCCGTTGGTGGAGGTGGCGATTGGCCTGGCAGATCGGTGACGGCAGACGCGTCGGGTGTAGGCCGTGACGGACGGCCACTGCCTGGTTGGCTCGAGTCGACTGGTTTCGTCGAGTCAGCCGCGAGGTTTCATGGTGTCGTTTCGGGGTGATTCGGACGGTGGGCGTAAAATGAGATGGGCTAATGCGGAGATGAAGTCTTCTCGTGGTGGAGTTGGGGGTAACAGTGGCCAGAAACAAAGATCAATGTTTTGATGTCTCGCCCTCTTGACATAGACGTGGTACATGATTATGATGATACATGAACCATCTGACGGCTGGCTGCCGTCCATTTTTTGTTGTTGTTTGTCCTCATGTGCTGTCACATTGCTTTGTTTTTCCCATTGACATATGATTTTCAGCGAGCGATGACAGTAGGAGAATGCTGAGCAGGGTAGCCGGTCGATGGGTCGGACGCCTCGTGACGTTTATCGAAGCCAGCCGCCAGTCCGCCGACGCTCCGCGGCCTACAGCAGTCCTGGCGGCGTGGCAGTAGCAGACATCCCCATTCAACAGCCCGCTGACAAGGGCCGCTGAGCAAAGCCCTGGATGGCGCCCTGTCTAGGGGATCAGGCAGTGCCAAGGTTGACCTCTTGGGTTAATCGGTGACCCTGCAGGTCTTAATGTTCGGGAATGTAAAGTAGAAAATAGAGCATTGAACGGCACTTTCTCAACCAGATTAGCATAAAATCTGGTCTAAATCAGTTCCAGCGTGGAAAAGTAACTCGTGGCCGATCGAATGCCAAATAAAGGCGTCATAGGTCACTAACCTCGTCGACTTGGGAAAGGCCGTTGACCAATCCAAAATGACCTGTATGCAAGCCGACTACCATTTCATGCCCATTTCGTTTTTCATCCTGTGCCGCATTGTTGCCAAAAGTGTCGTTGGCTGCTGATGAGCAGCAAACAACTAGCATTTGGCATAGAATGAGTTTGCAAGAGTACGAAAATGACGTCATAACTAAGTAACCTGAAGAAGCCTGTGGTATTTTGTAGTGATGAGCAATGAACTTGTCGTGAGGCGTGCCAAAACTTAAGGGCACGGCCCCCTTTTCGTTTTCCATTGCCGAAGTAGTACCACTTGGGGTGCCATCCACCCCTCCCCCAGCGACGGCCGAGCAAGCTCATGCACATGGAAACGCGCTGGGAACCTCAGGATCAGCGTGTGTATGACCCCGGCCTCGGGACAAGGCTGCCGTCAGACCATGCTGACCGGAGCGCCGGGTCAGGCCCTCCGCTAACTGGAGCGCCGAGTCAGACCCTCCGCTAACCGGAGCGCCGAGTCAGACCCTCCGCTGACCGGAGCGCCGAGTCAGACCCTCCGCTGACCGGAGCGCCGGGTCAGACCCTCCGCTAACTGGAGCGCCGAGTCAGACCCTCCGCTGACCGGAGCGCCGAGTCACACCCTCCGCTGACCGGAGCGCCGGGTCAGACCCTCCGCTAACTGGAGCGTCGGGTCAGACCCTCCGCTAACCGGAGCGCCGGGTCAGACCCTCCGCTAACTGGAGCGTCGGGTCAGACCCTCCGCTAACCGGAGCGCCGGGTCAGACCCTCCGCTAACCTGGAGCGCCGAGTCAGACCCTCCGCTGACTGGAGCGTCGGGTCAGACCCTCTGCTGACCTGGAGGCCACGCCAGGCGCTGCCCGTCCGGAGCCGGCCGGGCCCGACGTGGGCTGTTCCCGGTCAGCGACCCAAGGCAGCCGCCGGGTTTGGCCCGCGCGGCCGCTGCGGCCTGCTGGTAACGTGACGTCACGGCGGTGATGTCACGACCCCACGGCGGCGGCGGCGGTGGTCAGGCACCCCCGGCGGGCGGCCGCCGGCGCCGCGCCGCCACCGCAGGTGGCTGCGGCCGCGGGCGGCGGCGCGCGCCTGCGCCGGTGCCGCCGCCGTCCAGCGCCGCTCGGCGCATCGATTGACGAGCCGCGCCGCGGCCTCCGCCGATCCGACGGCCGCGCGCGGCCTCGCGCCCGAGCGGCAGCTGCGAACGGGGCCGCGGTGCCCGGTGCGACCGATGACACGGAACTCGTGGTGCAAGGCGCCAGTGCGGAAATGCCGTGCATGTGAGTGACGTGAGAAGCGGACTGTTGTCTAAACTGTAGATAAGTTTGCAAAAGGTCGCCTTGATTTACAAATTGCTGAAAGGGCTTGTCCTGTAATGAGTCGAGGGTGCGCCCGATGTCCGTGTCAAAGTTCACAGGAGTCGAAAGGCTGTGGGTGTGAGCGAAGCGCCGGAGAGGTAATTACCACTGAACGTCAGTTCCGGAACTGAACGTCAGTTGCAGCCGAGAAAGGCCCGTCTCGTGACGGCGCTGGAGGCGTGGCCGTGACGCACAGCCGGTCGTCGGGGGAGGGCGCCGACACGCGCCCGCTCCTGGCGGTGCTCGGAGCCCGGCGCCGGCGCGCTGGCGGCGCCGAGGCGCGGTACCGCCGGCGGCCGCGGCCAGAGCCCGGCCCTGCCAGCGGATGACTCCCCCGGGGCAGGACCTGGATTGGGCGTGGCGCGCAGCCCGCTCCGGCAGAGGGCAGGCGCCGGTGCCGCCGGCTGGCTCGTCTCTGGTCCGCGATTGGAGACCGCATCTGTGCGCGAGCCTGAGAGCTAGATCTATTTTTTTTTTAACCACAGGTTGTGTGAACCAGATTGTGTGGGCCTTGGTGCTGAAGCAATGTGTGACCTACCATGTCCCCTGAAAGCTCTCCGTTAGTCAGTCACGCTTGCTCAAAAGGCAGATCCGACACTGAAAATCGCGGGGAAGTAAGGAGTGAAGTTCGACAGAAACGAGAACTCGGAGACACGGCATTCTAATCAATTAATCTCATGCGAGTAGTACAGTCGCTGCCATCTAAAGCTGCCTCTGTTTTGGGAACACTAAAGAAGAGGCTTTGGTTGCAACCTGCAATTCGTGTATACAGATGTACAATATGCAAATAAAACAAAAAAGACAGTATACAAAAAAGACAGTGTGCAAATGCCTGCTGATTACTTTCGCTGGGAAGAACGAATTAAGCAGTAATGTGGACATAGCTTGCGAACTGTTCGCTGCGCTTCGCAATTGTTTATTTGGCAAATGGAGCTATGTTTGAGGGGAGTCGGGTCATTATTTCCGAGATATTATACTTATCATTGTTTCCGAAATATCATAATTATCACCGTTTTCGCCCTCAGTCTATGGTCGTGATCCAGCAAAGGTTCGGATGGAGCGTGGCGCTATTTTCCCCCTAACCTTAATGTATTACGATGGGTGGCTCATGTGTCATAGCAGTGAATGAATTATGCAGTGAAGTAGACACATAAATATGCAACGAAATACACACAGGCCGATATTTTATGAAATAAAAACAGTAATGCAACACAATATACGAGGGAAGCGGGTCTGGTGGGGGCTAGAGCAGCCGAACTGTGAACGTCTGCTGGCAAAGCGGTCTCCGCTGTTGGGTCAGCGCTCCCATGTTTGAACGGCTATGCTGGTGAAGCCCGACATAGCTTCACCGCGGGACGTCTGGATTAGAGGGCCCTTCTGCGGCCCCGGCAGCACCGCGCAGACAGCTGGGCTGGACACGCCCAGTTGTGGACGCGGTTCCACCGCAGGAACAGCTGAGCCAGCCTGCCGCTCCGGCCCCGCGACCGTGTCAGCCGGACGCTACTCGGCCGAATGGGGCGGGGGTGGCTGAGGTGCGCGTGTGGGTGTGTCAGCTGGCCGGACGGGCCCGAGGTGGGGGGGGGGGGGGGCGGTCGATGCCGGGTGGGGCGGGGCGAGGCGGCCCGTCCCGGCCTCCGGAGACGGCCCCGTGTCGGTGACCGACTCCGGTCATTGGCTGAAGCCGGTGGATACGGGACAAGGCGGTCCGTCCTAGCCTCTGGAGACGGGCCCGTGTCGGTGACCGACTCCGGTCATTGGCTGAAGCCGATGGACACGGGACAAGGCGGTCCGTCCCAGCCTCTGGAGACGGGCCCGTGTCGGTGACCGACTCCGGTCATTGCTGAAGCCGATGGATGCGGGACAAGGCGGCCCGTCCCAGCCTCCGGAGACGGCCCCGTGTCGGTGACCCGACTCCGGTCATTGGCTGAAGTCGATGGATACGGGACGAGTCAGCCGACCGTGACCCTGGACCTTGTGGCGGGAGTTCAATTCCAGACGCCGTCATTTTTTTTGAATGGCGTCCCGTGGGATTAATAGCGTCCGCTGCCGTACCAATGTCCCCCCCTCCCATCCAATCTGATGCAGATTCAGAAGAGGCGTACCTTTATTACGCATCAGAGAAAGAAGAGGTACTTGGGTACTTGGGTGCTTGGGTGCTCCTGAAGAGGTACTTGGATGCTTGGGTGCTCCTGCCATTTGTTGAGGCGTACATGGTATGTATGCGACCAACTGCGCGTTGGGGTGGCGGTAGTGCAGTGTTTAACGCCTCTGCGTTAACCACTGCCCACCTGGGAAGTCACAGGTACGGGGTTCGAGTCCCGCGGTACCCGCCCTTCCTGGTCGGCTGCCTCCACGGTGAAAGGCAGTCGACGCCATATGGCCGCAGCAGCTGAGTGCGTCGTAGAGTCCCAATGGAAGTTCCAATGGCAGCGGCACTAAAGGCGTTGCTTGACCGCGCTGAACGATTGAAAATCGTATTGTGTGGGTCAAACAAAGCTGAGCTGGTTTCTAACAACAAACCTGGCCGAGGAAATGACTGGAGGGTAACTACACATATTTCTAGGGTACGCTACGCTGGACTGTAGCACGCACGTGCTGTGATCGTTCCTTTGTTCCCAAGTTATCTTCCTTACGAAGCTTGTATTTTTGGGGCACGGTTGTCAAAACTGACCGCGCCGTCACTGCGTACTCGTTGTAACTAGACATAGTTCCACAGGGGCGCATATAGCCATAGTTAGGACGCAAAATAACCGTTGTCGTCAACGTGCCCCTCAGCACAAATAATAACTAACATGCAAGAATGAAAAAAGAAGGAAGAGTAGATGCCTGCTTTGGGCTTGCGAGCTATGCTCTTATTTCGTTATCATCAGCGCTGGGTGGGGAGCCAGAACACGAGCTCTTCACGACCGGCCCCCGCACAAAGGTCGTCTGGCCAGAAATGACTGAGATTCATGTCTCGGAGAGTTCCATGGCACCCATTAATCTTCCAGTCCCCGATAGGAGGCTTTCCGTCGGAAGAAAACTAGCTAAAATCCTAAGAGTGTAAATTATTTCTTGTTGTTTGCCAGGCAGAGGCATAGTTTTCTGAGACACTCTCTTGCAAGGCAGTACAAACTTCATATCTGTGGAGATCAATTACGAAGGCGTTGTTAAGGGTCATTCTACGGAAAAGCAAATGCAGATATCGAGAATGTTTTCGTTGGCAATGGCCCGTCGGACAATTATCTCCCGTTTCACGTCTCTGTGCACCAGCCTCCAGGCTCATCGGGGATCGTGCCTTCTGCATGGTATTGTCGTATATGCGATACATCCAGGTCATCATTTGAGGATACGAAGGAGGTATGTGATGAGTGGGCAAATGAAATGTGTGGCTGAGCAGGGAATGACCCAATTTTAGAATGTCGTTAGGTTTACGGCAGCTATGTCCATATCACAACGTTGTTGACGGCATACAAATGGAAGATCGTTATACAACTAACGTAAAAGGACAGATAAATAACCAAAACATGAAAACGTTACATTGATAATTAAAGTGATAAAGTAGCATAGCTGTATCGGTATTTCGACGCAATTACGTTGCGATATCACTGCGTGATCCGAGGCTCAGGTCTTCGAGAAAAGGTACAGAGTTTGATGATTCAGTTCTCGTAGTGTTCAAATGGGGGCGGGCGAGCGGACCGGTCCTGGCGAGTTGTGTGTATGTGTCAGCTGGACGGACCGTGGCCTGGGGTGGCGGAGGGAAGGGGGGGGGGAGGGGCGGTCGATGCAGGCATGGTGTGGGATGAGGCGGCCGGCCGGCCCTGCCTACGCAGATGGTCCCCTGTCGCCTGTCTCTGGTGACCCTGTTCCGTTGTCAGGGTGGGCCTAATGCTCTGTTTTGCCCGCGCGGTACCTAGGTAACTTGCATGCTATCTGGATACAGACAGCATACACACTGGATACAGAAAATACCTGCACAAAGTGTTAAGTGAAACACAGTCTGCTGAATTGGCCTTGTATCTGAATATATCCGACCTTAAGCTTTTATCAACATTCGAATCTAACGTGCCAAACAAGCAGACACACTTATCGTCTCCGTCCGTGATTGCAGTGGTGCCATCGTAGCGACCCGTGCACTAAATCTGTTTCACAAGTACGTGACGCCTCGCCGCACATGCAGTGCCCGCCTGTGCCCCGCTTGTGTGTGTCGTGGCTGCCTATGCCCCGCTTGTGTGTGTCGCACCGCCTGTGTCCCGCTCGTGTGTGTCGTGCCCGCCTGTGTCCCGCTCGTGTGTGTCGTGCCCGCCTGTGTCCCGCTCGTGTGTGTCGTGCCCGCCTGTGTCCGCTCGTGTGCGTCGTGCCCGCCTGTGTCCCGCTCGTGTGTGTCGTGCCTGCCTGTGTCCCGCTCGTGTGTGTCGTGCCCGCCTGTGTCCCGCTCGTGTGTGTCGCACCGTCTGTGTCCCGCTCGTGTGTGTCGTGCCCGTCTGTGTCCCGCTCGTGTGTGACGTGCGCGCCTATGTCCCGCTCACGCATGTCCCGGCCATCTGTAAGCTCCAGTCATGACCGGCCGGTGTGTCCCACGTCGTCAGCTCCCGGTTAGTTCCGTCCCGATCAGCCCCACGCGGTCAGTTCCATGTATCCGTGTTCCATCCGTCCCACATCCTGTCGTCCGCTTCGCACGCCTTCCTCGCCACTTCTGACTCCATTTCCTGTCGTTCTGTGAAGTCTTCCCCCGGTACATCCGTTTCAGTGCCTCTCAAGTCCATTTCCCGTCGCTTTCTGAGAATGTGTCTCCTTTCGCGTCGGCTGCGGGAGACAGAGCGTGAGCGGCACTCGTTCGCGCGCCGCGCGTTCGGTCCCATCCGTTAGCGTCGCTTCCGTCTGGGCCGGTGTCTTTTCCAGCCGTGCGGTGTGAGATGTCTGTCGACACGGTTCGTCCGCCGTGTCCCGCTGACCTGTGTCCCACTGACCTGTGTCCCGATGACCTGTGTTCCGCTACTTGTGCCCCGCTGACCTGTGCCCCGCTGACCTGTATTCCACTGACCTGTGTCCCGCGGACCTGTGCCCCGCTGACCTGCGTTACACTGACATGTGTTCCACTGACCTCTGTCCCGCTGGCCTGTACTCCACTGACATGTGTTCCACTGACCTGTGTTTCACTGACCTGTGTTCTATTGACTCGTGTCCCGCAGACCTGTGTTCCGCCGGCTAGAGTTCCCCTCTCCATGCCTCCTGACCGCCGTGCCTCCGCCGGTGACCTTTCTGTCCGCCTGTCACTGTAAATATGTGGTGTCTTTGTTGAAGCAAACAGCCGGCGCACACAGGGCTCTGATGCTTCTTGTAGTTTTAACCGTGAGGGGCCTTTGCGTCTGTCTTTCGCCGGCCTGTGTGCTCTCCTTGCTGTGCGGCATTCAGTGAAAGCGATGAACTGTGCGATATGTTTAAAACGTATTGTACATGTTGGACTAAAAGATTGTGGTCTACGAAATCGAGACGACGGAAGGTGCGTCATTTCGCATAACGCACCAGAAATGAACGGCGTTATCCGCATCGATAGCTGAGTCGGTCAGAGCGCCCACGCTTCTCTTCACTCACCAGTGACGAAGTGGGTTCGAGGCGCCTTCGGCGCTCACTATTTGCCCCCGATTGACGGGGATAGCCTGCGGTCGGCGGCAGCGGCCGCGCTAAAGGCCATGTGCCTTTAGAGGACAGGACGGACCGTGCAGAGCGTCACGGCGCGGTAGTATTCGCCGCAAAACTCTGCCGTTGACGTGAAATTTCACGATCGGATGGCGAGGCTAGGACTTAAGCAACAGGCTGAGCGTGGCGTGAGCGCTGATACCAGACATCCGTCGAATCAAAAGACTCGGAAAGAAATGTACGCAAAGCTATAATTGCATGCAGCTAGATATAGCATGGTCGTAGGTCAGTTAGTTCACAAAATGACGTGTCAGCGCCCAACGTGACTGGCTGATCAGGGAGTTCGCAAACCGCCTCTGGAAGTGGCCAAGGTAGTCAGCGCACCAGCGGATTGTTTATCTACCGTGTAACTGTCGTGTGAATAGCTGGGTCTGCCAGAGGTAGATAACCGTCATCGAGTGGGCGCAAAATGGCCCCGATGCCGACGCGCCCTTAAAAACCAAATCACCACCACCAGGCTGGCACGTACTTCCATAAACCGCTAAAAGGTTATGCCAACGTAAAACACGACCCAAATATTTAGTTGACCTGCACTTGCCCTTTGTACTGAATGACCCGTGGAATAAATGACATTTCCTCCTGAAACGTTTGATGTGTGGATAGGTGGATCAGACATGTCCGTCTCAATCACTTGTTTTCTCAAATCGTATTCGTGTGATCTGACTGCGTGAGTATGCATATATTCAAATGCGCCGGCGACGTGCGGGCGCAAAATACCGGCACACCTACAAGAAACGATGCTGTAATGTGACGGCAGCTGCTCTGCAATGAAAGCGTGAACTGACATGCCAGGCTAGTTGTGCGAAACGTCTGGATGTTTTAGATCCCCCTGTAGGCTCGTCAGTCAAGTTTCGAGAGTATAGTACCCGCTGCTTTCGGATGAACCATTGGGAGCTGATGGCAGGCGGCTATCAGATGAAAGACACGACACTGTGCCGCATTACGTGCCGGCCCTTTTCTGGCTTTTGACTATGCTCTCGGCAAGCAGCGAATCTGCCAGATGTCGTCATCCGGACAGGTGCATACCTATGTGGAATCATTAGAAGGCTGGGGACCAGGCCAGCTGTTGCAGCGCACGGAAGCCGGCAGTTCAGTCTTGCTGTCATTGAGCTGTAGGCTGTGGTTTTGGTTATGAGGTGACAAGGTAGAAGTAGTCGTCCAGCCGTCCACCCTTCCTTAGTTCCCATCCATCCACGCGTCAGCGTCCGTGACTGGCCGCCACAAACCAGACTGTCGAGGACTTGTCAGTCATTCAGGTCCGTGACTGGCCGCCTCAAACCAGACTGTCAAGGACTTGTCAGTCATTCAGGTCCGTGACTGGCCGCCTCAAACCAGACTGTCGAGGACTTGTCAGTCATCCAGGTCCCTGGAGCACTCCGCTTAGATATGGCATGTTCCCTGCAAACTTTTACCTCGTTTTTGCCAAAGCCTTGCTGCAAAATGGTGTTTTGAGGATGACATTATAAAATAGTTCATTAATCACTTAATATTCTCACTGCCGGCGGCAACTCGACAATGCTGCATACAAATTGCGTGCTTGCTACGCTTACACGACCGGCAAACTTCACCCGTTTTATGTCAAAGATGGGGTTATACACGCTTGTTTCAGGTTTTTGGTGAATTGTTGATATGCTCGTGCTCCAAGCCTGTGTTATGATTTCAACAACGATCATATTTGCTTTTAATCAAAACAACCTGCGAAATTCACGTGAGGTTTCCTATGTAAGCTCGGCAAGTCGATGAAAAACGCAAGAGAGCTCTACAACCAAGGTGCGTGCCAGTTTATGTAGGTTTCATGTCATCCCCAGCTGATCAACGGAGTTTTGATACAGCGCGGATGTCGCACACATGTTTGGGGTCAATGGTTTTGTTGGCATTATTTTTCCTGAGTGCCTTCGTCTCTGCAAGGCTAGTTAGCCCATAATGGGCTTAGGTGTTCCAATAGCCGGGTTTGAGTGAAACATGCGGAGAGTTTAGCGTGTGTTCCAATTCGTATTTTATGTTTTTTTTGCGATGAGTTTTCTCTTGTACACTGCAATGGTTTGGCGTAGTAAGGGAAGTGGCGCGGCCCAATGGTAGGCGAGTGCCACCGGAGCATACTTCGGTAGTGGACAACTGTTTTGGTCTTCCCAGTTCCTTTAAGGAAGACACTGGGGGAAAAAATTAGCTCCGTGCTCCGCTTGTGTAAAGTTATCCTTAAGTACTGCTCAGGAGAAATGTTGAACAGGATAGATGCGACAAGGTGGGGATATATATATATATATATATATATATATATATATATATATATATATATATATATATAGTAAATGCCATCTCTGGACTTATTGGCGGAGTCCCGGTCCCGCGCCGCAGGAATCAAGGCTTCGCGTCATTACTGCCTCTGGTTGCACAGAGACACAGCGATGCTCTTGCTTAACAGACGCAGTTCTTTCAAAAAAATAACACTGCCAGACAGAGATTACCGCGTCATGCCGCTGAACAAATCGCTACGCGGCTTCCAAGTCGCTAAAGTACTGAAAGCTAATGTGCTTTTCTGTGTGCACGGCTATTTCCAGCGCTCTCAGACCAGCTGAAAATAAGATTTTAAGGCAAACAAAAGCTCGCGCCGCAGGTCTATTGCATGTAAGCTCGGTGACGCACATTTTAGGCTGGAGGAGCACTCAGAACACCCAACGCATTCAGTGCAGTTCGCGCGAATGCATTTTCGCCCAACGACTTTCGTGCACTTAGTCGAAATGATTGGTGTGCTGCACATGCTATTTATTGACCAGTTCTTGTGTCATTTGGTGATTACCCCGTACTGCCCGAAGTAAAAGAACAAAAACAAAAAAGTGACCAAAAAGGCGAGGCTGGTTTCTTGAATGGTAAGACACGCTTCGTGACGGCCATTCAACCCTCGCATCGTCCAGAAGGACGCATAGATGGCAGTGCATTCGCTGCCTGGAAAGGTAGGCAACCCTGCAATGCACCTGTCCGGCTCCGATCAGACGGCATCAGCATCCGTGCGGTCCCGGTTTCACAGCCACACGTACTGTGCCAGTTTTCAACGATTGCGACCCTGTGGCCGTGCAGTTTCTGCAGGAAATGTCGCTGTGGCGTAGGCGAGGCTGCAGCAACCGGGCCGTGGCCCATCGCTGGTCAGCAGGGTCTGCAACTGTTCGTTTCTTCGTAATTAATCTGTTTTGTTTGGTGTGCAAGTATGTGTTGGAGGGGGTTGCCACCATTTCTGTACATTTCACGTATCGTTAGATCAGATGCGTCCGACTTGATCGGTAACGCCAGTGTTCTCGAAATCCTTCTGAATAGCTCAGAGCCTCATAATTCCGATTTGAAGAAGCCGAGCCTGCGGAAGAGATGTCATTGGGCTCGCTGTTCACCACTATGAAAGTAAAAATTCGTTTGCCTTGGTTTTTCCAGCTTGAGTGTTCTGTAATGTTTGTAATCAGGGGCGTGGGTGGTGTCACAAAATGAGTTGGTGGATGGGGGGGGGGGGGGGCTGAACAATGGAAAGTGACCCAATCTGCCTTCAAAATATGCTAACAGACAGGTCTCCCCAGCTTCGGTCCACTTTCTTCCCAAAGTTGGGGGGGGGGGACTGGATTCCAAAGTGTGTGTGTGTGGGGGGGGGGGGGCGGCTGAGGGCCCCAAACTGCGTGGGAAACTTCCCCTATTCGCAGCACGCTAACCTGCCAAAATGCTTGTGCAATAAATACCATGGAAGTTTGAAGCACTGGATAAAAAGGTATGAAAAGTTGGGCCTTTATCCCGCGCATTCAACGAAACGCCATACTATGGCGTTGATTTCTCCCGTATGGTGTTTAGCACAGTGGGTCTTTTTATGACGTCATTACAAATGACGTCACGTTTGAACGTGAAAATGATGACGTTTTAATAACGTCGGTACAAACGTCCATTTGTTCTGGCATCATTCATACCAGTAGAGGTGCTACTTTTAGGCCCGCGGCCCACAATGTGCGAGTTAAAACTGCTCAAAAGCGGCCCCTCTAGCCCGTAACAGTTGACAACAGCCCTCAGCAGATTCTGTCGTCGTCATGACGACAACGGTCGCGACAGCTACAATTGTTTCGGACTCAGGATAGACTCTAGAATTACCAAAACAGGAAGAAGTGGAGTGCTATAAGAAAGCGTTGGCGGCGTAGTTTGATCTCGAAAATTATTAAAATATATCTCCTGGTTGTAATTTGATGGTGCTGCAGCCTGCAGGTTCCCAGTGCCATCATCAAGCGTAAATGGTCGTGAGGTGCCATCAGAGTATGCGTTTGAAATATGCCTGAGAGGTAGTACACTCCGTTTAAAGGAAATATTCCACATTTAGAGGTGTTGAAGCAAACATCGGCGATGATGAAACAAGCTCTTACATGTCCATGGGTACACTTTTAAGGGGAAAGACTGCTCTAGGTAACCCAGTTTCTCTGTTGCGTGAATATGCTCCTCAATGCGTCATTGTTTGATTACGTCATCGCAACTCAAACAACGTTAATTGAGAGCCAATAGACGGCCATTATATCTAGAAATCGTCCTTGCAAACGCCAGATATGAACGGGTCGACAAAGATATTTTTCTTGGCTTTGATCGCAGCATGGCTAATGAAATGGCAAGACTTGGATGACGCTGTTACGGCGTCATCGCTGCCTGGGTGACCTTGATAAAGTTTCCCAGAAATAGCCCGCACACTTTCGCGGGCGTGTAGCTCAGAAACTAGAGATCTCGGGTCTTAAAAATGGCAGGATTGCGAACAGCAGCGAATGATCTTCAAGGTGGCTAGTTCAGCTCAAAATCCCATTCAGATGTGGAGCATTCCCTCCGATTGACGACCCACGAGAGTGCGCAGCGTGGGGAATG
>NW_023597055.1:8505122-8533692 GCF_011947565.3 Pollicipes pollicipes
AACTCTAAGACACTCTGAGGGACTCCAAGACATTCTGAGAGATTCCATGACATTCTGAGAGGCTCCAAGACATTCTTGAGACCCCAAGACACTGTGAGAGACTCCCAGACGTGAACCGATTCGTAGCTGGCGCCCCGGCAGGCGTTATCTGCGTGTGTCTGTGTGGTCGGTTGTGCAGCAGACCGGACAATAAATGTGCATCTGAACGAGCGCAAAGGAGTGGTGTGCGCAGGTCAATCTGCTTCGAGGTCTGGTATTTCAGTATGGCCCCATATGTCTTTTATGACGTGTGCCATGGGAGCTTTATCTGAACCTTCACTCCAGGCAGCGGGTTTCTTTTGTGCCAGAGGTGTGGTTTCCGGTTCAGTTGGGAGAAGGCTCCAGTCAACGCTCCGCCAATTGGGCTACACCCCTCCAACCTTGAGAAGAAAGCGGCCGCCGAACCTGGAGGGAAGCCCGTTTGTTGGCGTATCTTGGGGGGTAGCTATTGATATTTTGAACTGTTCAGCCCCCTCCCAGCTTATTTACGGAACTTCGCCCTTGCTCTTACCGTTGGCACGTCGTTGACTAGAAGCGTCCTCCCACGCAGTCCTGCAACGCGCCATATATCACTCAGGTTATGAGCAGACCAGAGCGATGCCCCCATGCCACCGTTGACCGACTCATCTTAACGTTACGCGCCGCGTTTCGAGCGCCGACGCAGGCAATACTCGACATCGCTCACTTCATAAATCACCAGCAGCGTGGATGTAGTCCAGAGCTGCCACCGGCAACATTACGTATTCGCCGCACACGCCGTCGGTAAAATCGTCGTGCGTTCACGCCGCTTCTCCGGCGGCGCCGCCGCCGTCTGTCTCCGCGGTCGGCGCCGAGCCGCGCTGGCAGCGGGGCTCGGCCGGCGCGCCGAGTGCGCGTCGCATCGATTTTGTTGCGTGGCGGCGAGAGCTGCCGACACGGGACGGGGCTCGGGCGTCCGCGGCCGGGGCGCGAGCCGCGAGCCGCGAGCTGCTAGCTGCTAGCTACGAGCTGCGAGCCGCAAGCTGCTAGCTACGAACCGCGGGCCGCGAGCTGCGAGCTGCTAGCTGCTAGCTGCTAGCTGCTAGCTAGCTACGGGCCGCGAGCCGCAAGCTGCTAGCTACGCCAGCCGCGAGCAGCGAGCCGCCGGCGGACGCCCTCTCGCGCCCTGGCGGGGCGGAGACCCGGCGCCGCCCGCCCGCTCAGGCGCGGCTGCTGGCATGTCTTTACCGGGGATGGATTGCCGCTAACTGTGGGCTGTCGGTGCGGGACGTGGCCCAATTCCCCAGCGGCGCATTCGGAGGAGGGAATGTCCGTTTTCCGTCGTCTGGGTGACACACGGGTCTCATTGGCCGCCCAGGCCTTCTCGTGCGCCGCTCTGCCTGCCGGTGAGGTGACCTGTCCCTGCTTGGCGTGTTGCCTCGCTGCGTGCAGTCGCCGAGCCCCAGCCTCGACATTCTCGGTCCGGCTGTCATCAGTCGCTCGGCGGCGGGGCGGATGGGACGTCCGATGACGTCACTGGTATTTGTGTGTTTCTCGCCAATCAGCGCCGCGGTCGTGCCTGGTCCCTGGCGTCGGGCGGCAGCCGCGACATTGCGCAGTCAGGGCGCATCACTGAGCGCCCGCACGCCCACGCGGCGAACGAGAGGGGCCAGTAGGGGGCGGGAGCAGCATGCTGGGTCGTCGCACAGTGCCTTCCAAGGCTTTGTTCCGTCTAGGGAATCTACGAACTTACGCGTTCCGAAATGGCGTGGGATAAACAGTATTATATTTGATGTCTAAACTCGTGAGTCTTGCCGTGCGATGGGGGGGGGGGGGGGGGGATCGGGTTCTCCGGTGGTTTTGCGGAACACCTGAACAGTTTGAACGGTGTGCTGCCATCTTGGTTACCTGGGAATACATCCATCTTTACACACATTACTACAGTTTGAAAGCTTTTGAACTGTGCGATTCATAATCCATGACCTCTGTCGAAATCATATCGGTGAAATATTGCCCAAAATGGACAAATCACGTTTATTTTTCGCATGCAATACACACCAAATAGGTTTTGTAGACTCCTTGTTAGGGATGTAGTATTCCATTAAGTTGGAAAAGCTTCAGCCTCCCCCAGCTTGGCCTCCAGCCTTCCCCCAACTGTTTTGAGGGGACCAAAACCCGACGAAGTGGACCAAATCCGGGTTAAAACCACTTTTTTACCAGTTTGGAGGTAGACTACGTCATGTTTCATTGCTCTGCCCCCTGACTCGTTTTACGGAACTACTCCCTTACTCCCGCTATAGCACCCAGAAGCGCCTTACTATCGTTATGGTAGGTTTGCAATGTCAGGTCATCTAAGTTGAAGTTAGGTCAAACTTGAAGCTTTGTGATCAGAGTTTGCCGTTTGGAGGTCATAGGATTTGAACTACAATCGCACCTACCTTTTTCGGCTTGTGAACCTGTTTTCTCAAGCGATATGGCTCGTTTAGCTATTGATACCCAGCATGGCAAAATGCAACAATCGCCTTCACCCATTGGGCCTGGCATAAGACGTCACAGGTCACTATCATGACGCATCATATCTTCATGTCCACTGGTGCCTATCTGGCTCTAGTGCCTATCTGGCTGTAGTGGTCAAGAGGCGATCAAGGCAGAACACAAACAAAATTGTCGAGCCGTTCATATCTGGTGTTCGTGGGCATAATGTCCAGACATAATGGTCGTCAATTGGCTCTTAATGTTGTGCGAGAACGATGACATAATTAATCAATGACGTATTGAGGAGCAGTTCTTTTATCTGCTTTTGCTGTATGCCCACACGATGCAGGTCGAAAGTGCGTCGTCTTTTGGTACTGTCTTCTTATTGGATTCTTGCCAGAATGTGACCCGACGTAACACGAGCTGTTCTGTGTGCCGCAGGCGGGTCATGGCGGCATGAGCTCCGCCCCCGACGACCCGGGCCCGCCCACTCCGGGCTCCGGCGTCGGTGACGTCACGCCGTCACGTGGCAGTCACGTGACGGCGGCCGACTCGCGTCGGGAGTCGCAGGTGAGGCGGTGAGGAGCGCCGTGTTGGAGAGTGTACTGGCCGCTGCTCAGGCCGGCGTGGGACGCCACATGCGGTGCCAAGGGGTGTACCGTTTGCTGCGGACTCGGCCAGGATTGTGGGTGAAGTCGGAGTCGGCTCGAGAATTGAAACTTTGGTGGACTCAGGTGGAGTTCGTTCGTTTGAACCTCCGACTTACCTGGATCCGAGTTGTCGGTGACACCACCTACGATTTGATAGTCAAAAATAGATGTAACGCCTGCAGAAGGGGCTATTTTCATGTTATTGTGAAGCAAATGTCATGTATTTGTCTTCATCTGCGTTTGTCTTGGCAGCGGAATAAACGTGTCACGTGGTCTCGAAGGTATCCGCCGGAAAGGGCTTTGTCGTGTCTTACCACGAGCTGTGGACTCTAGAATCGGCCCCGGATCTGGGGTCCATCCTCGTGAGTCGACATAGACGACTAAGCCGACATAGCTGACCCGACAGCCGACATAGCGGACCCCACAGCCGACATAGCTGACCCGACAGTGTATCTGTGTTGGGCGCCGGCCCTCCGTCGTGTTCAGTGTGTGATACTGGACCCTATGTTGGGCGCCGGGCCCCCGTCTTGTTCAGTGTGTGACACTGGACCCTGTGTTCGGCGCCGGCCCTCTGCCGTGTTCAGTATCTGACACTGGACGCCACGCGTAGCGTGAGTTGGGCGTCGGTCCGCCTTTCTCGTCCGGGAGTAGTTCTTCGGAGAAGTAGCCATTTCGCGGGAGCCAGATCCCAGTAATTAGCAGATCGTTCCTGCAGCGCTAGCTGTCGGGGGCTGGCTCTCCGCTAAGCCGTTCCACGGGCTTTGTCTGGCTTTGATGATACGGTGGGGGAGGCCGTTGTCTCGAAGGCGCTGTTAGCCGATCTGAAGCACGTGCAATGACGTCATCAGCCAGGGTGTAGCGCGGTGTAGAGCTTCGAGCGCGGAGATCGATGACGCGGAACTTGTGACAGACGACAGTCCGGCTATTCCGTTGGGAACATGCGTCCAATGCGGGGAGAGCGTACTTCCCTCCACCGGCGTTGCGAAATCAGCTCTCAAGCGTATTGCGCATCCTGCACGCGCGGCTTCTGCGCATGCGCGTCCGAGCGCCAGCGGCCATCGCGCGATGAGCCGGGCGGCGACTTTGTAAGCCGTGGGCTGGATGGATGATGTGAGGATATTTCATTTCGTTTTCCTCAACCTCTCCGGACCTTCGAAGTCCCATTTCTGCGCCGACATAATACCACTTCAGTCGTTGGAGGCCATTCGCTTTTTTCTTCTTTCCAGTGTCTTTTCTAAGTTGGCCGGAGGCTTCCGTTGTTCGGGCGCCTGCCAGGCTGGTTGCGATGCTATTGTTGACGGACTTCAAGCCCGGCCTTCCCGACTGGACGGGGAAGTCGATTCCGCGTCCTCGCGTGTCAGTGAGACCCGGCTGAACTGTTGCGTGGCGTTAGATTAGGACGACTTCGGGGTCTGCGGAGACTGATATATGCTGGCTCCGGTCATCCCCGATGAACCCTGGTGATAGTTGCATTTAAATGCTGGCGCTGTTGGCCTCCGGCGGTCGATGTGGCCAGAAGCCGCAGTCGTCGTCATTGGCCGAAAGGCACAGCATTTCGATGTCTGGTCACTGCTGTTGTGCGGTCCGTTTGCGACTAAATGGTTAGCGCCTTGGACTCCCGCGTGAAGGGCCCGAGTTCGAGTCCGGTCGCGGCATGGCCCATGAGTGCTAATGTGGCCAACGTAGTCGCTGGCGCGCCATAAAAGGGGCGCGACGACGCGCGTCGCATTCCCTTTAGAAGATCATCATGTCATATAGAAAGATAACAAGATCGATCGACCAGGACACACCGGTCGTTGTCACGCCCTCAGTATACGTATGGTCCCCGCGGAGATGGCCTGGGCTCGGCGGTATTGGACTGTTAATCAGTTCTTTGGGACCATGGACTGAATGCATCCGGGCGCGTGGTGCTGTTGGGTCGGTCCTCTCCTCGGTCGTCTTCGGGTGGTAAACAGGTGACATTGTGAAGGGTATCGAGGCCGACACGTGCCAAACACGTACGTAGAGGGGGATACAGAAGGCCTGGTTTGCGATATCAACGGGAGAGGCTTTCAAAAGCTCATGGTTTTTTTCATGAGGAGTTCTTATTTTGAAAATTACTGAAACAGGGCATGGGAGGAGGACTCATAGTTTCTTTTTTGGTTCTTAGGCTGAAATTATCACTCAAAGTCAGCGTGCGGGGAGGTACTCGGTTAAGCGACGTCATCAAACGAGAATATATATATATATATATATATATATATATATATATATATGTGTTTATATAATTCTCAAGTCTTGAATAATCTCTTCGGAGCAACATCGTCAACAAATCACGTAGACAAGAAACATGACGCTGATAAAACCACGCGAGGATTAGGTCATCGTCATACAGTGCTGTGATTTGTTATGCAAACTTATGCCGAAGTTATTCATAGCACAAAATGCTGTTCCCTTTGATATTATATACATACTCATACAACGAAGACACTCGCGTTTTAATGCAGTGCTCAAGGTCGCAAATGAACAGTACTGACGAAGAGCAAATGCTGAAAACCTATGTGGCCTAAAATTCAAAATGTTCCGAATCCCTGCAAATTAAAGACTAAGCCACCAAAATAATGAATCATTCGAGCTCCCACATCCTGTCACCTGATGCGCAGTGTCATGTCAAGATCTGCTCGAGACTTGCAGGTCTGCAGTCGAAAGGCGTCTGTGACCTGTGCCGACTCTTAAGGCTAAAAATGCACTCCCCAGGAACATCCTGTGCAGTCATTCCCACACGCACATTCGGACGCGCGAGTACCCGACGCCGTGCTAGGGATTGTCGGAGACACCGCCGGCCAGACGGAAAAGCTTCAGTGGTCCGCGCCGAATAAAAGGCTGGTAAGTGACTTGACGCAGGGCAGCGGCGTTCACCCCTTGAATGATCTAATTTGCTTCGTAACATCAGCGTGCAATGCAACTTGTAGCGGGCTATTTCCAGATTATTTTCGGGCGTTTGACATCGCTTGAAAAACGCCGTTTAGGCCAGGGCGGCGTTTGTGTGATCAGCCTTGGGGGAATGTCACCGGTTAGAGATCCTGATTTCCTGGAGTTCGCGGTAACTTGAGTCGTTGGTGGAACTGCTACTTTAAAGTTGGTGCTTGTGGCACTAAACGCCATTACCACGTCTCAGTCCACCGTATGCTCCCTGGTGTGTGCACTCTCCATGAACGAGCGTTTCTGAGGTGGTCATTAAATTGGTCACGAATGCTACGTTTTGTTTCCCCCGACGTGAAGTGTTCAGGTGCAGAGGTAGCAAGATATTTGTATTTTACGTTCTTCCGTGTACATTTTACGTATAGCTCATTAACCCGTGGGGCTTGCCCTCACCCGAACACGTTAGGCCTCCATTCAGGGATGGCCGGACTAGCTCTGAGTTTAAACTAGGACCACAGGTCCGCGCTGCCCTAAGGCTATGGACACTGCCTTGAAAAGTCTGAGCTTTCCTATAACGCATGCCAAGGATTGCGTAATAACGTCGTTTCATTACGTCCCCCTGGTTATTGAAGGTCGAATATTTTTGATTTGAAAGCATTTGAACTTTCATAAAATTAATTAATCCTGAAATTGTTATGAAATGTTTCAATCAATGAGGGACATTTCAATATTCAAAATTCAAATTCCCGTAATGAAAGACAACCTGACGTCGGACCAAAACCAATTAAGGACACCAAGATAGTATATGAATCTTGATGGTCGCACGGAGATCGCCGGTTCCACAAGTCGACGTATATCGGAGTGACTGCGACATCTCTGTCACGACGCATGACTATGCATGTGCAAGAGACCAGTAAATGTGCAAACCCCGCGATAAAAAGCTCCTGCGCTCTGACCTCACTGAGAACATACGTATCTTGAAATTATGTCCAAACAAACGCCGCTTACAAGTACTACAGGCCATCCTCTTAAGGCGAAGAAGGCCTGGCGTAAATAAACAGCTCAGGTCATGCATCATTCTTGACTTGTTCAGTCACCCCATGCCAACGGCGTGACCAAAGTCTGGAGTTTGTCATGGCACAGGACTGGCTGGAAAGTTGTGTTTTTGCTTTGACGTGATGCTCGCGTGCGTACTCTGTTGACTAATGGTTCGCCTTTAATGGTGTCTCGTAGTGCATGTCGGGTATTTATAAAATCCGAATATTTTGCGTCTGACTGATCCGCACCGCTCCGGAAATGGGTAGCGAATTTTCTTGAAACGTTGCTGGCCTAGAGTAACATAAATTACTATCGGTGAGCTGATTTACTGACTACGTACGTACTGAAAAACATGAATGATTTGACTCGAACAATGAACAGACGCGCAACATGCTGATCGAATCAGTGTGTTCCATGCATGTAACTAAACGTGCATTGATAACTTGCTTGAGTACACGCACGCACGCACATACCTGCACTCACGCATGCAGGTATATATGCATATATATACATATATACTTAAATACACACACACACACACACATACATATATATATATATATATATATATATATATATATATATATATATATACATATGAAAGGACTGGGTTCTGGACCGTGTCGATATCGATAATGCTTTAAGTGGTACGTAAAAGCAAAGCATTCAATGACGGAGTTTCAGCTCAACCTGCCGTGGGGCATCCCCGGCACATTCAGTTTCTGCACGGTGCGGACGTTCGCGCGCTTCAACTGTGCCCGATATTGCGCGTGACGAGCGGTCGTCTTGCCAGCCGCGACCCACCGTCCATCCGTCCCGGTTGCGGTCTCATGTCGGTGCGGGAAGGCGCGCTTAAGCGGTCGTTCCGCGCCGGACGAGGAAGCAGACGGCTGTGGGGCCGCGGCTTCGGTCACCTTCAGCTGCCGGTCGGCTGGGCCGAACCGCCGCCGCGCGCGTCTGCTCGGCGCGGGCGCCGGACGCGCCGCGCTGAGCCCGGCGTCCTGGCCGGGCCCGGCGCCAGCACGCCGGCGCTGACCGCCGGAGCGCGGCGCGGTCCCGTTTCGGGGCCGGGCCGGGTGGGCGGATGGTCCCGCTCCCGGCGACAGACCGCCGGACCGGCCGCCGACGAGCTGGACTCGACACGAGCCGGAGCCGTTGTCCGCCGCTGTCGGGACGACGGCGGCGAGAGACGCTGGCCTCGCGGATGCGGGAGGCCAGCACCCACGGAGCGCCGGCGCTCGCGGTCCGAGGAGCCCAGCGTCGCAGCCGGACGGCGGCGGCGGAGGCGCCCCGGGGTCCGGCGCGCTGACCGGCACGGTGGCGTCGATAACGACCGGCGCCGGCCCCGCGCGTAAACGGTAATGGATCGGCGGCGCGGCGGCGCCTCCCACGACTGCGGTCGCGGCTCACCTGCCCCGCCGGCAGGACTGCGGGGCACGCCCCCCCCCCCCCTCCCGGCAGCACTCCGGGGCACGCGCCCCCGCTGACAGCCCTTCGGGGTCAGGCGCGCCCGCCGACAGCACTTCGGAGTCACAGACGTCCTGACGAGTTTATGAGTCCTGACGAGTCCTGCAGACAGCACTCCGGGGGCAAGGGATGATGTCGGTGGGGTTATGTAATCGTAGCATGTCAGTGCTACGTAAACTGTGAAACATGTCATGATGTGTGAAATGTGAAGTCGCATGTGAAATCAATCGCATGTGAAATCACCGCATAGACAGCGGATGCTCGCCAGCGCAACTATGGAGGACTCTGAGGAGAGAGCGCAAGCGCAACTATGGAGGAGACGGTGGGTGCTCGCCGCCATGACCGGTACCCCTGGCGGACAGGAGTCTGTCCAGAGGCTATCTCCTGGCTGGATTAGGTGATCGAGAGAACCATCCTGAGCCACCAAATGAACCGTCCTTGCGTTTGCCCCGGAGCGTTCTTTAGGTCCAGACAGAGAACCCTTGTAATATTCGTCAGAATTTTACAAGGGTTCTCATGGCCGTTGCATTTGTTGGAATGTTATGGCCATGCTTTTTGTTGGCAACAGACACCAGTTAGTGCGCTTTTAGCTACGTAGCGTGCCACAGAGCCGTGTAGTTTATTAGCTTCTTGTTTGGGTGCGGGGTGAAGCATTGAGCCCACATCTCGGCTCTACCAGCTCGAACATAAATAAGTAATGTATACGCACTGAATGACAACGATTGAACATCAACGATGTCGGTGAACTTCACGTGGGCGTGACCCTCTCTTTGTGAGGCTGTGGAACCTCAGTTCGAACAAGGAGGCTGCCCGCCCGCTCTCCGATGCGTGGGATGTTGAAAGTCGGGTCTTCTCGGAACCCGACACTAGCGTTTTCTCGTGATCTGGTCCGACTCGGGGAGTCGTAAACATACATAATGTCCGAGGGGCAGTCGTGAGATGGACGGTCGGAGTCAGTTGATTGTAGATGTAGTGACGACCTATAAGGTTTCTATGTTAATTAACATGTCTGAATCTTATCCATATTTGACTATATTGCATGGATTCGACTGAAGATATGGTCACTGAGCTTGATATGCGTATGTTGTCTCCATTGGCACATCGACGCATGGGCAAAGTCATGAAACAAGTGACAATGTTCCCTTGGCATGCCTCGGCCTTACCTTAGACGACGCCCAAGGCGCCATATCTATGCCACACGCCTACCAGCGCGGAATTTGCTAGCTTCATACCTGTCGTATCGAAACGGACGCACATGTCAACAGTCAACCACACGCGTTTGTGCTCAGGCGAGGCCCGGATGTGTGCGGTACAGTGGGTTTTGGCACCGCTGCGGACCCTGTGGTGGCATCGTTGCCGACCCTATGACCCGACCGGCGAGTGGCTGATCCCGCGACCCTGGTGCGATTCCGCGATGATCTGTTGGTGACGCTGTGACGACGCGGGGTACGCCTGCGAGGCCCGCAGGTGGCCCGACGAGGACTCCATGATGATCCGGGTGGTTCCGTGATATCTCACGACGACCCCACACTGATCTCATTACGGCCTCATGATGACCCCATGGTGACTCGTGATGACCCCATGATGACCCCTGATGATCTCATGACTCATGATGACCCCATGGTGACTCATGATGACACGCTGACTCCATGATAAGACATGATGACCCCATGATGACTCATGATGACCTCGTGATGACTCATGATGACCCCATGGCACGTGATGACCCCATGATGACTCACAATGACGCCGTACTGACCTCATAGCGGCATCATGATGACCTGTGATGACCGCACGCTAACC
Organism: Pollicipes pollicipes; assembly: GCF_011947565.3. NCBI lineage: Eukaryota > Metazoa > Arthropoda > Thecostraca > Pollicipedomorpha > Pollicipedidae > Pollicipes > Pollicipes pollicipes. The sequence goes on from NW_023597055.1 coordinate 8,515,454, forward strand.
GTGACGACTGTCTGGCAGGCGAGTCGCGGCGACACTGCTGATCATGAGCTGATCGAGAACCCCATGTACGAGATGGGCGGCGGCGGCGGCGGCGGCAGCGGCGCGCCCGGCTCGCGCAAGTCCGCGCAGTCGGCCACCTCAGTGCGCGCCTCGCCCAAAACGGACAGGTCGGTGGCTGGAATAGCCGAGTGGGAGTGTGTCAGATCAGGTCGGGAGGGTGGGTTGGCGAGAACGTTTCACCGGCCATTTCACCGGCCGAACGTTCACCGGTCGGCGAGAACGTTTCCCGCAGCGAGAACGTTTTACCGGCCCAGCCGCCGCCAGCGTGTGTGTGGCATGCGAGAGGTTATTTGATCGATACATGACGTAGCGGTTGAGGTGTCGGAGGTCAGTGTGTGGGACGAACTGGGGTCAGAGGACATTACTGGGGTCAGAAGCCAGCGCAGAGGTGACGGGGTCCGCCCTGACGGGCGACTGCACGGGCGGCCGGGCACCCCCGGGACGCAGACTGTCGGAATGCAAATGGGCATTCGATGTTCCCGCTCCAACATACGACGGAGCACCGGGCATGCATTCTGGCAATACGCAGCGGTGCCACATCAAAAGACGTACGTGCGCGGAATGAGGCAGGCCAGGTGGGGTGTGGGGCGTCGCCGCCAGCTGGCAGGGGTCAGGAGTGAGGGAGAGGGAGGGGGGGGGGGTATGCGGCGCGGTCGAGCTGGCTGGCTGCCTGCTTGCCTGTCAGCCTCCCTCCCGGAAACCAGCGGCGATGGATCTTCCGTCTGATAGAGCTGCGCGGCCTGTCCGGCCGAGGGCTTCGGTGTCGGAGGAAATTGAAGAGACGCCGATGCATCCCTACTGTGGCTAGACGGGACGGTTGAGTATCGATAAGATGTGAATTCGTCCGCGGAGCAAACGAAAAGTCGTGTCAGTAGGAAGGTGGAAGGAGGGTATAATATGCCCCGCGAAGCGAATGACCTTAGCACCATGTACCGGCGCGCCTTGAGGAGGCGGGGCCGGGCGCGGCGCAGGCCGGAGTGGAGCGGCTGTGGCGAGGCCGGAGGGCGGTCGGAGCGGCTGGGGCGCCCTGTCTTCCTCGGTACGCCAGCGTGCTGCCCACGATCTGTCGGGGGGGGGGGGGGGGGGGGGGGCGGCGGCGGCGGCCCTGTGTCCGAGGAGGCGTCAAGGCAGTAGTCCTGCGGACTGGCGCCTTGTCGCCCGGTTTGGTCCTGCGGTCAGACGCTGTGTCGCCCGGTTTGGTCCCGCGGTCTGACCCGTTGTCGCCCGGTTTGGACCTGCGGTCTGACGCTGTGTCGCCCGGTTTGGTCCTGCGATCAGACGCTGTGTCGCCCGGTTTGGTCCTGCGGTTTGACGCCGTGTCGCCCGGTTTGGTCCTGCGGTCTGACTCTGTGTCGCCCGGTTTGGTCCTGCGGTCTGACGCCGTGTCGCCCGGTTTGGTCCTGCGGTCTGACGCCGTGTCGCCCGGTTTGGTCCTGCGGGCTGACGCGTTGTCGCCCGGTTTGGTCCTGCGGTCTGACGCCGTGTCGTCTGGTTTGGTCCTGCGGTCAGACGCTGTGTCGCCCGGTTTGGTCCTGCGGTCTGACGCCGTGCCGCCCGGTTTGGTCCTGCGGTCTGACGCCGTGTCGCCCGGTTTGGTCCTGCGGTCTGGCGCCGTGTCGCCCGGTTTGGTCCTGCGATCTGACGCCGTGTCGCCCGGTTTGGTCCTGCGGTCTGACGCCGTGTCGCCCGGTTCAGGGTCGGGCGCGACGGAGTATTCCGGGGGGTCGGGGCCTGGACCCGTCCCGGATCGTATGGCCGGGTGACGGCGATGACGTCAGCTCGACGACCACCCCCGCCCCGTCGGCGCCGACCCAGCGACATCAGAGGCGACCAGTTTTCGCTCCCGGTGGGGTGGTGGACAGAGGATGGGGGGTGGGAAGCGACCTCATTTCTGCGCTATTTATAGCACCCGGATGAATTTAAGACGCCATGTCAAAGATAGGAGCGTTTCGCGCGGGTATTTTGTACGAAGAGAAGGTACAGAAACACGAGTAGGAAAGTGGAGGGCTGCCTACCTACGTGTTGTTCTTGAACCGATTTATTGAAATAGTAGGTATATTACGTGCCATACAGGCAGCATCTAGTGAACAAACAAGGCTGTTCTGTCTTTGATGTGTCTGACGAGCCCCTGAAGGAGGGGGCTTGTGTTTACTGTTGCGGTTAATCGTTTATGCTGGCTGTGCAGTGAGCCACACACACGGAAACAGATGTCTTTATGTTGGCCGTTCAGCCTGCCACAAACGGAAACATAAACATGAGAGCTGTGGCCTGCAAACCAAACCCTTCTCGATTCGTTGAGGCCACACGTACTGCACAGCGCCACGCTCTGGTTCGAGTGGCATGACCCGGACCGGTTGTCTTGAGTTGTCCGGTCGCCGAGCTGGTTACGCTGGACGTGTGTCGTCAGTGTCTCCGGCGAGTATCGTCACGGCGTGCTGCGGTCGGCTGACCTGACCTGACCTGACCTGACCTGACCTCCGTCGTCGGCAGGCCGGCGGCAGCCGACCGTCCGGGGGTGAAGCGGTGGCACTCAGTGCCCGTGGGTCAGGTGGTGAGGCCTGAGGCCCGGGCCGCGCCGCCGCTTCAGCACCAGACCAGCCGCGTCGACCGCGTCAAGAGGTGAGGCACTGCACGGTCAGGGAGCGAGACGTCACACGGTCAGAGGATGAGGCACCCCACGGTCAGAGGGTGGGGCGCCACACGGTCAGAGGGTGAGGCGCCACACGGTCAGGGAGTGAGACGCCACACGGTCAGAGGGTGGGGCGCGACAGGGTGGGAGAGTGAGGCGTCACACGGTCAGAGGATGAGGCGCCCCACGGTCAGAGGGTGGGGCGCCACACGGTCAGAGGGTGAGGCGCCACACGGTCAGGGAGTGAGACGCCACACGGTCAGAGGGTGGGGCGCGACAGGGTGGGAGAGTGAGGCGTCACACGGTCAGGGGGTGAGGCGCCACACGGTCAGAGGGTGAGGCGCCGCACGGTCAGAGGGTGAGGCGTCGCACGGCAGAGGGTGAAGCGCCATACGGTGAGGGAATGGGGTGGGTGACACATTCGGAGAAGACGACACTAGATAGTCAAAGAAGGAGTCCTGGTTGTTCTGACACAAATACATTCCCAATGTATATTTGTGCCAGGCTTGTGGGTTTTATATACGTTAAACGCATTAACCTGTGTTGAGTGTTGTTTTTAATACATTGCTTCTGTCTATGCACTCCAGGCTTCGGTGCAGACCTTTAGGATATATGAATCAAATCTGAACTCCAGTGTGCATGTAAGGTTGACTTGATGTGTCGTTGTCATGTGCCGGTTTTTGCATGTCCACATGTGGGAGATGAAATGCTTGTGATGTGTCATTTCCAGCCAAGTTCAGACAGTTGTCTTGCACCGAAGACAGTTACTCCGCGTGCACAGATATATTTGTTCCCCGTTGTTACGGATCTGCATTCACACGAACACGCGTTTGACACGTTCAAGCCAAGGGGGGGGGGGGGGGTGGGACGTAGCGGGCACCTGCAGCGACACGAATCCACCCTACCACGGGTGAATGAATCGGAAGGCAGGCACTCTCATCAGCTGAGCTGTCTGGGCGGACATTGAGGAGTCGGAGCTCTAAGGTCTGAAGTCGGAAGTCCCCACTCGACTGGTGAGGGAAGAACGAACACTGAGGAGTCGGTCCTCTTGGCTCTGAAATCAGGAATCTGCACTCGACTGGTGAGGGAATTACGAACACTGAGGAGTCGGACCTCTTAGCTCTGAAGTCAGGAGTCCTTACTCGACTGGTGAGGGAAGAACGGACACTGAGGAGTCGGACCTCTTAGCTCTGAAAATCAGGAGTCCCACTCGACTGGTGAAGGAAGGACGAACGCTGAGGAATCGAACTTAGGTCTTAAGTCAGGAGTCCCCACTCGACTGGTGAGGGCAGAACGGACACTGAGGAGTCGGACCTCTGAGGTCCGAAGTTAGGAACCCCATTCGACTGGTGAAGGAAAGACAGACACTGAGGAGTCGGACCTCTTAGGTCTTTAGTTAGGAGTCCCCACTCGACTGGTGAGGGAAGGACGGACACTGAGGAGCCGGACCTCTAAGGTCTGAAGTCAGGATTCCCACTCGACTGGTAAAGAAAGGACGAACACTGAGGAGTCGGACCTCTTAGGTCTTAAGTCAGGAGTCCCACTCGACTGGTGAAGGAAGGACGAACACTAAGCAGTCGGACCTCTTGGCTCTGAAGTCAGGCGTTCCCACTCGACTGGTGAAGGAAGGACGAACACTGAGGAGTCGGACCTCTAAGGTCTTAAGTCAAGAGTCCCCACTCGGCTGGTAAAGGGAGACGATCACTGAGTAGTCGGTGGCTCTGAAGTCAGGCGTCCCCACTCGACTGGTGAAGGAAGGACGAACACTGAGGAGTCGGACCTCTAAGGTCTTAAGTCAAGAGTCCCCGCTCGACTGGTAAAGGGAGGACGAGCACTGAGGAGTCAGGTCTCTTAGGTCTGACTTCCGCAGTCCCCCCCTCCCCTCAGTAGGTTGTCACGTTCTACGTGGCAGCCGTGCGATGTTGGTTTGACCTAGATTTCGAACGTCCTGCATGGGTGAATGCAATATGTTACAAGACAATCGCTCTTCCATCGTCTGGAGGACTGGCTAGTTGTTTATTTATTGATTAACTTTGTAGTGCGGGCACTTCACGTAGCCGAATAAATTTAGTTTGCATACTCAGCCTCAAATTGATACGTTCAGTCCCGACTTCATAAATATGGATTGTTGCTGTTGCCCGCAGCAAAGCGTCAGTGGGATTTGTGGTGCTGTTTTGCAGTTTACAGTGCCTTTATGGGCTGTTAAATGCCGCTGTGGAGCAGCGTTGCCATATGTGCTGATTTCGCTTCGCATTACTATTTTACTGAAGTCTCATGTGTTAGCATGTGTTCAACTGCCTTAAATGCCTGTGTAGTTTGGCTGTATTCACGACATGGCAATGTGTGTTTGCTTTTTCGTCAATTTCGAACTGGTGCCCGCACTCAATCCATTTTATACATGTCACCACGGTGTAAAAAGCAAAACAAGATAAGTTTACACGATCGGCACCGGCCCGAAAACGTAAGTTATCACTTGGTTGGCGGGGTGCCAGAAGCAGAGTCCAGGGGGCGGCGGTGATCCCGATGTCGTTGGCCGCTGCCCCGGTGCGCCAGCAGGATCGGGGACACTGCGGGCCGGCCGCCGGCCGCTACTCCGGCGCGCCGAACAGGATCGGGGACACTGCGGGCCGGCCGCCCGCCGCTGCCCCGGTGCGCCAGCAGGATCGGGGACACCGCGGGCCGGCCGCCCGCCGCTGCCCGCCGCTGCCCTGGTGCGCCAGCAGGATCGGGGACACTGCGGGCCGGCCGCCCGCCGCCGCCCGCCGCTGCTCCGGCGCGCCGAACAGGATCGGGGACACTGCGGACCGGCCGCCCGCCGCCGCCCGCCGCTGCCCGCTGCTGCCGAGCGCTCGAGCGGGGTCGATTGTGGACTGCGACTGAAACGACGAGCGGATAGAGAATGAATGTTTGGTGTTGGCGTGTGGTTTGCAAGCGGATCTGTTCCGGGCGTGGCACATTGTTCAAGAGCCGCCGTTGTCTGCAAGCTGTGCTCCCGCAACACCTTAGTTCATCGTTCGAAAGTTTCATCACTGCCTGCATACAAGCCGGCGGTGGATACAGGGTCCCCGTCCGGCAACGTGTGTCGCTGCACCGCGCCGTATCCCCCCTGCCGCGTCGGCCGTGGCGCCTTGGGCGCTGCACGCCGATCGCTCCGGCCAGCGACGGCTGCGGCGGGCGGCCGTGTTGAATATCTCACGCCTTGCTGCATCACGAATGCGGGGAGGCGAAAGCCAATCAGCGTGCACCCGGCCGCCATCGGGGTCAAGGTCACGCCGGCGTCCGGCCCCTGATTGGACATCACGCAGCCGGCGCGTGCTCATTTCCGAGAGGCGGTGTCGTAACCGGCCCCTGGCCACAAGACATTTGTGTGTGTGTGTGTGTGTGTGTGTGTGTGTGTGTGTGTGTGTGTGTGTGTGTGTGTGTGTGTGTGTGTGTGTGTGTGTGTGTGCGTGTGTGCGTGTGTGTGTGTGTGTGTGTGTGTGTGTGTGTGTGGTGTGTGTGTGTGGTGTGTGTGTGTGTCTCAGACGGCCTATCTCCTGCTGCGGGGAACCCCCGACCTTGTGACTTTTGTCTCGCGTCTTCCTTGTCGTCCTCTGTGTGGGGTGTGGTCCTCTGGCCACCGTGTCTCCCTCTGTGTGGGGTGTGGTCCTCTGGCCACCGTGTCTCCCTCTGTGTGGACGCCGGCCGGCCCCCACTGAAGCCAACGGATGGGCTTTGGGTTTCCGTCGGGTTTCTCGTACAGCTTCATGGCGCTCTTTCTCATACGCTTCTTGTATTAAATGCACGGTCTTCCGGAAGGGTGACAGCCCATTCTTCGTGCCAGATTCAGCCGAGAAATCCAACGGATTCAACAAGCCTGGGCTGAGCATGTAGCATAACAGGTGCAGCGGTGGGCCATTCTAACGTTCATTGACATTTGATAGATGTTAACATATTGTGATTGAAGGATGACTGTTCCAACAGCTTTCCCGCGGTGGCCTTTCTTAGCACTTGCCTCACATAAACTAGGACAGCGTATGAGCAAACAGAACATGTCTGACACATCCTGCTGTCCAAAGGTAAAACCCCATTGTTAATTTCTGGCCAATTTGGGTCTTTATGTCGTCTGGTTCGTTTTCTTATGCTAAATTCAGATATGTAAACCAAAATCTGAAATTTGCACAAGCTTTTAGCTACAAGAATGGGCTAAAAGCTGGTGAAGATCTGAACTAATGGTTTTAATCACCAAATTCAGCATGGGTAAACGAATCAGACGACATAGCAAACGCAAAACAGCCAAAAATTAACATATGGGGTTTTGCCTTTGGACGGCAGCATTGACATTCACATAAACCAGCATAATTTTTCGGCTACCGTTATTTGCAGTTATGCATGCTCCATTTTCTCGCGAAGTGGGCATAGCTTCCAGGGTTTGCGTAGTCGATATTCCTGTACGCGGTACAGCGCGAATTTTCCAGTATCTGGGCCGCGCAAGGTGATCTCGATTACCTCGTTGGCGGCGTCGTTTCCGTGATGTTCGCGATAGAGTGATAGGCGCTACCTGCGCAATACAGTATCGAATTTCTGGACATTTTTCTTTAAAGTTCTGAACGTGACGCTAAGCTTCGCTGCGAAATTGTTAACTGTCGAGACCTCTGCGATACGTTGCTGCTTCTTTGTCGGCTGTTTGATGTGTGGTGGAAGCTTGCGTTCTCACTGATTAATTTCTGGCATTGTGTCAAAATTCGCAAAGGGCGTTCCCCGCTGAGCGTGCAACCCTGACCAGCCCGTCTCCCTCTGTGTGTGCAGCCCTGGCCAGCCCGTCTCCCTCTGTGTGTGCAGCCCTGACCAGCCCGTCTCCCTCTGTGTGTGCAGCCCTGACCAGCCCGTCTCCCTCTGTGTGTGCAGCCCTGACCAGTCCGTCTCCTCTGTGTGCAGCCCTGGCCAGCCCGTTCTCCCTCTGTGTGTGCAGCCCTGACCAGCCCGTCTCCCTCTGTGTGTGCAGCCCTGGCCAGCCCTCTCCCTCTGTGTGCAGCCCTGACCAGTCCGTCTCCCTCTGTGTGTGCAGCCCTGGCCAGCCCGTCTCCCTCTGTGTGTGCAGCCCTGACTAGCCCGTCTCCCTCTGTGTGTGCAGCCTGGCCAGCCCGTTCTCCCTCTGTGTGGTTGTGTGCAGGCCCCTGACCAGCCCGTCTCCCTCTTGTGTGTCGGCAGCCGCTGTGTGGGTGTGATCCCTGTCGGTCGACTGCGTCGATTGGGGGGAGGGGGGGGGGGGGCGAGGTGTCGTCGTGTCTGCCGGCCCCGGCCAGATGTCCCCTCCTCGCTGGGGCCGGGATCCTCCCCCGGTCCCGCTGGGCTGGAGAGGCAGGTGCTGTGGCCTTCCCGGTGGCGAGCGGCCCCCGCTCCCCGCTGAGCTTGCTGGCTGTACAAATGCAGAGTTGGGAAGTCTGAGGGGCGTGGTTTCTTAGTGCCATAAACAAGAAATGTGTTTTAGTCACATGTCTCATTGTTGTTGGCGGTTGTTGGCTTGAAAACGTTTCAGTTGATGCGTTTTCTCCAGTTGAGAGATGCATCATCCTCAACAAGCCGCCGGTCCAGCGGCAGCTAGGAGTGGAGCGCCCGTGTGTTACTGACCCACCCACCACCGTCCGTGCTCTCGACGATCCCAACTCCGTCTACGAACGCGCCGCGCGATCGCCTCGCGTACTCACCGACCCATCTCACGCATGTGTCCGCGCCGCGCCGTCGCGGTGTCTCCAGCCCGACCAGACGCACCTCACAGACGGCGCGGCGCGCGCCCGGCCGGCCTCACATGTAACGTGTCGGTGCGCGCACGCCGTTCACCGATGCTGCCGTCCGTCCCCAGTTACATGAAGCGGGGCACGAAGCAGTTCTTCGGCCTGGACGAGGAGTGCGACGACGAGAACCAGTGCCGATGGCTGGAGCGGCGCCGGCGGCTGGCGGCCAAGGCGTACGGCCGGCTCAAGGACGACCCCAGCGACGCCCTGCCGCAGGTCAGTGACCCCGGCGACGTCCTGCGCCATGTTAGTGACCCGACGGCGCCCTGGGTCAGGTCAGTGATCCAAATGGCGCTCTGTCACGAGCGAGTGTTCTCTCTCGCCAGCGTTGTACGCCACGCGTGCCTGTTGTGGCTTTGGTCACAATGAGTGCACGCCCCGTCGGATGAGTGACCCTGATGCGCACGCTGCCCCAGGTCATTGACCCTGCACGCAGGCTTCCTCAGGTCAGTGAGTCACCGCAGCAGGACGGGCAGCCTTTCCACACGTGAGATCACGGCACTGTAGCCAACACGCGCTGCCCCGGGTCGCCGAGCTGGCTCTTACTTGGCGTCCCGCCAGGTACATTTGACCCCGAGATTCGCCTCTCACCTGGCGTCAGGTCAGGTACATTTGACCCCGAGATACGCCTCTCACCTGGCGTCAGGTCAGGTACATTTGACCCCGAGATACGTCTCTCACCTGGCGCCAGGTCAGGTACACTTGGCCCCGAGTCACGCCTCTCACCTGGCGTCAGGTCAGGTACACTTGACCCCGAGCACGCCTCTCACCTGGCGTCAGGTCAGGTGCACTTGGTCCCGAGGCACGCGGCGCCGCTCCCAGAGCTTCCAACGCTGCGCCGGATTGGCGGCCGTTCGAAACGAGGACAAAGCGGACGTACCCACCGGCCTTTGACGACACAGAAGCGCGGTGCAGGCCGTGACGCCCGAGTGCACAGCCGACAGCTGACGACACCGAGAGTGCGGTGCAGATCATTCGTGACCAAACGAGGACTGAGCGGAGCCTGGCGACGACGGCAAGGGTTCTCAACGTGGCACAGGCCAGGGGGGAGGGGGAGTGACACTGGACCGGACGACAACGTCGGCGGCAGCGCTTGGAAACGCGGGGAGGCTTGAATGTAGCGGGGCGCGGGACGACTCCGCGCGAAAATCGTCCCGGCAATAGCCGGTGCGCAGAGTTAGCCATCTCTCTCTCTCTTCTCTGTCTCTGTCTCTGTCTCTTGTCTCTGTCTCTGTCTCTGTCTCTGTCTCTGTCTCTGTCTCTGTCTCTGTCTCTGTCTCTGTCTCTGTCGCTGTCTCTGTCTCTGTCTCTGTCTCTGTTTCTGTCTCTGTCTCTGTCTCTGTCTCTGTCTCTGTCTCTGTCTCTGTCTCTGTTCTGTCTCTGTCTCTGTCTCTGTCTCTGTCTCTGTCTCTGTCTCTGTCTCTGTCTCTGTCTCTGTCTCTGTCTCTGTCTCTGTCTCTGTCTCTGTCTCTGTCTCTGTCTCTGTCTCCGTCTCCGTCCTCTGTCTCTGTCTCTGTCTCCGTCTCGTCTCTGTCTCTGTCTCTGGTCTCTGTCTCTTCTCGTCTCTGTCTCTGTCTCTGTCTCTGTCTCTGTCTCTGTCTCTGTCTCTGTCTCTGTCTCTGTCTCTGTCTCTGTCTCTGTCTCTGTCTCTGTCTCTGTCTCTGTCTCTGTCTCTGTCTCTGTCTCTGTCTCTGTCTCTGTCTCTGTCTCTGTCTCTGTCTCTGTCTCTGTCTCTGTCTCTGTCTCTGTCTCTGTCTCTGGTCTCTGTCTCTGTCTCTGTCTCTGTCTCTTCGCTCTGTCTCGGTCTCTGGTCTTCTGTCTCTGTCTCTCGTCGCTGTCTCCTCGTCCTCTCGCTCTCTCTCTCTCTCTCTCTCCTCTCTCTATCTCTCAATCTCTCTCTCTCTCCTCTCTCTCCTCTCCTCTCCTCTCTCTCCTCTCTCTCTCCCTCCTCTCTCTCTCTCTCTCTCCCTGAAGTTCGAACACTTCGTATGCCACCAGTTGGCTGGCGCCGATCAGCTCCTGGAAATGTCGCCCCGTCGGACGAGGTCACTTGAAAGCGCGCGCGCGCGCGCACCCGTGCTCGTAACATGCTAGCGGCCGGTGTCGGCGCACGCTGCGCTGTTGTCAGGCGCGCCGCACGCCGCCCCTTGCGGGAGGATGGCCGCCGGCTCGGCAGGCGGGCGAGGCGCCCTGCGGCGGCGCCTGACGGCCGCTGGTTGACGGGCGTCAGCATCTCTCGCCCCAAAAGATCTCACAGCGTGTGATTATGAATCCAACTGGCCACTGACGCACGGCGACGTGACGTGAGCCGTTCTCAAGGCGGACGCGAGGCGTTCTCAGGGCGAACTCGCTCGGCGCACTCCCGCACGTCCGCACCGTCCAAACGGACGGCTGCCGCCGCCGCCGCCGCTGTCGGGCCGCTGACGGACGGGCGGACAGGCGCCGTGCGTGCGGCCGGCGCCGCCGCCGCCGCCGGCCTGTGTGGGCTGCTCGCACTCATCCCATTGATCCGCGGGTCCGTGTGGGCGGCCGGTGCGTCCGCGCTGTACGCCGCGCTGCCGGCCGCCATTTGGGTCGCTTAACTATCTATTTTTTGACTGGGTTGGGGAAGGGCGCTATCAGTCATGCGCTGTCATGCGTCATTATGTCATGTACCGCACGGCGGTTGGTTGGTGTAATCGTAAGCCGGCCAACCGTACCGAGGTCGCCGGTTGAAGCCTGCTGTTGCCATCGCCGGCAGTGAAGGAACTGGGTTCATCTGGGCCGTGCGGGACCCGCCAGACGCGACTTCTCCCGTAGGTTTTTCACGCTGCCGCGGACGGTGCCAGCGACGCTGTGCCTCGCTCAGTGTCCAGCAACGGAGCCCGTACCGTCCTGATCTCGTCTGTGACTGTCCGTGCCGTCTGTGACCCGACCTCGTCCCTCGTCCGGGCTGCCTGTGACCCGACCTCGTCCGAGCCGTTTGTGACCCGACCTCGCCCGGGCCGTCTGTGACCCGACCTCGTCCGGGCCGTCTGTGACCCGACCTCGTCCGGGCCGTCTGTGACCCGACCGCGTCCGGGCCGTCTGTGACCCGACCTCGTCCGGGCCGCCTGTGACCTGACCTCGTCCGGGCCGTCTCTGATCCGACCTTGTCCGGGCCGTCTGCGACCCGAGCTTGTCCGGGCCGTCTGTGACCCGCCCTTGTCCGGGCCGTCTCTGACCCGACCTCGTCCGCACGGGTCGTGACCTGACCTCTCGCGCGCCCGCGTGCCGGCAGGTGGTGGATCCGTACGGGGTGCGCGGCGGCCGTCAGCTGTCGCTGCCGGTCGGCTTCGGCGGTGACGTCACCGACTCGGCCAGCGCCACGGTGCAGCGCCGCCGCAAGGACAACGTGGCGCAGATGACCTGGCAGGGGCTAGGCTACCTGGCCACGGTATGGATCCGGCGTCGCGGCCCGGCGTCGCCGATCGGTGTCGCGGCCCGGCGTTGCGGCCCGGGTCGGACGCGGGACCGCGTCAGAGCTGGTGTCTGACACTGTGTCTGGCGGGAGTTGACAGCCGTTGTCCGACCCGGACCGGCGCCGTCAGACGGGCGTCATCGGCTGGCTTGCTGTTGGTCCGTGCGTAGCTGTTTGCTTGTAGCGTCCAGCTGTGTCCCACCTCGGGGCTGGTTGCTTCGCCGCCTAGCGATGAGCTCGTCGCCCGCCTGCCGTCCAGTCAGTTAGTGCATGCGCCTGATTTATTTGGTCGTGGTGTGTTGCTGTTGTGTTTGTGTTGGCCGCATTTTGCCCTTTCTCAGCTAAAGCTGTCATTTTGTTCTGTGCTTACATCACTCGGACGAGTTGTGTTGCTAACGACCTGTCACCGATTTACCCGAGCCCGCTGTATGCTAGAGTATGATTAGTGCGGGGATGTCTGTGGGTATATCTCGGCCGACAAAGGCTGCCCCAGTTCCGTCACTGACGGTGAGCAGTGGCGACCGCCTGGCGCTGTTACCGCCGGGTGGACCCGTCCCGCCGGGTGCTGTTACCGCCGGGTGGGCCCGTCCCGCCGGGTGTTTTTACCGCTGGGTGGGCCCGTCCCGCCGGGTGCGGTTACCGCTGGATGGGCCCCGTCCCGCCGGGCCTCGCTAACGGTGCCGCCCGGTGGTCGCGCGCGAGCGCGTGGACCCCGGGGAGACGCCGGCCGGCCGGCGCTCTCACTCATCTGGCGTCACGACCGCGCCGGCCGATGGGATGGGAGACCGAGAGGAGCCGGCGTCCGAGCCGGCGCTGCGGTCCGCCCCGCGGCCCAGGGGTGCGGGCCGCCCTCTGCGCTGGCTTCCAAAGCCGTAGGCTTGGCTATCAGCGGAGGAGCTGAATCCCGGTACGCTGTGGGTTTTGGGATACTCATGTGGTCGGGTGGCGGCTGAGCCCGGTTTGCGTGACGACAACTGCACCACTGACCTTCTCTGAGGGACCATGTGGCCCTAATAACCCTTTGAAATGGCTGTGTGTGGGGGGTGGGGGCTGGTTACCCCGGAATATCGGTCATTAGGGGTTGTGAGTAGATGGCTGTTTACAAATCCTTTGCCATCTCTAAACCGTTTGTGCCGTTTCCTCCGTCCACTTCCCATTCACCATTTCATTGTCCTAACGGCGAATGTCTTGAGCCGCAAAGACGCATGTTTAACGTTGAGAATCAAAACAGAGATGCATGCGCGCTGCACATGTTCATGAACCCTGCTCTTGCGTCGAGCCGGTGTCTGATGCCTTTCGTCCATAGACGTGGCCCTAGCACTGTGCAGTGCGTCGTCCTGTTATGTCGCCTGTCTCTGTACGTGGTCCGCGTGTTGTGTCTGTGCCGCCCGCCGCACTCGCCTGGCTTATCGGACCGGCGCGCGCGGCCGTCCCGCCCCGCCGCCGGCCGCTGCGCAGCTCGCTTGCCCGGCGCCGCGCGGGGTCCGCTAACCTGCGCAGTCGGCTAACCGCGCGGGGTGTGCGTTCAGCTGCTGCGTCGGCGCCTGCAGCGGCACGTGGAGCCGGCACCGCCCGCCGCCGCCGCCGCCGCTGCCGCCGGCCGGTCGCGCAACAGCGTACGTGTTCGGCCGCCGCCGCTCGACGGTCGGCCCGGCCGTCCGGTGTGCCGCCGCGGCTCTCGTTCGTCATGGTGGGGTGTCTTGGGCGGGGACGGAGGGGCGAGTGCACTGAGTTAGGTGTTGGTGGGACGGCGGTGGCCCAGCTCACTGGCCGCCCGGGGTCATGGTTATAGAGAGATGGAGAAGGTAGTGGCGACGGTGTGTTCGTAGCGTGGGCGTGGAGTGGGAGCTGGGCGTGCGGCGGAGGCGGTGTCACTTAGGGTGGAGAGGGGAAGTCATGATTGGGGAACCTTCCGCTGGAACCAAAGTTAGACTTTCCTCTGTATTTCACCTAGATTATGTGCAAAACGGGGAACGTGGTCTAGATTTATTGTCTCAAAAATGTGTTGGGTGTCGCGGCAGATAACTGATTATGTTGTCAACCTCGCGAATATCTAGAAGGCGACGCCATTTATAAACAGCGAAAGAGACCGAGTGGGCGGGGGGGGGGGGGGGGGCAGCCGTCCAGCGGACCTGGGCAACCAGTCCGTGCAGGCCCTGCGCCGTGCCCCTCCCCCGCGCCTCACGCTGCCGCGCCGCTGCCCCGCTGCCGCTGCCCCGCTGCCCCGCTGCCCGCCGTCCCGCTGTCCGCTGACGCCGCGCCCGGTGCCGGCAGCTGGTGGCGCGCGGCCGGCTGCAGCGCGCCACCCAGCGTAGCTCGTCGCGCAGCTACCCGCCCAGCGCCGGCGACGAGCGGCTGCGGCTGGAGTCGGCCGACGGCGCGCCGCCGGCCGCCAAGGGCGCCGCCGCGCCGCCGTCGGACGTGATGCAGGCCGCCACCGACGAGGTGAGTGCCGCCAGCGAGCAGGTCAGCTCAGTTCAGCTCAGCTCAGCTCAGCTCAGCTCACTTCAGTTGAGCTCATCTCAGCTCAGCTCAGCACAGATAGGATCAGCTCAGATCACATCAGATCAGCTCAGATCACATCAGGTCAGCTCAGCACAGATCAGATCAGATCAGATCAGGTCAGATGAGATCAGGTTAGCTCAGCTCAGGCTAGATCAGTTCAGTTCAGCTCAGCTCAGCTCAGCTCAGCTGAAGTTAGATCAGTTCAGGTCAGCTCAGCTGAGGTTAGATCAGTTCAGGTCAGCTCAGCTCAGCTCAGCTCAGCTCAGCTCAGCTCAGCTCAGGTTAGATCAGTTTAGGTCAGCTCAGCTCAGCCCAGCCCAGTCCAGCTCAGCTCAGGTTAGATCAGTTCAGGTCAGCTCAGCTCAGCTCAGCTCAGCTCAGGCTAGCTCAGGTTAGATCAGTTCAGGTCAGCTCAGCTCAGCTCAGCTCAGCTCAGCTTCAAGTTAGATCAGGTCAGTCAGGTCAGGTCGGTCAGGTTGGCTTGCGAGCGAGTTCGGAATCCGAAGGAGTAGGCTTGGTCGTTGATGTTGGGGGGGGGGGGGGGGGCGTACAAATAGGCGAAGTCACAGAGAAGACGGAATTGGTGAGCAGCGACGGGGTTACCTTCTAAGGCAGTGTCGGAGACGATGTGCTCGCGTCTCGGGCTCATTTTTATCATCGCTCGGGCACAAATCGTGCCAGACGCTTGCAACGGACGTCTCCGCACTGTGAATCCCACGTCTTCTCCGCCTTTGTCGTCATCGTCATGGTCACGACGCCCCCCATTTGGCGTCGACTCGGTCGAACTGGCCAGTGCTGGACCTGATTGGCACCCGGTTTACGTTCAGTTCAGGTTGTTTTATTGCGGTGACATCCGCGAACGCTTCCGGGTTTTCACGAAGTTCAGTTAAGTTCCAAAAGAACATACACTATGCTCAGCTGATCTCCTCGTAGCAGGGGATGAACTGGACCCGTCTTAAAGCGTAGCACGTGCCGAGTGTTTGACGGGCGGTTGAACACTGTCGCAGCGTGTTGGCTGAGTCTCCACTTGCCGGCGTTGGTCCTGGGTGGAGTCACTCGAGCTTTCCGCTCCGTCGAGTGGTGTAATTTTTCTGGATGGCCTGTAATAACGCTCGCAAATATGTTGTCCTGCGTGTAGTAAGGACTTGCTATGGGTTCTTTGGTGATTTTCTAGTAAGTTGAAAGCTGACAAATGCCTGAACGCATGCTTGCCTCCGAAATTATGTCACATTTGTTGTCGCTCGCAGTGACTGCAGTGCAAAATCCGACCAGTTGTTCAGAACTCTGTGATATAAAGATCTGGCCACCTTTGTAGCAGGACAAATCATTTGCTGGCGCATGTTTCGTAAAGGGGTATCCAGGTGCAGACTAAAAACATACAGAGTCATTTCACCACTTGCTGCACACAGTGCGAAACGAGGTGGCTGGGGTGAGTGGGGCTGATTCAGCGCATGCACTCCGCAGTCATCGGTCATTGGGCCATTGAAAGGCAAGGCGTCTGACAATCGTGAGACACAGGCACTCAGCAGGCCGGATTTTAGTAATTGTCGATGCCGCAGTGCGGACGGTACTTCTGGGAACACCAAGAAGGTTTCGTTCCGAGTGCCAGAAGTGGAGTTTTTGCCGCGCTGATTGCCGTTTTATCCAGTTACACCAGGTAACAAGTTCGGCGAGCGCGCTGTTGAAGTCAGTCACGATATCCACCAGCCGCTCTCTGCGGTCACAAGCGATCATTGGTGCGTTATGTGAGCAGCTGGACAAACCACCGCACCATCGCCCATCTACAGGATCATCTCGCCCGGGAACACGGCTCGACACACGTCCCGACGGGCGCGGGGTGGGATTCCCGGTCGTTGTGGGATGGCCAGCCAGGCCGTGGCCGTCAGCGCCAGCGCCAGCGCCACGCCAGCGCCACGACACTGTCGTCAAGTGCCGACTGTTACGTGGCGTCCGCGCCGCGCTCGGGGTGGTTGGAGACGCGGCTGTCCGACCCGGCTGTGATTGGAGCGTGCTGAGCGAATTGACACGGGTCATGGGGTCACAGACCTGCCATAAATACTCCGGCAGTGGATGTTTGTGAGAGGTTTGGCGATGCTCCCGGTTTCTCCGGCCTGAACGTCCCGGTGTCGTCAGACGACCCCCGCCGTCCGTCGCTGTGCTGCTGTCAGCCGGCCGGTCGGCGGGGTGTGGTTCGGGCGCGGCTACTGCCATCAGCCAACGCTTCCACCGCCGATGCTGCGCTCCCTCCGATGCCGCGCGTCCCTCCGGTGCTGCGCCTCCCTCTGATGCCGCGTCTCTCTCCGATGCTGCGCATCCCTCCGATGCCGCGCTGCCTCAGATGCCGCGACTGCCTCCAAGGCCGCGCCTCCCTCCGATGCCGCGCCTCCCTCCCATGCCGCGCCTCCTTCCGATGCCGCGCTCCCTCCGAGGCCGCGCCTCCCTCCGATGCCGCGCTCCCTCCGATGCCGCGCTCCCTCCGGTGCCACGCTCCCTCCGAGGCCGCGCCTCCCTCCGATGCCACGCCTGCCTCCGATGCCACGCCTGCCTCCGATGCCGCGTCTCCCTCCGATGCCGTGCCTCCCCCCCCCCCGCGATGCCGTGCCTCCCCCGAGGCCGGTTGCGCTGACCTGCGTCACACCCGTCTCGGCAGGTGTTCTTCGACAACGTGCCGTCGGCGGCGGACGGAGCCGGCGACATCCGGGACCCACTGCGGGACAGCCGGGACAGGTGAGCATGGGCCGGGACCGGTGAGCACGACCGGGACAGGTGAGCACGACCGGGACCTGTGAGCATAGCCGAGACAGGTGAGCACAGCCGGGATAGATGAGCATGCGCTAGGACAGGTGAGCAAAACAGGGGAGAGTACATGCGGCGACAAGTACTTTCAAACGGGTCAGGTGGGCACTGCCCAAACAGCCGAACTGAGATGTTATTATCGTTAGTGTCCCGCGCAAAAACTGTGCGGCCTGTCTGAAGCAAACAGTCCACGAATGTTCACCGTCTTATCACTCACCACCGGAGGCCATGTGCAGGAGGTTTATCACCGTTTGTAGGGATACTTTGCGTCATGCTTATTGGTGTCTCGCAAGAGCCCTGCGTCAGTCTCGTGGTTATTCATTGGGCTTGACGAGTTCCTAGACTTTCTGGCAATGTGCATCTGCACACTCATAGGCTAGGCTTATCGACGCTGGAAGCCGTGATTTATCACGTGGCTGTCTGTAGCCGCTGGCGGAATTTCGGCCGTCAGCGAGCATCGAAGATTTCCCAGAACTCCTTATGGGTCTCTTTATTTTCAACCAGCCAATTTTGGATATTGCGATTTCGATGACGCTTTGCCCTCGCCTTGCGCGGGTTGCGGTCGAGCAGTCTGACCGTCGGGACTGTTTCGTCCCTCCCCCCCCCCCCCCCTCCAGTATGCAGACGTTAATCAACTGCACCGGCCGATCGCGTTCTGTATCAAGCACCGCGACCCGGGGGCGTGGCGGCGCCAGCTCAGCGGAGCCATCTCAGCGCGCGCCGCCGCCCCGGGCGCCGCTCCGCGCCGCTGAAGCACGCCCTCGAGTTCGCCGAGTGGCGAACTGCGCTCGGCGAGGCCAATATTGGGTGGCGAGGCGGCGCGCCACGCCCGCGTCCGGCCCCCGCCGCCCCCCGCCGCCGCCGCCGCCGCCGCCGCCGCCGCCCGCCACCGCCGCGCCATCGCCGCGCCACCGCTCCACCGCTCCACCGCTCCACCGCCGCTGCGCCTTAATCGAATGGCACGTCCCTGCTGGCGGGCGGCGCCCATCCGTCATGTTCGGCGCGGCCGGCGCTACGCGGTCGGGCCGCTGTCGGC
>NW_023597055.1:8534692-8679717 GCF_011947565.3 Pollicipes pollicipes
CGGACGAGGTCCACTTGAAAGCGCGCGCGCGCGCGCACCCGTGCTCGTACAATGCTAGCGGCCGGTGTCGGGCACGCTGCGCTGTTGTCAGGCGCGCCGCACACCGCCCTTCGCGGGGGGATGGCCGCCGGCTCGGCAGGCGGGCGAGGCGCCCTGCGGCGGCGCCCGGCGGCCGCTGACTGACAGGCGTCAGCATCTCTCGCCCCAAAAGATCTCACAGCGTGTGATTATTAATCCAACTGGCCACTGACGCACGGCGACGTGACGTGAGCCATTCTCAAGGCGGACGCGACGCGTTCTCAGGGCGAACTCGCTCGGCGCACTCCCGCACGTCCGCACCGTCCAAACGGACGGCTGCCGCCGCCGCCGCCGCTGTCGGGCCGCTGACGGACGGGCGGACAGGCGCCGTGCGTGCGGCCGGCGCCGCCGCCGCCGCCGGCCTGTGTGTGGCTGCTCGCACTCATCCCATGATCCGCGGTCCGTGTGGGCGGCCGGTGGTCCGCGCTGTACGCCGCGCTGGCCGGCCGCCATTTGGGTCGCTTAACTATCTATTTTTTGACTGGGTTGGGGAAGGGCGCTATCAGTCATGCGCTGTCATGCGTCATTATGTCATGCACCGCACGGCGGTTGGTTGGTGTAATCGTAAGCCGGCCAACCGTACCGAGGTCGCCGGTTGAAGCCTTGATGTTGTTGCCATCGCCGGCAGTGAAGGAACTGGGTTCATCTGGGCCGTGCGGGACCCGCCAGACGCGACTTCTCCCGTAGGTTTTTCACGCTGCCGCGGACGGTGCCAGCGACGCTGTGCTCGCTCAGTGTCCAGCAACGGAGCCCTACCGCCTGATCTCGTCTGTGACTGTCCGTGCCGTCTGTGACCCGACCTCTCCCTCGTCCGGGATGCCTGTGACCCGACCTCGTCCGAGCCGTTGTGACCCGACCTCGCCGGGCCGTCTGTGACCCGACCTCGTCCGGGCCGTCTGTTGACCCGACCTCGTCCGGGCCGTCTGTGACCCGACCGCGTCCGGGCCGTCTGTGACCCGCCTGACCTCGTCCGGGCCGCCTGTGACCTGACCTCGTCCGGGCCGTCTCTGATCCGACCTTGTCCGGGCCGTCTGCGACCCGAGCTTGTCCGGGCCGTCTGTGACCCGCCCTTTCCGGACCGTCTCTGACCGACCTCGTCCGTCTCTGACTGACCCGACCTCGTCCGCACGGGTCGTGACCTTGACCTCTCGCGCGCCCGCGTGCCGGCAGGTGGTGGATCCGTACGGGTGCGCGGCGGCCGTCAGCTGTCGCTGCCGGTCGGCTTCGGCGGTGACGTCACCGACTCGGCCAGCGCCACGGTGCAGCGCCGCCGCAAGGACAACGTGGCGCAGATGACCTGGCAGGGGCTAGGCTACCTGGCCACGGTATGGATCCGGCGTCGCGGCTCGGCGTCGTCGGTCGGTGTCGCGGCCCGGCGTTGCGGCCCGGGTCGGACGCGGGACCGCGTCAGAGCTGGTGTCTGACACTGTGTCTGGCGGGAGTTGACAGCCGTTGTCCGACCCGGACCGCGGCGCCGTCAGACGGGCGTCATCGGCTGGCTTGCTGTTGGTCCGTGCGTAGCTGTTTGCTTGTAGCGTCCAGCTGTGTCCCACCTCGGGGCTGGTTGCTTCGCCGCCTAGCGATGAGCTCGTCGCCCGCCTGCCGTTCAGTCAGTTAGTGCATGCGCCTGACTTATTTGGTCGTGGTGTGTTGCTGTTGTGTTTGTGTTGGCCGCATTTTGCCCTTTCTCAGCTAAAGCTGTCATTTTGTTCTGTGCTTACATCACTCGGACGAGTTGTGTTGCTAACGACCTGTCACCGATTTACCCGAGCCCGCTGTATGCTAGAGTATGATTAGTGCGGGGATGTCTGTGGGTATATCTCGGCCGACAAAGGCTGCCCCAGTTCCGTCACTGACGGTGAGCAGTGGCGACCGCCTGGCGCTGTTACCGCCGGGTGGACCCGTCCTGCCGGGTGCTGTTACCGCCGGGTGGGTCCGTCTCGTCGGGTGTTTTTACCGCTGGGTGGGCCCGTCCCGCCGGGTGCGGTTACCGCTGGATGGGCCCCGTCCCGCCGGGCCTCGCTAACGGTGCCGCCCGGTGATCGCGCGCGAGCGCGTGGACCCCGGGGAGACGCCGGCCGGCCGGCGCTCTCACTCATCTGGCGTCACGACCGCGCCGGCCGATGGGATGGGAGACCGAGAGGAGCCGGCGTCCGAGCCGGCGCTGCGGTCCGCCCCGCGGCCCAGGGGTGCGGGGCCGCCCTCTGCGCTGGCTTCCAAAGCCGTAGGCGCCCCCTCCCCGTGGCTATCAGCGGAGGAGCTGAATCCCGGTACGCTGTGGGTTTTGGGATACTCATGTGGTCGGGTGGCGGCTGAGCCCGGTTTGCGTGACGAAAACTGCACCACTGACCTTCTCTAAGGGACCATGTGGCCCTAATAACCCTTTGAAATGGCTGTGTGTGGGGGGTGGGGGCTGGTTACCCCGGAATATCGGTCATTAGGGGTTGTGAGTAGATGGCTGTTTACAAATCCTTTGCCATCTCTAAACCGTTTGTGCCGTTTCCTCCGTCCACTTCCCATTCACCATTTCATTGTCCTAACGGCGAATGTCTTGAGCCGCAAAGACGCATGTTTAACGTTGAGAATCAAAACGGAGATGCATGCGCGCTGCACATGTTCATGAACCCTGCTCTTGCGTCGAGCCGGTGTCTGATGCCTTTCGTCCGTAGACGTGGCCCTAGCACTGTGCAGTGCGTCGTCCTGTTATGTCGCCTGTCTCTGTACGTGGTCCGCGTGTTGTGTCTGTGCCGCCCGCCGCACCCGCCTGGCTTATCGGACCGGCGCGCGCGGCCGTCCCGCCCCGCCGCCGGCCGCTGCGCAGCTCGCTTGCCCGGCGCCGCGCGGGGTCCGCTAACCTGCGCAGTCGGCTAACCGCGCGGGGTGTGCGTTCAGCTGCTGCGTCGGCGCCTGCAGCGGCACGTGGAGCCGGCACCGCCGCCGCCGCCGCCGCCGCTGCCGCCGGCCGAGTCGCGCAACAGCGTACGTGTTCGGCCGCCGCCGCTCGACGGTCGGCCCGGCCGTCCGGTGTGCCGCCGCGGCTCTCGTTCGTCATGGTGGGGTGTCTTGGGCGGGAACGGAGGGGCGAGTGCACTGAGTTAGGTGTTGGTGGACGGCGGTGGCCCAGCTCACTGGCCGCCCGGGGTCATGGTTATAGAGAGATGGAGAAGGTAGTGGCGACGGTGTGTTCGTTAGCGTGGGCGTGGAGTGGGAGCTGGGCGTGCGGCGGAGGCGGTGTCACTTAGGGTGGAGAGGGGGAGTCATGATTGGGGAACCTTCCGCTGGAACCAAAGTTAGACTTTCCTCTGTATTTCACCTAGATTATGTGCAAAACGGGGAACGTGGTGTAGATTTATTGTCTCAAAATGTGTTGGGTGTCGCGGCAGATAACTGATTATTTTGTCAACCTCGCGAATATCTAGAAGGCGACGCCATTTATAAACAGCGAAAGAGACCGAGTGGGCGGGGGGGGGGGGGGCAGCCGTCCAGCGGACCTGGGCAACCAGTCCGTGCAGGCCCTGCGCCGTGCCCCTCCCCCGCGCCTCACGCTGCCGCGCCGCTGCCCCGCTGCCCCGCTGCCCGCCGTCCCGCTGTCCGCTGACGCCGCGCCCGGTGCCGGCAGCTGGTGGCGCGCGGCCGGCTGCAGCGCGCCACCCAGCGTAGCTCGTCGCGCAGCTACCCGCCCAGCGCCGGCGACGAGCGGCTGCGGCTGGAGTCGGCCGACGGCGCGCCGCCGGCCGCCAAGGGCGCCGCCGCGCCGCCGTCGGACGTGACGCAGGCCGCCACCGACGAGGTGAGTGCCGCCAGCGAGCAGGTCAGCTCAGTTCAGCTCAGCTCAGCTCAGCTCAGCTCAGCTCAGCTCAGCTCACTTCAGTTGAGCTCATCTCAGCTCAGCTCAGCACAGATCGGATCAGCTCAGATCACATCAGATCAGCTCAGATCACATCAGGTCAGCTCAGCACAGATCAGATCAGATCAGATCAGGTCAGATGAGATCAGGTTAGCTCAGCTCAGGCTAGATCAGTTCAGTTCAGCTCAGCTCAGCTCAGCTGAAGTTAGATCAGTTCAGGTCAGCTCAGCTGAGGTTAGATCAGTTCAGGTCAGCTCAGCTCAGCTCAGCTCAGCTCAGCTCAGCTCAGCTCAGCTCAGCTCAGGTTAGATCAGTTTAGGTCAGCTCAGCTCAGCCCAGCCCAGTCCAGCTCAGCTCAGGTTAGATCAGTTCAGGTCAGCTCAGCTCAGCTCAGCTCAGCTCATCTCAGGTTAGATCAGTTCAGGTCAGCTCAGCTCAGCTCAGCTCAGCTCAGCTCAAGTTAGATCAGGTCAGTCAGGTCAGGTCGGTCAGGTTGGCTTGCGAGCGAGTTCGGAATCCGAAGGAGTAGGCTTGGTCGTTGATGTTGGGGGGGGGGGGGGGCGTACAAATAGGCGAAGTCACAGAGAAGACGGAATTGGTGAGCAGCGACGGGGTTACCTTCTAAGCAGTGTCGGAGACGATGTGCTCGCGGCTCGGGCTCATTTTTATCATCGCTCGGGCACAAATCGTGCCAGACGCTTGCAACGGACGTCTCCGCACTGTGAATCCCACGTCTTCTCCGCCTTTGTCGTCATCGTCATGGTCACGACGCCCCCCATTTGGCGTCGACTCGGTCGAACTGGCCAGTGCTGGACCTGATTGGCACCCGGTTTACGTTCAGTTCAGGTTGTTTTATTGCGGTGACATCCGCGAACGCTTCCGGGTTTTCACGAAGTTCAGTTAAGTTCCAAAAGAACATACACTATGCTCAGCTGATCTCCTCGTAGCAGGGGATGAACTGGACCCGTCTTAAAGTGTAGCACGTGCCGAGTGTTTGACGGGCGGTTGAACACTGTCGCAGCGTGTTGGCTGAGTTTCCACTTGCCGGCGTTGGTCCTGGGTGGAGTCACTCGAGCTTTCCGCTCCGTCGAGTGGTGTAATTTTTCTGGATGGCCTGTAATAACGCTCGCAAATATGTTGTCCTGCGTGTAGTAAGGACTTGCTATGGGTTCTTTGGTGATTTTCTAGTAAGTTGAAAGCTGACAAATGCCTGAACGTATTCTTGCCTCCGAAATTATGTCACATTTATTGTTGCTCGCAGTGACTGCAGTGCAAAATCTGACCAGTTGTTCAAAACTCTGTGATATAAAAATCTGGCCACCTTTGTAGCAGGACAAGTCATTTGCTGGCGCATGTTTCGTAAAGGGGTATCCAGGTGCAGACTAAAAACATACAGAGTCATTTCACCACTTGCTGCACACAGTGCGAAACGAGGTGGCTGGGGTGAGTGGGGCTGATTCAGCGCATGCACTCCGCAGTCATCGGTCATTGGGCCATTGAGAGGCAAGGCGTCTGACAATCGTGAGACACAGGCACTCAGCGGGCCGGATTCTAGTAATTGTCGATGCCGCAGTGCGGACGGTACTTCTGGGAACACCAAGAAGGTTTCGTTCCGAGTGCCAGAAGTGGAGTTTTTGCCGCGCTGATTGCCGTTTTATCCAGTTACACCAGGTAACAAGTTCGGCGAGCGCGCTGTTGAAGTCAGTCACGATATCCACCAGCCGCTCTCTGCGGTCACAAGCGATCATTGGTGCGTTATGTGAGCAGCTGGACAAACCACCGCACCATCGCCCATCTACAGGATCATCTCGCCCGGGAACACGGCTCGACACACGTCCCCGACGGGCGCGGGGTGGGATTCCCGGTCGTTGTGGGATGGCCAGCCAGGCCGTGGCCGTCAGCGCCAGCGCCAGCGCCAGCGACACTGTCGTCAAGTGCCGACTGTTACGTGGCGTCCGCGCCGCGCTCGGGGTGGTTGGAGACGCGGCTGTCCGACCCGGCTGTGATTGGAGCGTGCTGAGCGAATTGACACGGGTCATGGGGTCACAGACCTGCCATAAATACTCCGGCAGTGGATGTTTGTGAGAGGTTTGGCGATGCTCCCGGTTCTCCCGGCCTGAACGGTCCCGGTGTCGTCAGACGACCCCCGCCGTCCGTCGCTGTGCTGCTGTCAGCCGGCCGGTCGGCGGGGTGTGGTTCGGGCGCGGCCACTGCCATCAGTCAACGCTTCCACTGCCGATGCTGCGCTCCCTCCGATGCCGCGCGTCCCTCCGGTGCTGCGCCTCCCTCTGATGCCGCGTCTCTCTCCGATGCTGCGCCTCCCTCCGATGCCGCGCTGCCTCAGATGCCGCGACTGCCTCCGAGGCCGCGCCTCCCTCCGATTCCGCGCCTCCCTCCGATGCCGCGCCTACTTCCGATGCCGCGCTCCCTCCGAGGCCGCGCCTCCCTCCGATGCCGCGCTCCCTCCGATGCCGCGCTCCCTCCGGTACCACGCTCCCTCTGAGGCCGCGCCTCCTTCCGATGCCACGCCTGCCTCCGATGCCACGCCTGCCTCCGATGCCACGTCTCCCTCCGATGCCGTGCCCCCCCCCCCCCCCCGCGATGCCGTGCCTCCCCCGAGGCCGGTTGCGCTGACCTGCGTCACCCCGTCTCGGCAGGTGTTCTTCGACAACGTGCCGTCGGCGGCGGACGGAGCCGGCGACATCCGGGACCCGCTGCGGGACAGCCGGGACAGGTGAGCATGGGCCGGGACCGGTGAGCACGACCGGGACAGGTGAGCACGACCGGGACAGGCGAACATAGCCGGGGCAAGTGAGCACAGCCGGAATAGGTGAGCATGCGCTAGGACAGGTGAGCAAAACAGGGGAGAGTACATGCGGCGACAAGAACTTTCAAACGAGTCAGGTGGGCACTGCCCAGACAGCCGAACTGAGATGTGATTATCGTAAGTGTCCCGTGCAAAAACTGTGCGGCCTGTCTGAGGCGAACAGTTCACGAATGTTCACCGTCTTATCACTCACCACGGGAGGCCATGTGCAGGAGGTTGATCACCGTTTCTAGGGATAATTGGCGTCATTCACTGGCAAGAGCTTTGCGTCAGTCTCGTGGTTATTCATTGGGCTTGACGAGTTCCTAGACTTTCTGGCAGTGTGCATCTGCACACTCATAGGCTAGGCTTATCGACGCTGGAAGCCGTGATTTATCACCTGGCTGTCTATAGCCGCTGGCGGAATTTCGGCCGTCAGCGAGCATCGAAGATTTCCCAGAACTCCTTATGGGTCTCTTTATTTTCAACCAGCCAATTTTGGATATTGCGATTTCGATGACGCTTTGCCCTCGCCTTGCGCGGGTTGCGGTCGAGCAGTCTGACCGTCGGGACTGTTTCGTCCCCCCCCCCCCCCCCCCCCCTCCAGTATGCAGACGTTAATCAACTGCACCGGCAGATCGCGTTCTCTGTATCAAGCACCGCGACCCGGGGGCGTGGCGGCGCCAGCTCAGCGGAGCCATCTCAGCGCGCGCCGCCGCCCCGGGTGCCGCTCCGCGCCGCTGAAGCACGCCCTCGAGTTCGCCGAGTGGCGAACTGCGCTCGGCGGCAGGCCAATATTGGGCGGCGAGGCGGCGCCGCCACGCCGCCGTCCCGCCGCCCCGCCGCCCCGCCGCCGCCGCCCCGCCACCGCCACGCCATCGCCGCGCCACCGCTCCACCGCTCCACCGCTCCACCGCCGCTGCGCCTTAATCGAATGGCACGTCCCTGCTGGCGGGCGGCGCCCATCCGTCATGTTCGGCGCGGCCGGCGCTCGCGGTCGGGCCGCTCGTGTCGGCGGCCGCCCCCGGCTGGTTGGCGCGCGCCCCCAGCCGTGGAAGCCAGCGCTCGACGCGTGGGCTGCCTCCCGGGCGATCCACGGCCAGATGAGGCAGGGGACGTTCGCACCGCTTTGATGTGGCGGCCGGTGTTTGATTGTAGCGGGTTTGGATTGCTTCCGCCGCCGCGGCTGGGGAAATCCCACATCGACGGTGTATTCGGGCGGGGCTGCCTCCGCGGGTGCCGGTAGACGTCAGGTGGATGAGTAGGAGGTCCAGTTCGACAAAGTTCGGTCCAAATGGTTAGCGGAGCGCACCGTGCAGCTGGGAGTCTCGCGTTTCACTTGCAACGCCTCTGCCGTGTGGAAGCGCGCCCGTTTTTCATGCCTGGCGTCGCGCAACTCGCAATCTCCGGGCTGTCAACGGCACTTTGAAGACCCCCAGACGTGACGCCACGGCGTTTAATTGTCGGGCGCGCGTGGTTCTAGCCGGCGGCGGATGCTGCTGCCGGTTCGTCACGCAGTGGCCGACAGATCGGCGGACAGGTTTGGCCGCCGCCGCCCTGATTACGGCCGCGAAAATAATCAGCCGTCCGTCGGCACGGCGGCGGCTGTCCCGATGCCGCCCACGTGCCCCCGGACCGGCTGATTGGGGCCGGGCCTTGTCAGCGCTAGGCGTCACGCGCTGGGCCTCACGTGTCATGGTGGGCCGCGCTCGATTCGTCGGTCAAATGGCTGGCCGTGTTTCCATACACGCAGCGGGCGTTCTAGGCGGACTCAAATACAATAGAATACAATGAAATAGGTAGGTAGGCAGGCATGTGTATGTGCATTGTGTTTTTATGCTCTCGTGCTTTGATTCGTGATGTGACGGCTGGGCACGACACGACCTTGTCTACTTCAGCGCACGGTGGGTGGAGCCGCCGCCTGAGCGACACATGTGGCCTGACCTGACATGACCTGACCTGGCCTGCTTCAGCGCCCAGTGGCAGCGGCCGCCGGCTTAGCGACACATATGCCCTGACCTGACCTGACCTGACCTGCTTCAGCGCCCGGTGATAGCGGCCGCCGGCCGAGCGACACATATGCCCTGACCTGACCTGATCTGATCTGACCCGTTCCAGCGCCCAGTGGCAGCGACCGCCGGCCGAGCGGGACGTGACGGACGCCGGTCCGGGCGTCGGCCACAAGCGGATTTGGGCGCAGATGCTGGACCGCGTGTTCGACAACAGCAACCGGCGGCACTACGGTCGCGGCCTGGCCGGCAGGTTGTTCGGGTGCGTTGATGACGTCAGACGTGATATGACGTCACGCCACGGGATGTGGTGTGTCGCGCGTCGCCGGCATGGGGGGGGGAGGGCAGTGTCCGGGCCGTGGGATGCGGGGTGCGTCACGTGGTGCAGAGCTTGTGGCGTCTTGTTAACGTGGTGAAAGCAGTGCGCTGGTCACGTGGTCAGCGCGGTGTCTGGTATGTGCCCGGGGGCGTGTGTCACGTGATCTTCCAGTCTCGGCTGCATACTGAACGCAGTGCGCCACGTGATCAGTCCGGCTTGCGGCGAGCGTGGCGCAGCGTGACGCCGCGTGACGCCGAGCCTCGCTTGCTGTGGTGTGGCGGGCACCCTGCTGATGTCTCGGCAACCAACGACCGTCGCGGTGACCCGGCCTCGGGATGGCGCGGCCGGCCTGACCTGGCCGCTTCGTGCCGGTCAGTCGGCGGCCCCCCCCCCCCCCACCCCCTCCCCCCCGGCGGTTTGCGCCGGCCGGCCGCGGGCCGACCCGTGCCAGCACCCCCGAGCGGCGCGCCGCCGGCCTGACCTGACCTGACCTGACCCGGCGCGACGCCCGCAGTGGTCGCACGCTGCGCCGATCGGTGGCCGCCCAGTCGGACGTGGCCACCCAGCTGGACGACCTGGAGGACCACCGGCCGTACTTCACCTACTGGGTCACCACCGTGCAGCTGCTGGTCATGGTCATTTCGCTGGCGTGCTACGGCTTCGGGCCCATCGGCTTCGAGCTGCAGCAGCAGAGCGGCAGGGTGAGTGAGCCGGTGCCGGCCGGCGGCGTCGGGGCGGCCTCTGAGCGGTGCTGTGCTGGCTGGGGCCGTGTGTGGGGACTGCAGGGCGTCGGGGCGGCCTCTGTGCGGTGCCGTGCTGGCCGGGGCCGTGTGTGGGGACTGCAGGCTGCTTGTAGGTGCGTGTCCGCTGGTAGCGTTTCGTTGGTTGGAAAGCGCCTGCTGGAAAGTTCGTAAGGGCTGAGTTGAATGCTCGTAGTGGTAGAGTGAGGATAAAGCCCGGAAGCTAGGGTATCAGCAACTGATCATAAAAGTGGGTGATTATTCTCGGTCGTTCCTGTCGACAGTCAGCGTGGTGTAGTACCTTCAGTCCCCGGTAACATGCCCAGCGAGGTGCGCGTGCCTGGACGTGGCCATGGCGCACTCGATTTTACGTCGGTCTGCGGAGCCGGCAACGGGTCACTTGGTGTAATGCAGGCCCAGAGAATCTCCCCACTGAAGCGGCGTTCTGCCGCCGCCGGCGTCGCCAACGTGGGCGACGACGGTGGTGTGGTTGTGCGTGTGTTGCACGCTGGTTAGGCATGCTCGGCCCATGGACTCGGATGGTTGACCTATGGGTTGCTGATGATAGTGATGGTGGTGATGACGATGATGATGATGACGACGACGTGATGATGAGAATGATGATGATGATGATGCGGATGCTGTGAGTGATGATCCTGCCACAAGCGTACGGTTGGCTGACGCCGCCCGCTGTCTGCCGCCAGGTACTGGATATCAGTCTTTCATTGCAACAAGTAGATTATTGGGAGCCGCCCAACCTCTGGCTCGGCCCGCGGGCGGTGAGTGGTCGGCCGTGACGTCACGGCGCCGGCGGCGGCGCGCCTGGTCGGCAGCTGGCTCCCCGGCAGCTGGCTCCTGCAGCACGTCCGGACGCCGGTCTCGGTGCTGAAGGGCATTTCGTTGATGTCTGCTGTTATGTGGTGCGCGCGTGACAGGCCTGCTATTAAGCTTCGGTGTGTTCACGGTGTGTTCACCCCACGGTGCCCGCCCTTCCTGCCAGGGCGACAGGCAGGCGACGCCATATAGCCTCAGCAGCTGAGTGCGTCGTAAAGCCCCGATGACATCGCATGACATGACGGTGTGTTCACCGAAGCAATTTGATGCCAGATGGCTGTGAGCGTTTCGGTTACGTAATCCATGCACGACAGGAAATATCATTTAGCTGATATTTTTTACCGAAACCATCCAATGCGCTGATTTTTCCTTTAGCTTTCCACTGTTTAGGCTGTGATTGGAAAACATGGGCTGTTGAAGAAACCTCTTAGGATGTTTTGCAACCGCTATCATGCGCTATTGTGTCCTGGTTTGTGTCTACCGACCGTTGACTTCAGCTGCGGCTGCCCGCCGTGTCCATCGCCTGACCTACCTGACCTCGTTGACCTCGCTGACCTCGCAGACCGCCCTGACTTCGCTGACCTCCCTGACCCCGCTGAACTCTCTGAACCCGCCGGCCTCCGTGACTCCGCTGAACTCCCTGACCTGCCTGACCTCGCTGACTTCTCGCTGACCTCCCTGACTTCGCTGACCCCGCTGAGTTCGCTGATCTCCCTGGCTTCGCTGACCTCGCTGACCTCTCTGACCTCCCTGACCTCACCTGTCGCCAGGCTGATCTCATCCACCTGGGGGCCAAGTTCGCGCCTTGCATGCGGCGAGACGAGAAGATACAGAGCGAGATCTTCCGCGAGCGGAGGAAGGAGCGGGACACGGCGTGCTGCATCCGGAACGACAACAGCGGCTGCGTCCAGTCGGCGCAGACTGAGTGC
Organism: Pollicipes pollicipes; assembly: GCF_011947565.3. Lineage (NCBI taxonomy): Eukaryota > Metazoa > Arthropoda > Thecostraca > Pollicipedomorpha > Pollicipedidae > Pollicipes > Pollicipes pollicipes. Next base: position 8,546,255 of record NW_023597055.1, read on the forward strand.
AGTGTGAGTGGGGGCGGAGGAGCGTGTGGACGGCGGAGGGGCTGGGGCTCGCCGGCACAAGCTTTGTCTGGCGCGGAATGTGTGTGGGTGGGGTAGGGAGGGGGTGGGAGGGGGTAGCTGTGTGTGCAGTAGTGGTTGCGTACAGTCAGGACACGGGCTGAGTAGATTGTGAGCGAGTTAGGCATGCTTGTAGACATGCTTCAGCGGCTGCGCCCAGGCGGCGCAGGCCAACTGCAGTGAAATCGGACGGGAGTAATGGTTGTTGAGGGAGGGAGGGAGAGGGGGGGGGGGGGGTGCCCTATGACAGCGATTGCGTTCAGGCGGATTATTTTGGTGCAGTATGTGTGTGTATGTTTCATTGTCATCTTCAGAAATTGTGCAAGCGTGTAACGATTCGCACCAACCAGTGTTTATGAATTTACCTGTATGATGTCTTGGGAGCAAAAAGCTGTGTTTGGGGTGAGGATATCTTCTCGCTTGGGGCCGTCTGTCTGTGTTTGGGTGCTGTTCAGTGACAGGACATAACTTTATTGGATGACTGCAATGCCGCGCGTGCGTTTTAAGGCACGCGGGATTTTCTTGGATCCCAAATGATCCGCACAAAGTATGCCTTCTCACGTTTTAACACGAAAAGGGTCAAAATAGCGTTGGTCTTTTACCCCGCTTGGACTTTAGAGACTGAAAGCAGCTAGTGAGCTTGGTGTTTTAGAAGTTGCCACATCAAGCTTCACACTTGACTTCATCTCAGACTGCGGTTCCGGACTTGGACGTTCTGGAGACCTTGATCTGAATATCGTGACATCCTGCTGACAGCTGGTGACAGCTCCCATGGCCGCGTGGCCCTCCGCTCGTCTGGAGCGGGAGCGCGTGCGCGGGTGTCGTCACGGTCCATGGCTGTCGCGGCGCCCGTTCTGCCCCCCCCCCCCCCCGAGCCCGAGTCCGAGCGCACGTGCCGGACGTGTCACGGGCGCGCTGACCGCGGCGCGTCGGCCGACCGCGTCTCGCCCGTTGAATAACCCACCATGCCCGTCTCTGTTCAGCAGCGGACGCCGGGATTTAGAGATCTGGTATGTGGTTTGGCCGCTAAGCCCGGCCGGCCGGTCTGTCGGTCGGTCGGTCGGTCGGCCGGCCCGTCGACTGGTCGGCCTGTCGGTCGGCCGGCCGGTCGGCGGCGGCGGATCTGTGTAGCCTCTGTAGAGAGTGTCGCCCGCGGTCTCTCTGCCCGGGCGCCGGCTCTTCTCGCTCACCGTTACCGCACGGATGTTTGGGCTGGCATCGTGGCGAGCATAGCCGGCCGTCGGTGTCGTGTAGCGTAGTCGGTGTGTGCCCCCCGGGGGCGGCCCTGTGGCTAACTGGCTGTGGAGGGGCAAGCGGGGCCGACGGCGGGCGCACGAGTGGTGTGGTGGGCAGGGTGGAGGGAGTCTGGGTCGGATGGGTGGGTGGAAAGACGTGCCGAGGCAGAAGGTGAGTCGATAGCTCCTGTGGGGCGGAGATACAGGTCGGGAAGGCAGGTGAATAGTTAGGTGACGGGCAGATCGAGAGATGGCCGGCAGGTCAAGTTAGGCCAACTAAGCACGCATCTGGTCAGGGTACGAGAAATTACGTACTTATGTATTCAGTTTACTTTTATTCAGTTTGCCGTGATGAAGGATGTTAGTTGTGAAGGACCTAAAGGCAGATGAGCTTATTGTGGGACGGATCGCTGGTGGCGAGGGGGGAGAGGAATTCGACAGTCACTGTCGAGGGGTGGATACTCCGGCGGGTGCACACCCCACAGCCGTGCATCGTGGGGTGGTGCTCCTCCCTCCCTCTCTGTCTCCGCCCACCGCGTGCGGCCCAGTCGCGTACTGCCCTCACGCTCGAGTGCGTCTCCTCCGAGTGGCGATGAGGTCCTCGTCGTGAGCACGTGACGGCTCGCTGCGCCTCTACCGGGGGGGGGGGGGGGGGAAGGGAGGGGCGGGCCGGCATTGCACCGCACCGACCGCCGAAGCGTCACCGGGCTGACCACCGGGCTGCCAGGCTGGCTCGCCAGCTTTACCACAGCATTTCTTACATATTTTTCTCGCTCTCGCTCTCTCGCGTGCTCTTTCTCTTTTTCTCTCTCTCTCTCTTTCTTCTCCTTTTCTCTCTCCTATTTCTCCTTTTTCTGTCTCTCTTTCCCTTTTTCTCTCTCTCTTTCTCTCGCTTTATCTTTCTCTCTTCCCTGTTTTCTCTCTATATCTCTCTCTCGCTCTCTCTCTCTTTTTCTCTCTCTCTCTCCCTCTCTCTCTCTCTCTCTCTTTTCTCTTCCTCTCCCTCTCTCTCTCTCGCTCTCACAGGCTTTTGCTCCGGCTCTCTCGTCCTCGCTCTCGTTTCGCTCTGGCTCTCTTGCTCTCTCGCTCTCGCTCTCGTCTCGCTCTGGCCCTCGTCTCGCTCTGGCCCTCTCGCTCTCGCTCCCTCTCTCTCTCTCACTCTTTCTCTATTTCTGTCTCTCTGTCTCTCTCGTTCTCACTCTCGATCTCTCGCTCTCTTTCTCGCTCTCGCTCTGGCTCTCTTGCTCTCGCTCTGACTCTCGCTCTCTCTCTCTCTCTCGCTCTCCATTTGTTTTTTCTTGTTTTGTTTTTGTTCATTCCCTCACGCACTGTCCCTGGACTTTCTGGTTGGCCGTTGAGGTTTTCTGTTCCGGCGGTCCACTTTATTAACCTCACGCCTTCATCCCTCTCTCGCATTTTTCCAGGAGGAGCCAATAAACTGGGCGGAACTGAAAAATGTCTTGTGCTCCTCCGTTCCAATTCGTCTGCATCACCTGTGTGAAGGCACATTTCATGTGATCTGCCCCCCAATTTCGCATGGTTTGGGTGTGGGTGTGAATACGTGTGTTCACGCCGGCATGCGCATCTCACTAGGTGGCGCTGATCACTCTCATAGACGCGTCTATCTCGCGACAAGCATGCTGCTCGGCCTGATCGTTCCGGTTGCGCCATCTCTCCAGCGCACGTCTGTGTAACCTCGGTGAAGCCTTGTCTGAATCAAGAGGCATTCCCGATCGATCGTCTCCACGGGCTATTCATCGCCATGTTCTCGTCTGCCGAGACTCCCGTGGCCTCCCATTCAAAGCAGTATGTGCTGCGCGTCAGCGTATTCCGATTCATACATAGTCGTGCCACTTATAACGAGTCGCACACATTCTCAGACAGCTCCGCTAATGCAGGCGGCTGTGCTGGCGCCGTCGCCTGACCTCGTCGCTGCAGGGCGCCGTGTCTGGCCGTCGGGCCTGCCGCGGGGAGCCCCACACTATCAGGGGGCTGGGGCCGGCGCGTGCGTGAGCGCGCGCGCACCCTCCGCGACCGTGCGGTGGACCACGTCCTGTGGTGCGCTCGCTGCTCATCGGCCGCTCACCGGTCGCTCGCCGCCCGCTCACCGGCCGCTCACGGCTCGCTCGCCGCCCGCGGACCACTCTCTCACCGGCCGCTCACCGCCCGCTCACCGCCCGTTCTGTGTCGTTGCAGAAGACGATCAGCACGTTCAAGGCGTGGCAGGGCGGCCGCGGGCCGGACGGGCGCGTGTCGGGCTCCGTCTGTGGCCTGGACCCGCAGTGAGTGACCGGGCCGTGCCCCGACGGCGCGCGGCGGCGCTGCTGCCTGTCGTGGCCCGCTGAGGCTGCGAGGATCGCCGAGCGCTTGCTAGTCGAGTCACTCGTAGGGCGGAGCCGGGCTTAGTTGGGAGTCATGCGCGCTGTTCGGCGCGGTGTCTGCATAGTCCGATGTATGACGGGCTGGTTCGGACTCGTGGTGAGCTAATTGGCCTCTTCAGACATTCGGAGGGATGTGGCGAGTGCGACTGATCCCTGGCAGTACATAATGGGCTGCCCCTGGAAGTCGGGTGGACGCTATGACCGGCTATCCTTCTTTCTCCGGTACTTCCTGCCGTCTGGTATGTCCTATCGTGGTGACGCTCGTGTATCCCAGTTGAGCGCAAAGTGACCGTAGGTATCGACGCGCTCGCGAACCCCAATCAGCAACGTCAGTGCATCCCAGTGTGTTGTACGTGGTCGGGTGTTCCTAGCTGTCTCACAGTTCCCGCCATTTTGACGTGGCAACGTCCGTGAACAGTGTGCCATCACAGCCGCCAGCCCTCCGTGCCTATACCTTGTCTCGCACGGCACGCCGGTGCTCCCCCTCCCCCTGCTCGATGCCTGTCTGCCGGGTACACCTGCCCTGCCTGACGTGACGTCCTCGAGTCCGCGTTCGTGTCGCCTTGCCCTCTACCCTCAGTGGTCGTGCCGTAGGCGACTGACCGATGCTGCTCGGATGCGGGATCCTTGGTGATCCTCTGATCTAGGGGTGTGGTTCGCCGTTCAGTTGGGGCTCTATACCCCCAAACTTTGGCTACAGACTCTGTCTCCTTCAACTCTGAGAAGGTGGGGCAAATCCGTGGAGCGACCCGTTTGTTGACTTTTGGGGGTAGGTTTAGCTAGTTTCTTCTGCTCCATCTCCCCCCCCCCCCCTTACCGATTCATTTCGCGAAACCACGGCCCTGCTCTGATGGTACTTTGGTATTGTATTCTGCTAGGCGTTACTCCTCCAATCCTCTTTTGCCGTTGATGGATGCTGTTCGCCAGTGTCGTTTGTCGCCCGTCAGTAACTCCTTTACCGCTCATGCGACCATGTCTTCCCCCCTCCCCTGCCAATCACTCATTCACTCTTGCACCAGATCCGTGTCCCTCTATCCGCTGTTCCTCCCGTGTCCGCGCCGTGTCTTCTCCGTCCGCTGTTTCTCCCATGTCTTTGCTGGGCCTCTGTCCGCTGTCCCTCCCGTGCCGTGTCTCCCATGCCCGCTTTTCTTCCCGTGTCCGTGCCGTGATACCGCTGTGCGCTGTTCCTTTCGTGTCCGTGCCGTATCTCCTCTGTCCGCTGTTCCTCCCGTGCCCTTGCTGTGCCTCCTTTGTCCGCCGTTCCTCCCGTGTATGTGCCGTGTTTCCTCTGTGCGCTGTTCCCCCCGTGTCCGTACCGTATCTCCCCTGTCCGCTGCTCCTCCCGTACCGTGTCTCCTCTCCGCTGTTCCCCCCGTGTCCGCACCGTATCTTCCCTGTCCGCTGCTCCTCCCGTACCGTGTCTCCTCTGTCCGCTGTTCCTCTCGTGTCCGTGCCGTATCTCCTCTGTCCGCTGCTCCTCCCGTGCCGTGTCTCCTCTGTCCGCTGTTCCCTCCGTGTCCGTGCCGTGTCTCCTCTGTCCGCCGTTCCCCTCCGTGTCCGTGCCGTGTCTCCTCTGTCCGCTGTTCCCTCCGTGTCCGTGCCGCGTCTCCTCTGTCCGCTGTTCCTCCCGTGTCTTTGCCGCGTCTCCTCTGTCCGCTGCTCCTCCCGTGTCGTGTCTCCTCTGTCCGCTGTTCCTCCCGTACCTTTGCCGCGCGTCCCCCACCACCGTTGCGTGCCCCGCTGCGGCCGCGGCCGCCGCGGTGACCTGACCTGCCGCCGACCGTCGCCAGCTACTGCGCCGAGCCCGGCAGCCGGGCGCCGTACGAGTGGCCCGACGACATCACCAAGTGGCCCATCTGTCGGAAGGCGTCGGCTGCTCCCGGTCAGTGCGCCCGTCGCCGCCGCCGCCGCCGCCGCCGCCGCCGCCGCCGGCCGATGTGGTGCCGCCATGCTATGCCACTCGGTGGCATGCTTCTTAAAATGCAGTTTCCTGCTTCTCAGCGCAGTCCCATACTTCACAGTCCGGTTCCGTGCTTCTCAGCACAGAACCGTGCGTCGCGCCTCATTCGCCGCCGAGTGCAGCGTCGCGCCGTCCCTAGTTCCTTTCCATCGTCATGCAGTGCGTGACCAGCCGCAGCGGTCTGGCTGTGCTCTGTAGTTGCCTGCTGGCGGTCGTGCTCGCTGACCTCGGCTTGCGGCCAATGCTAGCGGGCCGCCCCTGACCGCGCCGTCGCCGCCGCGCCGGCAGAGGGCAGAGAGGCGGCCGAGCACATGCTGTGCGAGGTGGTGGGTCACCCGTGCTGCGTGGGCATCCACGGCCTCTGCCAGATCACCACCCGCGAGTACTGCAACTTCGTGCGCGGCTACTTCCACGAGGAGGCGGCGCTGTGTTCGCAGGTGAGGCTGTCGCCGGCGGCGCCGGGGCGCCTCCGTCCGCCGCCCTCGCTCGCTGGGACGGATGTTTTTTGGGCCACTGGGCCACCCCGGTCGGCCAGGATCCTGTTGCGCTGTCTGTGCTTCAGCGCACGCGCCGGGGACGGTGTTCGAGTCGGGGTTAAGGACTGGTTTCGCTCCCTGTCGAGATTGTGGTGCTATCACTAAGTCCGGCACGTGGACTGTCTCACTATCGGTTTTGTTCGGTCTCTCAACCCACCTCATCAAAGCTCACTTTAGCCTCTTCGTATTCATGGCCCGCGGCGGCGTGCGTTCGCGGCGTTCGCGACGGATTCACGGCGCGCGCGTGTGACGAACGGCCGGCCGCGCCCTCGCGACAGGTGTCCTGCCTGGATGACGTGTGCGGCATGATCCCGTTCTACAACCCGGAGAGGCCCGACCAGTTCTACCGACTGTGGACCTCCATTTTCCTGCACGCCGGGTGAGCGCGAGCGACACCTCCGTGGGGTGGTGTACGTGGGCGGAACGGGCTGCTGTGGCGTAGTCATTTACTCCGTGTCGAAATGAAAGCGCCGTTGAGGCGCCGATCCGTGACGATGCATTGGCGTTGGTCGGCCCTCCTGCTCCGTAACGACGGCGTCCCATCAGCGGCAGAGCGAAGAGAAAGGTGGCTGCGGAGAAGTCGTGGAATAGCGAACCGGTTTATTTGTGGTGTGGTGTGTGTGTTACAGTACGCCCGCGCTAGAGTGCCTGAGCACGCCTCAGTGGTGCTCAGTGGGCGTCATCTGTGCTGCCGTCGTCAGCGGCGCACGGCCTCCGCTGACGCCGGCCGTGCGGCCGCGCTCGCCGCCGGCCGGGGGCGCCGCCGCCGCCCGCCCGTAACGCCCGTCTCTCTCCGGCAGCATCATTCACCTGGTGTTCACCATCCTGATCCAGTTCTTCTTCCTGCGCGACCTGGAGAAGATGGCCGGCGCGCTGCGCATCGGCATCATCTACCTGGTGTCGGGCGTGGCGGGCAACCTGGCCTCGGCCATCTTCGTGCCCTACCGCGCCGAGGTAACCACGGGCGGCGGGAGCGCGCGGGCCGGTGGTGCTCGTGCCGAACGGGGCCCGTGTCGGCGCCCGGGTGAAGGGAGCCGCCGCGCGAGCTGGCGCCACACGCAGTGTCGCCCCGCTGCGGCTGCGCTGCGGCGGGCGGACTGGACCGCGCGGTCCGTCTTGATCTGATGGAGAGGCTGACGCACGGCGGAAGTGGGTAGTGATGTGCTGGGATAGGCGAGCTGGTCGGTCTGGATGTTTGGTGAGGGCGGGAGCGCCATCTTGACAGGCGGCCTTCTGTCCGTTGAGGAGGCCCTGTTTACTAGAGGCTGTTTTAGTCTACCGCAGGAGCCACCATCATAGGAAGATCTGGTCATGATGTGGTTGTTGACAATGTTTGGAGGCATAGGAAGACTCCGGGCTGTACTGTGCTGGGAAACTGGGGTGCTGTACTGTGCTGGGTACTTGGAGTAGGCGTACCCACTTGAACAGAAGACTCGAGTCGTTTTCGTGGGTGCACGTCTGCTAGTGGCGTGCTTGCCTCATGCACACCAGTGGTGTGCATGTCGTCCCCTGTACCCGAGGCATGCACACCAGTGGTGTGCATGCCTCGGGTACAGGGGACGACAACAAGGTTGCTAAGGCAGCATGACCGATCCATGCCATTACTGCCGCAACCGTAGCGGAGGCTGTCCAGTCGGTGCAGTCGCGTCTGTCCCAGTGACGTCACATCTGTCCCAGTGACGTCACGTGTGACCGCGCTCTGTCGCACCGCCGCAGGTCGGTCCGGCCGGTTCCCAGTTCGGCCTGCTGGCCTGCCACTTCGTGGAGGTGATCAACGTGTGGCCAATGCTGCAGCGGCCGTGGCGGGCGCTGCTACGCCTGGGCGGCCTCACCATGGTCCTCTTCCTCATCGGTTTGCTGCCCTGGGTAAGTGGTGTGTGTCCTTTTCCTCATCGGTTTGCTGCTCTGGGTGAGTGCTGTGTGTCCTTCTCCTCGTCGGTCGGTTGCCCTGGGTTAGAGATGTGTGTCCTCTTCCTCATCGGTCTGCTGCCCTGGTGGTAGATGTGTCCTTTTCCTCATCGGCTTTCTGCTCGAGGATGTTGCCCCGGTGTGTGTTCCATCCCAGGACATTAGCGCTGCTCGTACGGCTCGGCCTTCTCTGCTCGCGGCCTTGCCCGCACTGAACGGCAGAAACCGACGCCGAAGTCACGAACGGCCTGACCGGCTGTGACGCGTCGCTGTCCGCCGACTGCGAGGACCAAGCATGGCGCTTACCCGACCACATCGCGTGACACTTCCGGAGTCCGTGTCGCCACGTGGGCCGCCTTCCAAAGCCGTGCGTCGTCCGTCTGCTGCTCCCTGAACAGTGACCGACCGCCTGTGCCCGACAGGTGGACAACTACGCGCACATCTTCGGCTTCATCGTCGGCTTCCTGCTGTCGTACGCGCTGCTGCCGTACGTCAGCTTCGGCCCGTACGACAGGGCGCGCAAGAAGGTGCTGATCGCCGTGTGCGTCACCACCGTGACGTTGCTGGTGCTCTTCCTGCTCGTGCTCTTCTACGTGACGCCGTTCTACGAGTGTCCCGTCTGCGAGTATCTCAACTGCCTGCCGCTGACGCGGGACTTCTGCGCCGAGCAGAACATCAACTTCGACCGGCGGACCGAGTTGTGATGAGCGGGCACCGCCGGCAGTCCGCGGCGCGCGACCGGCCGTAGTGGAGCGGCGCCGCCCGCCGCCGGGCGTCGGGCGCCGGGCGGCGGCGGCGCGGTGGTGCGGTGTGATGCATCGGCGAGAGGGCTGGAGGTGCGCGCGGCCGGTGGTCGCAGGAGGCGGCCGCGTTCTCGCGCAGCTGGCCACGGTTGGTGCCTGGACGGAGTGTGCACGTCTGCTGGAGCGCGAGGGGCGGCGCGCGCGTGCGCGGGCGTGTGGCGGTGTGCGGCAGCGTGCCCGAGGCGGCCGGCGCCGTGCTGCTGTGCGGCTCCTCTGCAGCTCGGACCGAGCTCGGGGCCTGGTCAGGCTGCCCACTCGTCGGTCCGGCCGGCCGTAGCGGCCCGGCTCCACCCCACCGAGCGCTGGCCTGGCTCCACCTGCCGGCGGCGGCCGCTCGAGCCCGCCGTGGCGACGTCGGCCGGAGGCAGTCCGCCGGAGTCCTCAGCTGCGCCGCCCGGGCCTGACTCCGGCCGACTCCTGATGGGGAGTCGGGCTCAGGCGCCGGTGAAGAGGAGCGGCTTCGGAGGAGGCTGGTCGGAGCGGATAAACCAAATTGAACTTGTTTCAGGCTTTCTGGCAGCCAAAGAGCAATTGACCCGTTGTTTTTTGACCGTGCGTCCTGTTCAAACGGCATTTGGATGACTTGTGTGGAGGATATCTTTGTATGCTCAAACGGTTGTCGGGAGCCGGTCTCTGGTGCCCGAAAACGTCGATGGTTTAGCTCTATGGAACACTGCCCGTTAGTCTCGTGTTGCGACCAGTCTGGCGAGAGAATGCGCCAGATGTGTGATCCGCAACAGCCTACAGCCCGATATCGTGGTCCCGCACTCAAGACGGGACTGACCGCGACATGGAAACGTTCGCTAGCGAAGTGGCGAGAAACTCGGTATTTCGGTTATGTGGTTACCCACATACCCATTGAAAACTAGGCTCGTGCCGGAACAAAGCGCATCGGGTGCTGTGTCAAGCTTGATTTGCTTGTAAGATTAGTTGTCTGTAATCACGCCGCCTGCATCCGCTCCCAGATGTTTTGTGGGAGCGGCGCCCCAAATAAGTTTGAGGCTGGAAAAGGATGTGTTAGTAGTGTCCCTGCTAGATAGTCTTTTCAGTCTGTAGCGCAGTTCGTTAAGCTAGTTATGGCAAGGCCTGAATTACAGGCGTGGATGTTGTTTAAGTTAGTTTTGGCACGTTTGCCTTAGTCACGGGCGTAAGCTAGAACGTCGCGTTTTATGATTTACTTGCACTTAATTTTATTTAAAATGCGTTGCTCCGCTATGTTCAGGATTTCTTCAGGATTGTGCTTCTATATATCCTCCGCCATTCGGAGCCTGTTGATCGAAGACAAGTTTCCAAATCCAGGGCATTACGATTGTGCAAACGGTTGGCGAGTGCGCTCAGCTCGGACGGCAGTTGATACTCAATACTCGTGCACTGTCTGATGACAGGGGGGAGGGGAGGGGGGGGGGGGCGTCGGCTGATTTCGAACGTGATTCGCGGCGCCCGCCGGCCGCCCGTGTCTGGGCCTGTCTGTGTCTGCGATTGTCTGCGTGTCTGCCGGCCGGGGTCGCGGTGACGCCGGGTCGGCGCGGCCGCGCGCTGTCGGCGGCGTCTGGCGCCGCCGCGTCACCTCCCCGCCCACGTGAGGGTTCGGGGCGGCGCGGGCGCCCTCGGGCGTGGCGGCGCGCGCGCGGTGCGGGGCCGGTCGTTTTATATCCGATGTGCTGTCTTGTCCTCTGAGCCGGTGTGATGTCAGCTTCTGAGGATACACCTGACCACCAATGGCGGCTGTTTGGACGGCGCACGTCTCGGGCAAGAGCTCCAGTTACGGGCGGGCGAAGTGCAGACACCGCCACACGGTCATCGCGTGTATATGGTAACGTATCACAGACAGGAGGTATATACTGACTAGTCGTGTCCGGCCCGCGAGATCCGCACGGCGTTAGCGGCCGGGTACCACACTGGGGCTTTCATAGTTCGCTCCCTGTGGGCCATGACACACCACAATGCTCAAGGGTACACAGACTTGCTGAGTGTGAACTGGACTGGACCCACTGAGCAGCCCCTATTCGGACCTGGCCGGGCCGATAAGTGCACGGTAATCGACTGTTCGATGGGCCATCTATCTAGTGCTCATGGTTCACGAGGGGTCCCAAACACGTCCATAGCGTCGCCATAAATTGACCCGCAAGTTGATTCTACGTCGGTCGCCGGCAGCAGACGAGACGTTGCCGTTGCGGACGACACGGCACTAGAACTTCGGCAGCGTGCCGCCGGATGTCGCCACCGTCCGCTGGCCTTGCGCCATGTCCCCGGCTCGGACGTCCCGCAGCTTCAAAGCTGCTTCCCAGGCATGAGAGGACATGCCGAGAAAGGCAAACACCTGAAATAGAAACACATCGTCATCCTGTCACACAGCACCACAAAAAATCCTTATAAACAGTTACCAAGAGAGTGCAGCAGTCGAGTAAATGAGATCTGTCTGCCGCCAGTTCAAATCCAGAAAACCCTCAGCTCAGCGAGGCTTCAGGGGGGGGGGGGGGAGGAGGGGCGTACAATCTGTCATCAGGTCAGGTGCAGGCAGGGAGGTGGCAGCCATTGTCAGTCAGTGTAGGTGGAGATGGGGGCGGAAGGGAAGAGAGCTAGGCACACTTACCGTGGCAGCGGCCCACGACGGCGTTCCACTGAACGAGGCTGAGAGGGCAGCGGCCAGCAGGTACAGTGCAGCCCAGCAGCAGCTGAAGGCCAGCTCCTGCAAGTGGATCAGCATGTGGCATCAGCTGACTGAACACTGGCCTCCAGTGGTGATCCCACAGAGGGGAGGGGGCAGCAGCAGCTGGGGGGTGCCCCCGCCAAACATCCAAAAATAAAACTTTCCTTATCAAGATCTATCCCCTAAGACCCACCACTAGGATCAGCTGCTGCTGGCGGCACCGAGGCTCAGCTGATAAGCGGTTCCTTAACTGACTGGCAGTTCCTCACCAGATGGCAGAGCAGGTGCCAGCAGACAGTGTTGGTAGGCCCTGACTGTCACTGCAGATGACATTTCTGACCAAGGCAGATGCAGACTGCCATGCAGGTTTTCTGTTCCATCAGTCCTACTTACAATCTGCAAGCATGGTAGGAAGTGCAGCTTTTCCACCATGTGGAAGGAGTAGCAGACCAGCATGATGAGTGAGCTCCAGAAGCTGATGAGGCAGACAAAGTAGTACCATGTTGCCACTGGATGATAGCTCAGGTCTGAGATGGTGATGCAGAGAAAGCCACAGAGACCAAGAACCTGAGGGAAGTCATGCCCCAGCACGTTGAAACACGTGCAGCATTTGTGGTTTGAGGAGGAAAACAACAATGTAGGTTTAATGTTCACATATTGTTGTTGAATCATAGTTGCATTTGATTTAATTCCAACAACTTGGATCTACTTACAGTGATTTGTCACACCCAGTGCCAGCATACTTTAAATGTGGTGACACCAGGGTTGGAGAGAGCTATGGACCATTGGTGGTGCAAATAGCTTGCAGAATGAGCATCCTTAAATGATAAAATGTAAAAAAACAGGCAAACTTCAATGAAAGCTGGGGTGGATAGTGACCCACTTAACTTTCATCCTGCATTGCTTACCATCTGTCCCACAACACATGCATGATGAAAATCAATAAAATATCCTCAACCACACTTAATTGTATGTGAAAACAGCAATAATCTGCTGCCACATGACTCTGAATCCATGCCACAAATAGTAAATCTTCTGAGGTAATGGGGAAATTACTACCCTTTCCACTTTCTTTCAATGGAACACCATTGCCAGGTGGGGCCCACAAATCAAATCAGGCAAACCCTCTACTGTCAGTAGGCCCCAAACCATCATCCAATGGTCAGTATAGGTGCCCCACCCAACAGAAATTGTGGGGACATGGGATGGACTGGGTTGGTGTCTCTTAGTACCATCTTTCTATTAAATTATGACCATCAACCAGCCTGGGATCCATCATGCAGTGGATCACCTCAGTGGTCAGAGCATTCCAGTCAATTACAACCCCTTCCTGCAATTACCTCATCTAACATACAAGACTGATCTGGGTCCATACAGTCCCTCACCATTGATCCCTTGCAACGATCTCAGCCGTCATGAAGAACTCATTTGTCCAAGATCTTCCCTCCCATTAATGTTCTGGTATATCACAATTGTGTCATCATGGCATCTCCTGCAGTAGAGGGACAGTAAGCTCAGCAAAGAAAGCCAAATAGGCTCAGGCTGCAGCTTCCATTTGATGCCTGCAGCTGCTGGTTAGTCTGGTCTAAAGCTGACCATGAAACATAGGTACCCACCATCTGCATCATCTTCAGAATGCCTCCAACAGTGAACATATATTCTTTGTGAAGCCTCAACCCCGCAACCACTTTGGTTGTTGTTGCAGTAACACATGGAGCACTTTCAAACATGCTTCCACTGTCTTGCACCGATCATCAACTCGTCAGACGCCGAGCCAAGCTGTGGCACAAGCTTCGCCGATGGCAAATTTAGGGGAAAAATCGTTCACAGCTTCAATGAGCGCTCCGTTCCCGTATTCGAAACGACGCAGTACAACGCGCTTTCAAGACCTCTCCCCTTCACACTCGACCTCATCCCCCCAACCCGCACCCTCAACCCACTACCACAACTGAATATCAAAACATGAACGCTACCGCTGCGCCCGCGCTCTCCGTCGTCGCCAAGGCTATCTAACGTTGCTATTCGGCGTCAAATACGTCGCCATCGCTAACCTACGGCTTCCATTACAATTTCCGTGCCCGTACATCTGTTCACTACAAACTTGCGAGCCAAAAACTTTTCTGTTTGACCAATCATTCAGCAGTAGTGGATTTTTAGACCGATTGTGCTGCCGATTAGACCAATTGGAGTTTTTTGCTAACTTAAATCGATATCATTGAATGTAAGAGTCGTCTTCACCGCCGATCGTGTGAAATTTGCACTCGGTTGTCAATACCGCGTGCGGCCGGTGGTGCGTGGTAGGTGGGTGCGTATTTGTGATGTATTGTATCACATGCTGCGTTGTAGCTATCGTTCCCGCTCGTATATGGTGCTTATTCACTGAAATAAGCACTTAAATCATAAGATAAATCCTGAACTCAACTGGAAGTGAAGCATATTGATGTTGGGTGGGCGCCTGGTGCATTGTATGCATTTTTTTCAGACTGGACTGTTAGTGTGCCTGTCCGAGTTGGATGTTTCAGTTGGCATCTGGTGCAGAGGCTCAACTTGCATTCTTTTATGGGAGATATACCCATTCCTAGGTTGATTTTCCTTTGCCCACTTAAATTTAATGTTTACTTGGGCTTCCAATATTTTTGGTCAAAATATTGCAAGTCTATGGAACACCCAATATCACAGGAAGCCTGCCTTTGGGGATTATGTGATGCCATGACCATGACACCAGGCTACCTATGTAAAGGTGTGTTTGACAGTTCATTCTGTTGAACTCAAGTTCAGAAAGCCAAATTAAGTTCTAGACAAGCTAGGAGGTTGTTTGGGTTCTCTCTTTGCTGTTGGGTTCTCTTCTCTTGTTCAGTGAATCCTGGCTGAATCATTTGCTTAAATGATGCTAATAATATGCAGACTAGGATCAAACAGACAGGATTAAAAGAGCCAACATGAAATCTAGAGATGGGAAGAACTCAACCAACAATGGTATTTTTTAAAAGAATGCTCTGTGAAATGCCCTATATGGGAAAATTGATAGCTTAACTTTTCTGCTTAGGAAAAGTAGAATGGACATTTCCCTTCATGATTTGTGTACTTGTAAATGCCATGTGAAGGTAGCTGATGTCATGAGTTATAGTTTTCAGTCCACCTTCATCACATTGCAAGTATTGCTGTCCTTAGTACAATGGGAAAAGTTTGGCATGCATGGTTGGAATAAAGTCATGTAGTGTGTTGTCAAAATGCAGGCTGACATTTGTAAATTACTTATACAAAATGTGAGAGGAATTCAGACTAGTCCAGATGAGCATAGACATGTACAGACAAGCCCAGCCTGGTCAAGTCCACTCTGACCCTATCAGGTCTTGTGTTGCACTTCCAAGCATTGGCAGGTTATGACCAGTGATCTACATTTTGTCAAGACCAAGTGATGTCATGTAGTCAAAATTTTGGTTGTTGCATAGATCAGGAGCACAGAGGTTACATTGTTAAAGGTGTGCACAATTGTAGTCAAGTTTGGGGACTGGTATGTGTGTGTGATGTCAGTATATACCACTTTGAGCATGATTACTCATAGTGGCATGGGCCATTCCTCAGTACCCATATTGTAACAGTTCTCAAGTGGGGATCCTTCTAAAAAGGAGACTGAAATTGTACATCAGTGATATTCTATTGCAATCTGGTATGCTTTCTTTTCTTCCTGAGGTAAAGAGATGAAGTGCTAGTTCCTCACAGTGCAGTTTTCATTTTTCCCACAGTGGTGCAGAAAATGTTTTAACTTACCTAGTTGTAGGTCTGGACTGCTGTGCCTGCCTGCAAAGTATCAGAAATGTCAACAGGAAATATGGGTCAGCATTGTTGACAGATGCTCAGGGTCCTGGCCTGAATAAGATCTCATCACATTGAAGTGCAGTTTGCAGGGTGGATGGTGTGCATCCCACAGGCATCAAGGGTCATTGGTTTTTATATAGTGCCCTCTGTCATGGCTTCAACTAGTAGTCATGTTGTGGCCAGTTATGTACTGTTTGTTAATTTGATCATTCTGTATGGTCATGCATATAGAATATGTCTGAGGTCATGGGTGATTTTTAGTCCCAGCTCCTTTCAAAGCCCAAGTTTTCACCTACTCTCAAAGCACAGTGTGGTGTAGCATGCCCTGACACTCATGCCTCACTTGCCTTCTGCTGGGTATTTTGTTTTACTTGCCAAATAGTGGATTTGGAAGCCTGCTGGCCTCAGTTGACAGCCTCCCCATGTTTCCAGCTGTCACCTCAAGACACAGCCACAATGAACACGGGGGTGTGCAGTGGGGATATCATGATCCTGGCGGGTAATTCCCACCCGACCCTGGCCCAGCTTATCGCCGAGTAAGTGCTGCTCCTTGAAATACCCTGTGAGCCTAGGGATTTTCTTGGACATGGTGTGCCTTGTGATTACAGTGGCTCACATCAGTGTGTTCCACCAAGTGAAATGTTTTCTTATAAATGGCTGAGCAGTTGAATGCAGTATGGAATAAGCTATTTGCTCTGTGGTGTGTGACTTGCTGTCATGTGGTGCATCTTTTTAATGTGTATCAGGCACCATACTTGGTGCACCCTATGCTGGTATGCAGTTTGTCACTTGTGCCGCAGGTGTGTGTGTGTGTGTGTGTGTGGTTCTCGAACCTTGCCCGCACAGTTGCGTGTTCAGCTCAGCCATTCCTGTGCTATCCTGCCCTGTTCAGACATGTGGTTGTGTCTTGCATGACATATATTTTTGTGCATTTTGTTAGACAGACCATTGTGTGAACATCTTTCATTGCCAAACAAATCTCCAAAAAGTTCGAGGAAGGGTAGGAACGACTTTCGCCACCTTTGTTTTCTGTGCAATCTGTGCTGTATCATGTGCTATAAGGCCAACACCAAGCTTTCCTGAATGGTGGGTGGGGATTGGGGGGTTGGGCACCTCTCCCTCCGTCCCACTCGTCATTTCCGGCCGTGTACGTCACTCTCGGCGACTGGGTGACGGCAGGGCGCTGTGGGCGCGCATCTAAAGCCTGTGCCGACCCCCCTCCCGCCGACTGTAACAGCGTGTCCAGCGACGCCGCCGACCCGCCGTCGCGACCGAGGCGCAGTCTTGGCGTGACGTGTCCCGGCCAGTGGCTGCCGATGCCGATGCTGGCTGCCGATGCCGATGCTGGCTGCCGATGCCGATGCCCCGGCCAGTGGCTGCCGATGGGCGCAGCGGGCTGACGCGTCTGCGCTCGGCGGCGCCGGTGGTCACGGCTGCGGCCGGCGTGTGCTGGCGTGACGGGGCCAGGTCACGGCGGTGACCTCCCCGGCGGTGACCCACCCCCCCCCCCCAGGCAGGGGTAGGACCCCGTCCCCGCGAGTGCCCACCAGCTCTCCGCTCTAGAGCTATCCCGCAGTGCTGACGTGCAGGATATGCGACGGCCTGCCATTGGTTTTCTGAAGCGGGGAGGGGGGGGGGGGGGCGAGGAAGGCGTGCTCGTGGGGCGCGTCTTGTAGCTGGGTATGATGGCCGCATCACTGGAATGGGTATCGTGGATGGTATAACTGGTACGGCGCTGGGTAGCAACGGATGACAGTGGGTTTATGTGGGTGGCGGAAGCATTTGATGTGGTAGATGAGTCACTGTGCCGCTGGCAGGTGCAGTGCGGTGGGTGCTCTAAGACGCAAGAACTGGTTTGCTACCGTGAGACGAGGTGGCTCTAAATGTGAGCTCAGATGGTTTTATGACTTGAGGACTGGAAGGGGCGGGGGAGGGGCTGTATCCACGAGAACCAGATGGGCCCCATAACTCGAGGGCTTCACGGCCTCTGCAATCCGATGACTGGGTGACTCCATAATCCGAGGGGCGGGTGATGGCTCCCTATCCGAGGGCTGGGTGGCAGTACGACGCGAGAACCGGGGTTTGTTAACGCAAGACATGCCTTTTGAGTTCGTTAACGCCGAGAACGTACGCCGGTTGGCTCCACCGCGCCAAGGTATTGCGTTGACTTTTTAAAGGGCCGTCAGCTGTGTCCGGAGGTCCTCGCTGGCGGATCCCGTCAGCTGTGTCCGGAGATCCTCGCCGGCGGATCCCGTCGGCTGTTCCGGAGGTCCTCTGCTGCGGGATCCCGCCAGCTGTGTCCGGAGGTCCTGACTGCCGGGATCCCGTCGGCTGTGTCCAGAGGTTCTCGCTGGCGGGATCCCGTCAGCTATCCAAAGGTCGCTGGCGGGATCCCGTCAGCTGTCCAGATCCTCGCTGCCGGGATCCCGTCAACTGTGTCCGGAGATCCTCGCTGGCGGATCCCGTCAGCTGTCCGGAGATCCTCGCTGGCGGATCCGTCAGCTGTGTCCGGATCCTCGCTGCCGGGATCCCGGTAGCTTTGGCCGCCGGCGCTGACCGCGACTGGGCGCTGACTGCGTGGGCGACCAGTTCTGTGGGAGTCAGGGCGTGTCAGAGCTCCGTGACTCGTGAGCTCCGACACGGCACGGAACTGCGCGTGTTCATTGAGATGACCTGTGACCTCGCTCGCTTTGATCCGTGCTGACCTTGGTGGTGTTAAGCCCGTGGGACACGACCTCCCGCGCAGATGCAGGCGCAGGTGCGTATCCGGTGCTGTTTGCCACGGTGTCAGTGACCTTCCGTCTGTCGTATGCTATCGTATGCCTTCCGGATGTCTCGTCTGTCGTGACCGTGAGCGCCCGCGTGCTGACGGCGACCTCCGTGGTGACCCGCTGACCTGTGACCTGATGACTCGGTGACCTGACCGGGCGGCGCTGCGGTGCTGCAGCCGACTCGGTGTGCGGCTAGGCGCCTGCGTTGTGTACCAGAAAACCGACAAAGAGACTATGGTCGAGATCCAGGAGTCGGTGCGCTCTCGCACGGTGTATATTCTGCAGACGGGCAGCAAGTGAGTGCTGCCGCCCGCCCGCCGACCCGGCGGCCGGCCCCCGCCGCCGCCGCCGCCGCCGCACCCCCTCCCCCGTCCGGGGCGCTCGCCGCAGCCGGCGCGGGACGGAGCCGGCGAGCGCGCGGCCGCCTCTGGCGACGAGCGCTCGCAGTCAGAGCGCCGTCGGTGACCGTTTGTGCTGAGTAGTTCTGATGCGCCGATGGCGTTGTTTTGGTGCCGGTGCTCGGTTGCTCCGAGACGATTTTCTTGCCGCTCTGACGAGTACTGAATCTAAACAGTGAGCGATTTAGTTGAGCTGTTGGCTTTGACAGGCTCGATCGCACGGCGACCGTTTTTCCTGCCTGCGACAGACACCAAATCTGAACGTCAAGCGCTTCAGTTGAAGCAGCTAAGGTTAAATGGAGGTCATTTAAGGTTGTTGAGTCGATCAACGGTCACTGGGTGCGCGGGCGAGCCCGGCGGACGTGGGAGAGTCGGCGCAGCGGCAGCGGCAGCGGGCCGCGCCCGGGACTCCGGCCCCCGGCCGGGTCGGCGCGGCCGCGGCCAGCGTGCGGTGCTCTGGGTAGCAGTGTGTCGGTTCCGTTGTGCATGCCGTTCGCTTGCGTCTCCGCTCTCTGCCCGGCCGCCGGCGGCGGCGGCGCTCTGGCGCGCGCTGGCCGGGCGGCGGGCAGAGGGCGGGCGACGCGGCAGTGTCCGCAGTCACTAATGCACCCGGCCATCCAGTCACCCCTCCTCCCCGCGCGCGCTCTCTCTCTCTCGCTCGCTCTCTACCTCTCTTGCGCGCGCGCTCTTTACTCACCGATCCCCTCTGCCGCCGGCGCACGCTAGAAAGCTGGACCGCAAGCTTGTCGAGGCCCAGATTGGCAAGTTCGCCAACCGCGAGACGCAGCTGGAGATTATGCACTCGCTGCGGGACAGGGACGTGTACATTCTGCAGACGGGAGGAAACATGTAAGCACGTCCGGCTAACTCGCGTTCAGTGGTCTCCGCTCTCCGCTCCCCCGTCCACTCCAGTGCTCCACGTTCATTTGACGCTCCAGCGTTATTCACTCCTTCGTGCTCTATTGCCCCCGCCCCTTGCTCCCCTATGCTTTGATGCTCCTCGCCCTCCCATGGCTCTGTGCTGCCTCCTCCGTGGTTCAGTGCTTCCCGCTTCCCCATCGTGTTCCGGTGTTCCCCGTACCCCGTGATCCAGTGCTCTCCGCTTCCCCGTGTTCAAGTGCTCCCTGTTCCTTCTCTGCCCCGTAATCCGACTTTCCGTGCCTTCCTCCTTGTGTTCCTTGTCTTTTCCTTTCTCCCTCCTCGTCTTGGACCTCCTTCTTTACTCTGTGGTCCATTGTTCTCAGGTCGTGCCGTGCTCTGGTGTTCTCGGCCCTCTAACTGTCGTTTTCTTCGTGACATCACGACCCTCGCCCAAACCGAGATGCCCTCCCTTCCCGATCCCGTGCCCCCCCCCCCCCCCCCCGTCCGAGTGTGAGCGCCTTATCCCCCCCGCGGCTATTCCTTCGCCTCCGATGTGACTCCGTGTCGCTGCCGCGCCTGCGCACCGCCGCGCCGGCGCGCCCTGTCCTGGCCCGCGGGACCTCCTCTCCGTGGCAGCGGGCTGGCTCGGGTCTGCTTCTGTAACGTGCCCGCCGAGCCGCGGCGCCTGCGAGCGAAGTTCTCGTCCTGTGTGGCTTGACATCGCGTCACTTGTGCCGCTTCGTTGGGAGCCGGGCTGCGGGCACCGCGTCGGGGGCACGTAAGCGTCGCCTGTCGAAAAGCGGCATTGCTGGTGGTGGTGTAACGTGGGTTCTTGTAGCCAGCGCGAGGGTTTTCGTCACCAGCTCTGTCGCTTGCCGCGTGATCACGAGTGCATACGATTGTGTACCGTAGTTTTACTCGTGTATCGTAAATTTACTTGTCATTTGTGAATGTAACGGGGCGTTTTTCAAATTAGCAATTGAAAAGGTTGAGTTCACTTCCGTTGGTGACATAGCCGAACCGGCGTTTTGGTGTGCCCAGACACGTGGTTGTGATTAGATGCAAGTGAGCGTACTTTCTGTCAGCTTCCAGCTTTCAAGCATTGTCTTCGCCGGTCCTTGCTTCCCTGGCCGAAGTTGTTGAGTTGAGTGATCTGCGGAGCAAGCTTTACCGGTATCGCTGCCTCTTTGCTCAAACGTTTCAAACCCGCTTAGCGCGTTTTTCCCGTCGCATTAACGGTTAGTCAGGGCTTTTTGTTTCAACGCAAAATTTTGAGTAAGTCGTAGCCTGTTGGTGGTGCGTTTTTTATTATCAGCGTCAGTTGTTGCCTGTTGGCTGCAACCAAAAATGTGTTCGTCTCCTTTCATGACAAATGGCATTGCTATCATCGCGTCCCCCATATCGACTGAGACCATGGCTCTTGCCTACCGATCTTTGTTTTATTTCTGTTGTAGCTTTTTTAACCCGGACTCGCACGTGAGCTGCATTCTCGCTCTCCTTTATTTCGCGATCTTCTGTCACTGGCATCTTTGCGCCTTCTTTCTGTAGTAGAATGCCTGGCTGAGGCTAGTCTAGAGAGCCTGACTTTACGTGTAGCGCCCTAGGAGCCAGCTTGTGCTCTGGGCCGGATCGGCCCATTGCGCTGCATAGATGTCTACGAACGGTAGCTGTAGTGTAGCCGGATCGGCCCATTGCGCTGCATAGATAGTGTAGAAACGGTAGCTGTAGTGGATTCGCTGCCCGCGCGGTCGCCGTTAGAGCCTGACCTGCCAGATACGACTGCTGGGCGCCCGGTCGTTGACCTTTGACCAGGTCAGGGCGCGGGTCAGCCGCCGGGCCGTACCGGGGCCGGCTCCCCGGAACGTGTGGCCTTTGCGGGCTCGCTGTCGGCCCCTCCGGTCGCCAGCGGTGCCCAGCCCTGACCCAGAGCCAGTGCCTGTACCGGCGTGGCGCTTTCTTTGATGGCTCGTGGCTTCATGACACGCCCCTGGCGCGACTTTTAGTCCGATTTCAAAATTGTGAAGATCGAAGGTCTCAGACGCTTCAGATCTGAACACACCAGTGTAATGTGAACGACCAATGTCGCCACTGCTGTTTTTTTTTCACTTCGCGGAGCTTCAAGACGCTTCTCGCACAAATGACCCGCGGCTAAAAAATCGTGTTGGTTTTTCTTTTCGGGCACCCCACAAGCCATGCCGTTGCGTGATTCACCTGATCGCCCTGTGGGGCATGCGTTCACTCCTGGTTCACCTTGAGTAGGTCAGTGCCTGGCACCCTGTTGACGACCCAGCCCTCGTCTTCCTGTTGCTTGAACCGGGCCCTCCTCAAGGCTCGGAACAGAACGCTTCACGCCCGTGCGGTCGTAAAAGCTCCGCGCTGTTGCTTTGTGTTGCGCGACTGTTAAGTTTCGCATAGAGTCGTAGCAGCCTCGCTAGTTCGCTGTGTTAGTTGGTCGGGCCCCGACAGCCGCTCTCCTCTTGTGACCTGTGACCAGAAGCGCCCTGGTCGGTCGACCTCTGACCTCGCCCCGACGCTAGGGACGTCAACAACTCCATCATGGAGCTGCTGGTCATGGCGTACGCCTGCAAGACGTCGTCGGCGCGCAACATCATCGGCGTTATCCCGTACCTGCCGTACAGCAAGCAGTCCAAGATGCGGAAGCGGGGCTGCATCGTGTCCAAGCTGCTGGCGAAGATGATGTGTGAGTGCCCCCGGCGGTCGGTGCGGCTCGCGGTCGGCGGGGATGCCCGCCCCGCGGGTGGAACGGCGGCCTGTAGGGTGTGGTGTGTGGTGTTGAGGGGCCGGGGGGGGGGGGGGGGGGGCTCGTTCCTCTTACTTTTACTCTTAAAGATGAGGCCCCTGGTTTCTCTTAGAGATGAGGCCCCTGATCCGTGGTGTGACGGTGCCACAGGACGGGAGTTCATTTGGACATCCTCCATGGTGAACTCTGAGAGGGTGTTCCGAGGCAGGTTCAAGGCCACAGCTCCAGCCCAATTTTATCCGTGTGAAAGTGCGAATTGGAAAGGCGGTTTTGACGCGCATCGCAAATCTGATATCTATGTCGTGACTTTTATTTCATTCGTCCGTGCCCAATGTTGCTGTTTGTAATCCTGTGCTTCACAGCCAGTGCTGTGACCGGGAGTACTGGCATTGCCCGTTTAGGGCCTCCCTCTGAGCCGTTGTGTCCGGCTCCGGCAGGCAAGGCAGGACTAACGCACATCATCACCATGGACCTGCACCAGAAGGAGATCCAGGGCTTCTTCGACTGTCCGGTGGACAATCTGCGCGCCTCGCCGTTTCTGCTGAACTACATCCGGGAACAGGTGAGGGGCGGGCGAGGACGCCGTGCGCTCGCACTCTGTGCGCCGTGCCGCTCGGTGAAGGCTGATTGGAACTGCGGGCCGCGTGGCAGTGTGACCTGGCGCGCTGCTGCATCTCTGTGAGAAGTTGATCACGCTGTAACGGGGCTGTCCGAATGCGGTCCTTTGATGTTTGTCCTTTGTTTGCTGTCCTTGGTTGTCCCTTATTTGTTGTCCTATGCTTGTTGTCCTTTGATGGGATGAAGATCTTCCGTGGATTTGGGCGTCATATGACCAACGTAGTCGGTGCGCCACAAAGCCCAAATCATCATCATCATCTTCCTGGATTTGAATCATCCAGGGCCGGCTTGGCGATATAACACAGGTCGTTATAGTGGCCGCTGCTTGCTGTGAATGTCATTCAGCTTGTTGCAGGCGCATGTTGTTGGCTATTCAGCTAGATCTACTAGAAGCCTGCGTGGAAATGTGCAGGCAGCTATGGCCACTTCGTGAATTGCTTGATAGACAGGTTGATAGTGTTGTTTATAACGCCCTAGTTGACTTTGGAAGTATCAAGATGCCTACCCCCCGGCATTTCAATCGTGTAAAATCATGTCCTCGTCATTCTGTGTGTTAAACCGGTACCGGAGGCGAGCTGCATATGGGTCGTTAGTAGGAGATGACTGTTCTTGTCTTCAAAGCACATGCTGTTTGTTCTTGCATTGTATTTGTACAAGTGTTGGGTGTCCGTCCTTCCACATTGGGAATGCCAGAGAGTGGGCGAGGGCATCCAGGGCTCCGCGGAGGGTCTCCAGACCGCAGCTTTGACCAGACCTGCTACTTGCGCGTTCGCTCGCTGTTTTGCCGCACTTCAGGCAGAGTCTGAACAGAGTCATAGAGTCAGAGCCCCTGGCGTGTCCGAACCGCTGTGCCGTGCCGGCCCGCTGAGACCCCCACGGCCGCGTCTCCGACCCTCCCTCAGATTCCGGACTACCGCAACGCCGTGATCGTCGCCAAGGACCCGGCCTCCTGCAAGCGCGCCACGTCTTACGCCGAGCGCCTGCGTCTCGGTACGCCCTCTGACATGGGACCACCGCTGTGGTACAGCCTCTGGTGGCGCGACGGCGCGCCGTCGACCGGTAGTCGGTTCACTGGTGAACATCGCGTTATTCCTTGGTTGGCAGTCGGAGATGAGTTTGAGTTTTTCGTGGTGCTTTTTGTTGGTGTAGCTGAGGTTCGGTTCCTGTTTGATTGTAGTTTCAGCAGATGCACTCACTCCGGTAGGTACAAGATGCTTGTCGCGGTGCTTATTACCCTCGTTCTCAGACCCCTTTTGGTTTGGTATTTTGGTTGCCACTCGCCTTTGCGCCGTGGTAATATCCGACCCCCCCCCCCCCCACCGAGTTCCTGCGTTGCGTTATGTATTGCCGATGTGATCGCAGCAGTGGCGACGTCTGCCTGCAGGAGTGCGTTTTATTGCCGGTCTGAGCCATTACCCCCCGCCCCCAGCGGTGAGTCGGCCAATCGGCGGCCGCCACGTCACCGCCGGAGGCGTGGCCCGCCGTGGCTGCCGGTCTTTCGCGTGCTCTCACTCCGCATGTGATAGTTGTCGGCCAATCGCTGCGCTCGCAATCCGTAGCAGCCAATCAACGGGAGGGTGACCGTCCTCTGGCCAATCACGCACCGAGTTGAACATGCCAGTGGCCGTCTCTTGGCCAGTCACATATCGAAGTGGGCGTGCCAGTCACAGAGAGCTACGACGGTCACTTGTCCGGCGGATGGCTCGCCGCAAGCGCGGCAGACAGCGATAGACCGAACGTAGTCTGCAACCTGGGCGGCGGCGCCGAGTGCGGCCAACACTTGGACCGCCTCCCGCCGACATAGGCTCCTCTGCAGAAGGCTGTGTGCAGTTTGAGTGGTGCTGTAGAGATCTGTTCTCCGAAAACGCCTCTGGCTGGGGGTACGGAAGCGTTGCCAGCTTCTGATAGCGAGTGTGCGGACTGCGGACATAGGGGGGGGGAGGGGGAGGGGGGGTCAGGGAATAGGGGCGAGAGAATGCGCTAGCTGCAGCGATAGTGAAGTGGTGATTGCTACTCCGGTCCAGTAGGGACGTTTGGTCCTATAAACTGCGTGCACAGGTGTAGAGGCATGTGGGAAGCCCAGAGACTTGTCATAGCGCGGAGTGCTCGTTACAGAATGGCGCCATGTCATGCGTCGGCACCGTTTGCAAATATTCTCCGCGTGAAAACCTGGTTGTGGGTCAGCGCCTGCATTGGCCAAACTCGGCATAATCTGCGATGAAACGGGTCGGCTACTCAGGTTGTCTGCTAATGTTGTCTTGCTGGTTCGTTTTGAACATGATTGGGCGATATCAGTCGCGCCCTGTTTTAGCATGTTTCTTAACCGTCTGAACGCTCTGGGAGGGGGCCGCAAGTTTTGTTCTTCATAGTGTTCCCAGCACGCGCGATTACTAGGCAGCAGTTCAGCAGCTCTGCCGCTCCTCGGCGCTCATTGGTGAAGCCTTGGTCAACGCATCAGGACAGGCCTTCCCACGCTCGTTTTCGACGGCAGTGACAATGACCCCGGTCGGCACCGGCCGACTGCGTTGTGGGAATGGCGCCGGCGGGGCGGGGCGGACTGAGGCGCCTGAGCCGCGCCGGGCGGAGCTCACGCGCCAGGCGGCGACCGGGCGCCGCCGGCGGGGGTCACGCGGGCCTCTCGTGACCGTGGGGACGATTTTGGGTCCGCATCCATGCTAGGTTACGGCCCATTGGTGGTACTGGACATGGCAGCACTGCCTCGTGTTACGCGGTGCATGATAACATCGTAACGTGTACGATATAACATGATGACCTGGTAGCGTTGTCCGACGTGCGATGACGCCTGGTAACGTCGGGTCCGTCCTCAGCGGCCGGCGAATGCGACCGCGCCGCTAGAGTGCCGCTCTCCGTGTCCGCGGAGGACGGCTTCTTTGCTCAAGGCGCCCGCCACCCGCGTCACCGTGCCGCCTCTGCCGACCCGCCGGAGCGCGCGGAGGCGGCTGCTGGCGGCTGGCTGCTGGCTGCTGGTGGCGAACAGCTCCGCCGGACGCAGCGTGGCCTAGTGGCTGCAACGCAACCGTTCGACTTAAGTCGGCCCCCTCCGCGGCACGGCCCCGCGCCGCCGCCGCGTGACGCCGGCGTCGCCCGCCGTGACCGGCCGTGACCTGTGCGCGCAGGCATTGCGGTCATCCACGGCGAGGCGAAGACGCCCGACGACGAGGACGACGTGGACGCCGACGACGGGCGCACCTCGCCGCCGCCCGAGCCGCCGGCGCGCCACCAGGGCCGGCTCCACTCTTCCGTCTCGATGTCGGTGGGTGGCGCGCGCGCCGGCTCCGGCGGGCCCGCGCCGCCGTCCGTGCGGGCCGCGCCGGCCGGCTCTGTTCGCGTCCGGGGTCTGTGCGTGTTCGTGCGTCGGCGGTGGCTTTGTGGCGACGGCCGGTTTGTGCGAACGGCCGCACGGATGCTGTCCGTCTCTGTGCGGGTTGGATGACTGGACCGCCGTGGGGCTGTGCGGGTTGTGTTTGTGTTTGTTATTGGCTGGTTGCGTCTGGGCTGGTCGTGGTGGGTTTTGTTCGTCTGCCGATGGCTGGTGTGGATGGTCGTGGGGACGTACGCCGCGTGTCTCTGCATCCGTGTTGCTATGAGTCGCCGGTGTCAGCTGTCTCCGGGCCGCGACCTCGGCGTGAGGCGGGGCCGCTGTCTGCGGGATGTGAGCGGCGTGTGTGTGTGTATGAGAGAGAGAGGGGACCGGCCGGGCCGTCCGGCTCGCCGCCGCCGCCGCCGCCGCCCGACTCCGAGCTCGCGCACGTGACCCGAGCTGACCCGGCGCCGGGGCGCCGGGGTGGCGTCCGCAGGGGGCGCGGCGGCCGCCCGGCGGGCCGGACGGACCGGCCGGAGGCACGCCCGTGATCGCTTCTGGACTCCACTGACGCCTTGCTTTCACTTTACGCCGGGAGCGCGGCCTGTGTTGCGGCTTTGGTTTGCTGTGTGATGAGTTGGCCGGTTTTTCCTTTGTTTCTGCACCGTCCCGCCCTGGCGCCGCCCCCGTCGACTAGCGGCGCTCCGTCCTGTTCCGCGGCGGCCGGTTTGAATGTCTCGCGGCCGCGCCGGCGGCAGCGCAGCCGACGTGACTCCAGCGCCGGCGCAGCGAGGTCAGCTGGAGGATGGAGGTGGCTGGTGAGCCGCTGGTAAACGGGACGCGCGCGCTCGCTCGCTGGCTCGGCGCGGCTGGCCGTCCCCGAGCCGCGCCCCTCTGTCCAGCTCTTGGTCCTGTCCGCGCCCCGTGCTCCCATCTAAACGGCAGCTCGGCTATCTGCAGCGCTTGCGGGAGACGTTTGCCGCGCCTCTTTCCCACACTACTCCTCGTCCATTCCTTTGCGTTGCTTTGCATAGCTTTCATTCCTCCCCCCCCCCTTCTTCTGTACTCATAAAACTCCTCGTCCGTTTCTTCGTACCCTGTACTCACGAAACACATTCATTTCTCCACATTCCTCTCCTCCCCCGCTGTGTTCACGCCATTTCTCGTTCATTTCTCCGTATTGGTCCCCTCCCTTTCCGTATTCACAGAACTCCTTGTTTACTTCTCCCTGTCATATTCCGCCCCCTCCTGTCATGTGTAGACGGCCGCTGTCCGGGCGCCTCCTCGCTTCTCCTCCGTCCGCCTGGGTCTCGTCCTGCTCGCGGGCGCCCGCCTCGGCCGCGCCGCCCAGCTGACGCCCGCCACCCTGCCGCCCCTGCGTCCAGTCGTTCCTGGAGCCGAAACGAGTCGGAGATGGCGGCTGTCGCGGCCGGGGCGGGCCGCCGCGCGCCGCGCGACGCTCCGCCTCCGCTCCACGGCCTCGGTCTGCATCGTGAGTAACGCCGCCGTCGCCGCCGGGGCCGCCGGCGAATGAGGCGCGTGATGAGGCTGTCAGGGGCGTGATGAGGCTGTCGGGCGCGTGATGATGCTGTCGGGCGCGTGATGAGTTTTGTCAGGCGCGTGGGTCAAGGGCTGGAGTTGTGGCGTCGGTGCGGCGGCCAGGGCCGCGATGCAATGCCACAAGCTACGTCTTGATTGGTCACTGGTGCCGCCGCTCAGTAAGGACATCAGCTGGGAGATGGCGGTGTCGCCACGCTCCGTTTATGTGGTAAGGGGGGGGGGGGAGTTATTGGCACTGTTGTTTTTGCAGTCGATGCAAACATTGCACTCATGGGGATGATCATCACCGTAGCCGCTCCTGGTCGTTGATAAGATGCCGAGTTGAGCCTAGCAAGCGGTCAGCTGGGATTACGGTCCTTAGCTTGCCGTTGCAATTTAGCACTGCGTGGGCTGAACGAACGAGGTATTTTTCCAACCGTAGATATTTTATTGTCGAGTTCCAAAATGGTTAGTTGAGATCGGTAGCATATCGGGGAACCCACCGGTGACTAAAATAGATAAAGTCGTTGCCAAAACACCGCAGCTGTTGCTACCTGCCATTCGTATTTAAAGTAAATGTGGAAGTACGAGGCATGAACGGAATTGGATCAATGCCCTCTCTTATTCCTCTGTCACCACGTGTTTCATTCTGATTTGCTACCACCTCTCACTGCCCCGAGGTGATTGGTTGCCACCTCTCACTGCCCCAAGGTGATTGGTTGCCACCCCTCACTGCCCCAAGGTGATTGGCTGCCACCTGTCACTGTCCCAAGGTGATTGGCTAGCGTCTGTTCGTATGCTTTCTGACGGTCATATGGGCCACCAGCCGCGCTTTGCTGTTCAGTCTGCTTGGCAACGCGGCGATCACACGGCTGGACGAGACTGCGCCGTGAATGCCGTGGGCGCCAGATCACGCTAACGGAAGCGCCCATGTCGGTGGCGGGGGTTTACCATCGGGGCCCACCCGCGCCGTGCGCCTCCGGGGCGACACGAGCGAAGCTGAGAACACGCCTTCATGACGATGACATGACCCGAAAGCCTCGCGCCCGCCGTTGGTTACTTTGGTGTCACTGTATTTTCAGTGTTGCACACTCTTGGTTTACTTTTCTTTGTTGCGGGTGTGGATGCAGTGCATGACCTTGATTGGTTGTTCGTAGCGACTTGGAGAGTGTGCGCTGTGGTGCCCTGTGACGTGCCCGAGAGCGTGTACCTGACGGGGTGTGTTGAGAAGAAGCGTGGAGGCTCGCTCGCCGCCGGCGCCGCCTGACCGTCGTCGCGCGTCGCGTGCGGCCTCCCCCGCAGGGCGAAGTGGACCCGTCTCGGATCATGACCGCGGGCGTGACGGGCGTGCCCATGCAAGCGGCCAAGGAGAAGCCGCCCATTTCGGTGGTAGGAGACGTTGGTGGCAGGATCGCCATCATGGTGGTGAGTCAGCTTCCCCTACTCACTTCACCCCCGACCGTCCCCCCCCCCCCTCCCACCTCACCCAATGGTCCGCCGCTCCGGGACCGGATGTTGGGGGCGGAGGATGTGTAAAGACGAGGACTTTCCGGGTAAACATGTCCGGACTCGGCGTGCTCGTGCATCCGAGATTTAAGGATACGCTTCCGAGTGAGCAGAGCGCTGGGCGAAACACCGCCGAGCCCGGTCTCAGCTGGCGGTGAGGGACAGTATGCTCTGGTGATGTACCGGCGTTGGGAACCCGCCCGCGACGTGCTGCATAGCTCACGCCGGCCTGTGCTGGTTTCTCCGTGGCAGCGGGAGAGATGCCGATCCGAGCCGGCATGAGAGGCACGATCCCGAGAGGGCATGAGAGATCATGACGGGGCATGGGCGGGCATGACTTTCTCCCGCGCGCGCCAAGCAGGATCCCGAAGCCCGTAACGTACCCGCGCGGAGATGACATGCGACCAGCTGGGGACGGGTACGTTGTATGGTGACGACCGGTCCTTGCTGCAGGCTGCGGGAACGCGCGGCTGACCTTACTTCGGCCGAGCGATGACAAGGTTGGCGGCGTTTTGACCCGGGGAGGGGGGGGGGGGGGAGAGTAGCTGACTGGCAGTGTTCTAAGCCCGCGATACGACTGGGGTTCCGCCGACGGCAGGGCGGCAAGACGACCGCCCCGCCGCGACCGGTCGCTGACATGACCTGACCTGACCTGACCCGGACCTGCGTGCCGGCAGGACGACATGATCGACGACGTGCGCTCGTTCGTGGCGGCGGCGGAGATGCTGAAAGAGCGCGGCGCCTACAAGATCTACGTGCTGGCCACCCACGGCCTGCTGTCGGCTGACGCGCCGCGCCTCATCGAGGAGTCGGCCATAGACGAGGTGACCCCTACCCCCACCCCCACCCCCACCCGCGGCCGGCCGCCCTTCGCCCCGTCACCTCTGCTCGCATGCTCACACCTGGTGTTGATGGTTGTCTGTGCCGGCTCGGGCTGAGCTTTTGGACTCGGAACTTGGTTTTCTGTGCGGTGCGACACATGGCGCGCGCAAAGGGTGAAATCAACTTAGCTGGCCGCACGCACTAAACCTCACCCAGATCGCGTCTTTCATCGGCCTTTGCCTCGCGGTGGCCCGCGTCGTCCATCTGCCTGGCAAACCCTTCATACCGACTGTTACCCAGATCACATGTCATGTATTCGATGAGCTTTCGTTTCGTCGTGGTGCACTCGCGTCCGGACCGTTGCTCGTCGGCGCGGGTCGACGTCACTTGTGCACGGAGTTGGCAATCGCCAGCACACTGCCTCGCGACGCCGGCGGGCCGACGTCACCAGCTCGCCGCCGCCGCCAGGTGGTAGTCACCAACACGGTGCCGCACGACGTGCAGAAGATCCACTGCCACAAGATCAAGACGGTGGACGTCAGTATCCTGCTGGCCGAGGCCATCCGCCGCCTGCACAACAAGGAAAGCCTCAGCTACCTCTTCCGCAACATCACCACGGAAGACTAGGCGACGCTGGGCACCCCTCCCCCCCCCCCTTCCCGTCGCCGCCGGCGACCTGGGAGCTCCGCCTAACGCCGTGGAGGGGGGGGGGGGGGGGCTGAGGCGGTGGGCGTGGGCGACACACCACGGCGGGGAGGGCTGGGCCGAGGTGCCGCCGCGCCGGCGACAGGCCGGCCGTCAGCTAGACGCGGGAGGTGTCCGGGCGCGGTGCGCCGATGTGCGTGCCATGCTGCGCACGTGTCCGCATGGTGGCGTGCGTGCGCTGCTGCGCGTGACCGGCGGCGCGCTAGGGCGGCGGAACGCGGCGATGTGCGCGCGGTGACGCCGAGTGCGAGGACCGGGAGTGGGACCCGCCGTCGGCGGAGCGTCTCGAGTGGCGTCTGGGCCGGGCCCCGGGGGGGGGGGGCCTGCGCGCCGCGCCGTGGGGCCGGCGGGCCCGGCGTCCCTCATGCCTTTCGTCGGTCGGGCTGAGGCGGCTCGGTGGAGGCCGCGCGCCGGCTGGGCGGCGGGCGAAGACGGCTCGTCAGTCGGCGGGGAGAGGTACCGCGGATGTCGGCGCCGATCTGGCGCGCCCCGGGACCGCGCCGGGCCCGCCTTGTGCTCAACCGGCGTGGCACCAGACAAACCGGCCAGCGGCGGCCGCCCCGCGCGTCGGGCCTTGCTGTGAGGAGGCCCGCCAGGTGGGGGTGGTGCGCGCAAGCTGGTGTTGTCTGCCACGGCCTGCGGCTGGGGCGACGCGGCTGGACCGCTCGCTGGGCGCGGCCGCCGCCCGGGCGCGGGCTGGATCGGACGGGTGGACGCTCGTCAGGCTGGTCCGGCGGGTTGGGCGCACTGAGCGTGTGGTGGGAGGCTGGGGGAGTAGGTCGTCCGTTCGCCGTCGCCGCGGCCCCGGCCGCCGGTGCCGTGGCTCCGCGGGGTCAGCCGTCGTCTCGGGCGTAGGTCCCTGGGCCGCGGCTGTCGCGGCCTTCCGGGGTCCCGGTACAGGACTTCGGACGGGCGTAGGGGGTGGGGGGGGGGGGGGTGACGGGCTCGGACCCGTCCGCGCGACCCGGGCGGTGCAGGACGCCGCAGCAGACGACGGGGCGTGGAACAGGGTGTCGTGACGGGGTGCGCCGCGCCGTGGATTGCACCAGCACTTGTGCTTGGCCATGTAACCGCTAGGTGCCGGGCATGATATTTACACGTCGATGAAGCAATCGGCATCAGCCATAGACAGTGCAATGTCGAAGTGTGAGCTACATGGGGTTTCACTTATTGTCCCGGCGGAGTTAGGTTTTTGCTGCTGCGCTGCATTACCCTGTTGTGAAAATGACTCAATCGCCAACTTAGTATCCTCAACATGTATATTGACTACCCAACGGGCTGGCATGATGGAACCCGGGAAGGCGCCTGTAATATCTACTACATTCGCGATATCTGCGTGTACATAAACTGGAAATGGTATTTGCGGACATGATGGTAAGTGGCCGTTATTTGTAGTGAATGTTGCCGGCGTTTATGAAGATATACATCATCGATTGCTCCGCACAACCGTGGTGAACTACTGACGGTCTGTGAACTCATGATGGAAACTTGATTAACGGTGTACAGTAGCCTTGTAGTCGGGCTTTCGTAGACCGAGTGTCTGTTTTGGATGTGCCCGGGGATCACGTTAGGAATTCGGCTGGCACTTGTATGGCACGTACTGCGGGACCGTCGTAATAAACCACGGCATTTCTGCACCTTGTTTTTGGCACCGGTGCGACAGTTGTGAAGGCAAGAGCAGTGAAAGCAAGAGCAGGCTAGCGACGGTGGCGACAGTGATGGGGAGGTACCGGTAGTATAGTGGTTAAGGCGTCTTCGTTAACCACTGTGTCTGGGCAACCAGAGGTACGGGAATCGATTCCCCGCGGTGCCCGCCCTTCCTATCAGGGTGGGAGTCAGGCGACGCCATATAGCCTTAGCAGCTGGGTGGGTCGTAAAGCCCCCAATAACGACGGGGACAGCGATGCTCAAACAACTGTCTCCCTTTTTGTAGAGCTCAGCGGTGTCAAGACAGCGGTTGAAAGACATTCAGGTCTATCGAACACATCGACGTCGCTTCAAGCCGAGATTATAGACATAAGGTCACTGACCATCCTCGCTTCCGGGTCATACGCCCTCCGCTTGTTACACGCAGTGCACATTTGGTCTAGCCCCAATAGATACGAAATGAACATGCTACGTCATGTTGAGTTGGACATAGACGCGGGACGCCCTGGCTGCAGTCAATTGCAACAACATCGCAGAACGCAAAAATGCTGAGAGCAGACGCAGGCCGAACAGAAATCAGCGACATCTTTTAGTGATGGCGATACCAGGCCGTCGGCCGGGCATTCACCCACGATCTCGGCTGGAGTCGTGGACGTGGCTCCGGCTGCCGGCTTAACCTTTCGTTGCCCTCTCCCTACCCCCAGCGCTAGAATTAGCGAATCTAAATCAAGAAAGTGGCTACTGCTCGCAGGTAAACGCGTCGTAAAAGTCCTAAGGTTAGGTACGTGCGGCCCCTACCCCAAATAGAATTCTGTAGTGTCACATTGGTGCTGACATCTAGTGATCATTCCAAAAACTTATAGTTCGTTAGTGTTGCCATGGCAACGGGCCTCATGATGACATGATTCAGATCGGGTAAATGCTTCGGGAGGGTGCGGACAAGTCCAGATAGTCCAAAAAAGCTCGGGTGCTGCACGTTTGTGATGTAGCAATTATACCGAAATATTTTCCAACATGGTGCCCAATGTTCACACAAGCTGATCATGTCCAACGTATTCATAGTCCAACAGATCTAATCGGTCAAAAAGGTAAGCTTGGGGGCTGGTTTGCGTCAAACTGTTCTTGCGTAAGGACGTCGGCAACTTATGCCGGCTCCTTTCAGGCAGTCACACTCATTGGAACGATCGCACCACTTGGAAATGAACAAGACAATTTACATGTGTACACGGGCCATAGCATAACTAACATATACCGAAGGTAGGTACCTAGCCTATGTTGTGAGGCTAACGTATGCTGTATTCTACATGCATCGTGGCTTGACTTAACAGACTTTGTATGCAAAGTTAGACTAAGCCCCAGCGACTTCTGGACGCCTGGATTGGAGTTAATTTCCACAAAACTTACGTTGCCGCGGTTCCACCCCTACGCGCACACGTATATCTGTTGCACCTGTCCTTTGTACCGCCAGATGGCCCGCAAGAGGGATCTGATCCAGAATCCAGACGGATGTCACCACACAGGA
Organism: Pollicipes pollicipes; assembly: GCF_011947565.3. Lineage (NCBI taxonomy): Eukaryota > Metazoa > Arthropoda > Thecostraca > Pollicipedomorpha > Pollicipedidae > Pollicipes > Pollicipes pollicipes. Next base: position 8,580,076 of record NW_023597055.1, read on the forward strand.
AGAGTGGGAACAGGAGATCTCCAAGCCCGGCCTGACTGTTGTCGACGTGTACCCGGCGTGGTGTGGCCCCCTGCGTCTCCATGCTGGGGATGCTGAAGAAGGTGTGTGCGGCAGACGTCCGGCTGCTGGCCCTCTGTCCGTCGACGCGTTCGCTGTCGACCGACTGCGTGCATGAGCGCGGTTTTAGATTGATGGCAGACAGTCAGTTTTCGGTCAGTGTGTGTGGAGCGTGGACTGAGGAGGTCGGTTCGCTTGTTTACCCCGGTTTGAGTGGAGAGTTAGCTAATGCAATCATGCAAGTTTGGATAGTCCTTGAAGTTGTGGGCCGCAATTTCCATCTGATCGTTTTGGACTTGTGGACAAGTGTTCTGGGAGGCACGTTGGCATGCCGAGAAGATCCATAACAATTTCGAGCCGAAGGAAAAAATGCCTTTCATCCGATACGTTTACGACATATGGATAAGCCATGTAAACTGAGAACATTGCGAGAAACAATTGCTAAAACACGTTTTGCGATCATCTGCCCAACGTGAGAACAAAGTTAACGCCATAGATCCTGGCTAACTCGAGGGCCGTTCCTCCCCCACATACACTTTGCCCTATTTAGTCTAAATAGCCTTAATCAGACGTAATCTGACGTGGGCTGTTCAGACCGGCTGGCCTCCTCAGAAGTGTTGTGCGCCGAGCCCGAGCCGCCCAACTGCGCCCCAGTCCGCCAGATGGACCCACCCCCACGCACCTCGTCCCCAGCCTACGGCTGACGGACCGCCGCCGCCGACAGATCAAGTTTCGAGCTGGGCGACGACATGCTGCACTTCGTAACGGCCCGGTCAGACGCGATCGACGCGCTGGAGGCGTTCCGCGGCGCGCTGCGAACCGCTCTGGATCTTCTATGGCTCGGGCAACGCCGTCTACCAGCTGCGCGGCGCCCACCTGCCGCTGCTGGCCAGCAAGATTCTGGAGGAGCTCGATATTGAGAAGAAGGTGCGGCGCGGGCGGCCGGCGGGTGCCGGGAGGCGGTTTGACGGGTAGCGGTTGACGGGGGTGTGGCAGGTAGCGGGTGGCGGGTTGACGGGTGGCGGATGGCGGGCGGCGGGTGGCTGGGTTAGCGGGTGGAGGTTGACGGGTGGCGGATGGCGGGCGGCGGGTGGCGGGGTAGCGGGTCGCGGTTGATGGGCGGCGGGTGGCGGTTGACGGGTGGCGGGTGGCGGGTAGCGGGTGGGCGGCACCGGCGGTGTGAGCTGGCCTGGTCGGGATGTTTTGATGGCGGGCACGGAACCCAAGGACAATCAAGAACGAAGGTTAAGCGGTGAGGTATCGGCCACGGGTTTTTCTGATGTTGGGATGGTGGAGGCAAGGGTGGTTAGTAGATGCTGCGCTGCATCAAAATGCCAGGTACGTCTCAAGCCCAAAAGGTTACACATTTGTTAGAGGTCGTAAAGGAGAGGGCCGGGACACTCCAGACATTGACTTTTAGCATAAAACACATACTGGGCGTGCGAGGCATTTTCCCACACCCTGCCCTGCTGCTGGGGTACTCTTCACTGCTCCACTGCTGCTCACTGCTGGGTACTGCTCCGCTGCCACCGCACTCTTCGCCACAGACATTCGCGGCGACAGCGGATGGTGCCGTCGGCCCGTCTCGCCCCTGACCCCCCCCCCCCCCCCCCCCCCCCCCCCCCCCCCCCCAGGCGCTCCTTAGCACTCCTCCCGCAGCGCTCCTGATTGCCCCCCCCCCCCCTCCCCAGCGGCGCCTCTGAGAGCTCTCATTGGCGCCCCTGAGCGCCCCCCGCGGCGCCTTGAACCCTCCTCTCGTGGTTGCCCCTGAACGCCCTCCCTTGCGGCGTCTCTGAAAGCCCCCCCCCCCCCCCCCTCCGGCGTCAGGTGCTGGCAGGCGAGCGGCAGCGCGTCACCATCACCCTCGAGTGCGACGCGCCGGCCGAGGTGGAGCTGCCCGAGGTGCCGGTGGTCGAGGACGAGGCCGAGACGGCGGCGGCGCTCAACGCCCGCCGCCAGCGCTCGGAGCTGCGCGTGCGCCGCGCCCTGGCGCCGTACGCCCTGCTGGTGGTGGCGGCCGCCGTCAGGGACAGGTCGGTCGGTCGGCGCGGAGGACGAGCCGGCGCCGGCGCGGTGGCGCGCTCTCGGTCGGACGCGGAAGCACGCTCGCGTCGAGGTGCTCGCGTCAGTGTTCTCAGGGTGATTGTGCTCGCGCCAGTCTGCTCACGTTAGTGTCCTTTGAAAGGGGTCAACGCTGCAGGGCGGCGGACGTTGTGCACAAGTGGCGTTCCAAGGTGTGGCCTGCGTGCACCTAACGCAAAGTGCATTGCTAGTCTTGCGGTATGCGAAACGGCCACAGCGCGTCCGATTTCGTCCGATGGCTGCCGTGCTTTGTTCGAGATACGACTGATGCAGTGCGATGTGATATACAACGCTGACATACGGACCGACGCTGGTGCTTCAGTAGTCTGGGAGGCCACAGCGACACGTTACGTCATTGTTATATGCTGACGCTTCCAGCGCTTTGTTGTATCGTTTGGTTGAAAGTTCAAGCACTGCATGCAGGGAAGCGCCTGATCATGCCACGCGTCCGTGCCGAGGATAATGTAACCCGCTCATTTCCATCACCATCATCACAGACAACAGCGCTGTCGCATCGGAACAGTCCTGCCCCGCCTGGACCGGCCACTAATGTTGTCTGCAGGCAGGAGGAGATCCAGGCCGTGCTGGACGCGCGTGGCTTCACCAGCGGGGCGGAGACGTGTGCGGTGCTCTCCGAGGAGGAGGTGGGACGCCCTGCTGCTGGGTCCGCCGCCGGAGCCCGTGAGTGCCGCTACGCTCTCGTCGCTGGGGGCTCTCAACACGGACGCAGCGCCCGGTTTAATGTCGGGGAATGAAGCTAGGTCATGTGACGTCACAGTTCAGGATGTGCTGAACTGTGATGTAACATGAGCGCGTGGGGGCCGCTTTAAAGTGTAACCAAACAGAACAGCGGAAAATAACGCAACCAACGATACAGGCTAGTGGTTTGAAGTCCCCACTGAGGTTTACAAATTACTTTGTCGCCATTTTTTCCGTGTCACGGATCCGTTCTGCTGTGTAAGAATCGGTTTTGCGGTTTTGCACAGTATAGGTACTGTTAGTGGTATTGATGGAGACATAGGTTCTAGGGATCCCCCCCCCCCCCCTGTGCTTGGGGTGTCTACTGTGGCTTTCAAATTACCTTTGCATTCCAAACTGGTTTTTGAAACATGCTACTTACTGGCATAAGCGAAAGAATATTGCAAGAAGTCAGGTGTTTCCCCGTCGCGTCGCCATAAAACTCCCTCTGACCATCCTCCCTCTCCCCTTCTCTCTCTCTCTCTCCTGTCACTTTCTCCCCCCCCCCCCCCCCCTCTGCACGGTGCCGTCGACAGTCGTGGCGGCGGATTCGGAGCCGCCGGCTGAGGACGCCGACGAGGCCGGCGGACAGGACACCGGTGACGAACAGCCTTCGGAGGAGGATGCCGACGCCCCGGACCAGCCGGCTGACGCGGAGGCGGCCGACGCCGAGGGCGACGGCGGGGGGTGGCGGCGAGCCGGCGGAGCCCGAGGAGGAGGACCCGGAAATACTGGCCAAGAGACAAGCGGTCAAGGACATGATGCTGGAGGGAGAGGTTAGTCGAGGTTACATTTGGAAAGCAAATGCAGGGGATTCCAACATATGTAGATGAATGTTGAGTGTAACTCACATTGGCACAGGTAAAGTGCGATAAAAACCAATTTTGGAGCCGGTGCTTTGCATGTCTTACCAAATGCCTAGCGTTAGGGTTAATGTGCAGCATTTTCGGAAGGTGAAGGTCGCATGGCATCCACGGGCTCCCTCTCTCTCCCCTCCCTCTTACACCATGCACATTGGCTCGTAATCGCGTTAGCACGTCCAGCGCGGCGCGTTTAATGGAGTGACGGTGCAGGTTGGCAATTTTACGTGCAATTTTAACGTGCAGGTGCAACTTTATGCGATCCGTGTGTGCCCGGCAGTGCGCCCTGGTCGCCATCTTGGACTCGGAATACAGCGAAGACAAACCCTACCGCTGGCTCACCCTGTACCTGGGCCAAGCACCAGCGCCGCCTCCCGAGATCCAGCTGGAAGCTGAAGTTGCGCCGGCCGCCGCTGGAGGGCAGGAGGGTGGTGACCAGTCAGCGGATGGCGAGGCGGCCGAGAGCGGAGAGGAGGGCGAGGATGGTGCAGCGGAGGAGGAGCCGCCAGCGGAGGAGCCGCCAGCGGAGGATGCACCAGCGGAGGAGGCTCCAGCGGAGGAGGCTCCAGCAGATGAGGCACCAGCGGAGGAAGCGCCAGCGGAGGAAGAGGAGGGCGAGCCCCTGCCGACCATCGAAGAGCAGCTGCAGGAGCTGCTGGAGGACCTCAGTCCTGCCGCGTGGACACCTCCTACCGTGCTCGGTCAGGTGAGGCTCAGCTGGCGCGCGTTTGGCCGTGCCATGCCTGACAGTATGACTGACTAACGTTTCTTCCTAGAAACGTCAAACTGGCCATGCATGAAGTTGGGCTGTGATGGTGGGGGGTGGGGGGGGGGGGTGCCTGCGCCCCTTCGCACGCATCTGCCGCGCCCATCAGACGATGCGGTAGACTCCGGTGGGCGACGCCGAGGCCAGAGTGCTGGTGACGATGCTGACTACACAACTGGGTGAGAACCAGAACCTCCAGGTCTGCGACGCTGCTCCGGCAAACTGGGCCCCCGGCGCCGCCTGTCGCGCCCTCCCGCCCTGGGCTGCTCGCGGTCAGTACGCCGCCCGGCGGCGTGACGCGTTGTGTCCGCGCGTCGCAGTGGGCCGCCCTGCGCAAGTACTTCCCCGAGCTGTACCGGGCGGCGCCGGCGCCGCCGGCGGAGCAGGTGGCGTTCGTCATCTTCCCGGCCAGCCGCGAGGAGGCGCCGCAGCTGCTCCTCGACGCCGGGTTCCGCGTCCTGCACTCGGGCTCCGACGCCCTCATAGAGGAGGTACGCTGATGCCTCGAGAACTGCGGCTGGCTTATGTGGAGAACCCTCCGTTTGGCTGCTGAGTGAGTTGTTTGTTCGGGGGAAAGACCTGTTTTGCTTATGAACTCGTGGTCACAGCACTAGCCGTTTGATTCTGCGAGCTTTGGAAACACGGGTCTTTGCCAGGAGTGGACAATGCTGATTGAACATTCTCGTGTCTTTTATGAACATTCTCGTGTCATTTATGAACATTCTCGTGTCATTCATTGAGCATCTCCATGGCATTCATGAGCATTCCTTCGTGAACGTTCTTTCCAAAACTTCACAACTCTGCAAGATTTGGCTTCCTTCAGCAGGATCCTGTCTCTGCTCACCCTTTATTCGCGGCAAAGATGAAAATATGACGGCCACCACCGTCACACAGATGCGAACACTCGAACCAGACCCATCATGTTAGCATCATCCGGCGAACGGTATCCCTCCGTGGCGCCGACTGTTCCGACCAGACGCGTCCCGGGCCGCACCGCCGGCCCGGTCGCCGCGCCGAGCGGCCGGTCGCCAGGCGCGGATCGGCCCCGTGGCGCGCAGCCCACAGGCAGCCGCTATCGCCCCGCCGCGCCCTGCCGCGCCGCGCCGCGCCGCGCCCCGCCCCGCCCCGCCGCGCCGCGCCGCCGCCAGGCGCCGAGCGCTCCGCGGCGCGCACCTGGCAGACGGCCGTCACCGCCCCGCCCCGCGCGCCGCCGCCAGGTAGCCGAGCAGCTGGTGGCCAGCCTGGAGGGCGGCCAGAGCCAGATCCCAGAGCTGGTGGCGGAGCCGGTGTACGCGGTGGCACTGGCGTGCGCCGGCGACGCCGCCCTCTCCGCCATGGTCAACATGGACCCGCTCTACCTGTCCGACGGCCCCGGTGTGAGTGGGGACGCGGCGGCGAGCCGCTCTGGACCGGGCGCAGGGCAGACACGGCAGGACTCCCTCGCTGGACTGCCGCCAGTTAATGTACCCGAGACTGAGAGAAATGTGTGTGCCCTAGTATTTAAACTCGTGTTGGAAACCCAGGAAGTTGCATTGGAAACGCAGGAAGTGTGGGACCTGGATTTCAGCGGCCGTTGTTTGATGCCTGTAGACGTAGTGTGTCAGTACAAGCTCTCGGGCTCGCCCGTGTAGCGTAGAGGACACTGTGCTAGTGCGACATGTGCGCTGTGTTATTGTTGTACGCCCAGTGAGCAAGCCTGTAAAAACCGCACACCCGTCATGAAATTCCTCTGTCGTCCCCAGCTCAAGCCGACCTGGACGCCAAGCTGGTGTTTGCCTCTTGGGGTGTCGAGATCGACACTCTGCTGGCCCCACCTGCAGAGGGCGCACCACCAGCGGAGGGTGCTGCTGAGGGGGCGCCGCCGGCGGAGGGTGCTGCCGAGGGGGCGCCGCCGGCGGAGGGTGCTGCCGAGGGGGCGCCGCCGGCGGAGGGTGCTGCTGAAGGAGCGCCGCCGGCGGAGGGTGCTGCTGAAGGAGCGCCGCCGGCGGAGGGTGCTGCTGAAGGAGCGCCGCCGGCGGAGGGTGCTGCCGAGGGGGCGCCGCCGGCGGAGGGTGCTGCCGAGGGGGCGCCGCCGGCGGAGGGTGCTGCAGAGGGGGCGCCGCCGGTGGAGGGGGCGCCATCGGCGGAGGGTGCTGCCGAGGAGGCGCCGCCGGTGGAAGGTGCTGCTGAGGGGGCGCCGCCGGCAGATGGTGCTGCCGAGGGGGCGCCACCTGCGGAGGATGCTGCCGAGGGGGCGGCGCCGGCAGATGAAACCGATGCAACGGAGGGTGCCACAGACGCAACACCAGCCGCTGAAGGAACTCCTCCGGAAGGCGCTGCCATAGCAGAGGAGGCTCCAGCAGAGCAAGCTCCAGCAGAAGCTCCAGCAGAAGGGTCTCCAGCAGAAGAGGCTCCAGCAGAAGAGGCTCCAGCAGAAGAGGCTCCAGCAGAAGTTCCAGCAGAGGAGGCCCCAGCAGAGGAAGCTCCAGCAAAGGAAGCCCCAGCAGAGGAGGCCTCAGCAGAAGAAGCCCCAGCAGAGGAAGCTCCAGCAGAGGAAGCTCCAGCAGAGGAAGCTCCAGCAGAAGAAGCCCCAGCAGAGGAAGCCCCAGCAGAGGAAGCTTCAGCAGAAGAGGCCCCAGCAGAGGAAGCTCCAACAGAGGAAGCTCCAGCGGAGGAAGCTCCAGCAGAGGGAGCTCCAGCAGAGAAGGCCCCAGCAGAGGAGGCTCCAGCGGCCGAATAAATGTGGTGGTAAGCACAACTCCTATATGATATACCACTTGTGGGAAGGGGGATGAGTGGAGGCAGATAGTGCAATACTCATATACTCAGCAGTATTTTGTCCTCCACCTGGCGCCGTGCCTGCGTCTCCTTCCCTCCTTTGTGCGTTGAGCACGCGCAACTCAGAGCGCGCCGCGCAGGGCCGGATTGGCAGGAGATATCACCCGCCCCAGCCGCTGCCGGTACCTCGTGCTGTGGGGGAGGGAGCGGCCCCGAGAGCACCTCGCTGGCGGAGGCTGAGTACCCGCAGAGCCGGCTGTCTGCAGTGACGAAGGCAGGGCAGCTGGATGCGCGTGTTGGTTGCCATCTTTAGTGTATGCTTCTGCTTACATGTCGGCACGAGTGATCCACCAATGATTTGGTTGACTCGGTTACGACTCCTTTTCGCTCAGAACTCATGCTGAAAGGAATTTGTTTCACTTTGACTAAGGGAAAACTCGCAAACTGTGGGGCTGACTAAAAGTTCACATGAAGTCACTCACAAACTAGCTGTATCTCCAAGCGTTCCACGCAAGTGTCCTGAATTGCCGTCTTTTTCTGCCCCAGTTTGAGCATATTCATAAACTTGGTCACTCAGCATCTCCGATGAGGTTTATTTTATTGCGAAGGCCTTTAACACAGCTAACATCACTTCAAACGAGATAAATCGAATAGAATTCACAACTTTGTCAGGACGTGCAGCGATAACAAAATATCACTTTGACCACCGAAATAGAGGGCACTGCGAATGCCACCCCCGATAACACTAGGCGTCCTCGCAAAACGCTCGCACCCATGTCACGTGGCACATAGCGCGGTAAAGAAGCTAGGGGTAGGGCACTGAATGCGCTTTGGAGGGCGCCAGCTCACCCAAACTGCCCGCTGCCCGGCCCGGACGGGGCGGACCCGACGGGCCCCGCGGGCGCCGACGCAGGAAGAAGTGCGGTCAACACGGTCCGCGCGTGGCCGGCACGCTGCCTGGCCAGGACATCACTCGGGGCCGGACGACACGCAATCAAACGTCAGTCGAGCGTCACGAGGTCGTCACACCGTCACGCAACACCTGCCCCACCCCCACCCCCCCCCCCCCCCCGCCGCCGTCCGAGACGTACCTGCGGGCTCCCTCTTGGCCTCCGCTGAGATGGTGACGTCATCATCCGCCCCTGGGGAAAAGGCCAGCTATCGCCTGGCAGCGGCGTGGACGGACGCTGGCCGACAGCGTCTGCCGCCGCCAAGTATTAACGTCGGTGTCGCCGATAGATGTCGCCACTGGCGGTTGCGGCAACGCACAGGAGCGTGTTCAAGGCATCAGACCGTCCCGTCAGTGCATTAGAGCGAAGCTGACGATCGACTGGCGGTCCTCGGACTTGGATCGCTTCCGCACGCTCCGCCTCCTGCTCGTCTGCGTGCCGTTGATGGACGGCACTGAAACGCAGGGCAACGCCGGCTAGAGACGGCCAGTTGCATCTGCATCAGCCAAAGCATCTGCCACAAACAAAAACATATCGAACGGACCCAGAACGTTGTTCCTTGGATACCATATGCTGTAAACACCGCACGACGCACACTAGACCATACACGTACTCCCTCCACCAAACAAACTTGCATGCATGCTTGCTCTCCAAATCTGCGTATCGCAAATATGCCTCCTCTCACAGACCATCACAATAAGATTTCCTCTCATGCACCACATCGTCCTGTCTGACATCAGCCCACATCTCACTGCGCGCAGCTTCCCTATTCCAAGCACTATTAGACGTGTTCCCCTTTCTAAGGTCCATGGTATGTGCCTCCCCTCTCTCACATCCCGTTACATACGAACCTTACCTTTCATATCCCACCTGGTACTCATCTTCTTTCCATTCACCCCACATTCCACTTCGCACACGTCTCAGGTCGCTACAGCCAAGTTCTGAGATAGGCCTGAGGGGCTCCGTGGAGACTGCCATCCCCGTCTGCCTCCCTGTCGCAGCCGCCGCTGGCTCTCAGCCTCTTCGTTCTCTTGGCCCCGCTTTTGCCCCAGCCTTTTCCATGCTCTGACCCTTTCCAAACTCTTGTGAACTGTCAGGCATCGCACTTGGTGCTAGCGCCTCTGGCCTACCAGAACGCCTAATCTAATGTAATTTGTGATGCAACGGCACATGCCATTCACCTAGGCGCAAACAGAAATTCACTTATCTTTATCTTTAGCCCGCAGCATAACAAAGCATTCCACTTCATCTTTCGTAGATTTGGGAACAAAACAGCATCACTTATTGTCTTTCAAAATGCGCGTCCACGCGATATTTGTCCACGAATTTGATGACCAAGAGAGGAGACATTTGCGCCGTTTACTCGGCACGTAACGGTACGCGTCTCCCCCCCCCCCCCCCCCCCCAACAGGAACTCACCCACACCCTCCATCTCCCCCTCCACACACGTATACGCACGCACGCACACACGCACGCACGCACGCACGCACGCACGACCCTCTGCCGCAGCCGTGCCGGCGGCGGCGGCGGGTATACTGACGCGTCTTGACGCCGTTGTCTCGCGCTACGGAGGCGCGTCGCCGGCCGCCGGCCGCCTGCCGGACGGACGGCAGGCGGGAGTCGTCAAACTCGTCGTCCGACTGCACCATCGACTGGCGGCGCCGGCTGGACCTGGCCAACACAGAGCAGGGGCGGGTGACGTCACAACGGAGGTGGGTGACGTCACAGTGTGGTCCGAACCCACCACAGCGACGCAGGAGTATGGGAGGAGGCAGGGAAGCTACTCCATCCCTCCAGTTGTGTCCGATTTCACAGTTTCGGAAAAAGTCACTGGGGTGAGTGGAGCAAGGTGCTGGCGACGTCACCTTGCCTATTGGGTGCTGCGAACAAGAGGCTCTGCTGCAGGTCAGATGTTTTTTTTTAATCGCGCTGAGGTTCTTAAGCCCCTTCTTTCAACGCAGAAGGTCGTCGTAGGTGTAATAATTTATACCGTAAGAGTTACACAAGCTCCTTTCTTTCCTCTTTACGACCTAGACCGCGATCGCGACCGAAGTATCATCTAATAAAAGGCTTCCAGCGCGTATCGTTACCGGCAGCGAACAACCCTTGTTTCCCACATCTGACGTCAGTTTCTGCCGCGGCCGGGGCGCCACCGGCAGGCGCTCACCTGGTGCGACGGTCGGCGTGCCGCATCTCGGTCAGCAGGGAGGAGCGCCGGCCGGCACCGGTCGCCGACTCCAGGTCACCCGAGCTGCCCCAGCGACGCATTCCGCTCCTGTGGACACGCACTTCCGCCATCAGACCAAGCGCCGGTGGGGGTGCACCACGCAGGGGGGAAGGGGGCACCGAAATACGCAGGCGGCTCTGTTAGGTCAACGTGCCGGTCAGCCTGCTGGTCTTGACTGCTGACTGGGCGGATCATAGTAGCTGCATTGTTGGCGCCTGCACTGTTTCGAGTTCTAGCTCGGGGAGGAACCCAGACGTCAAAGTTTTGCGAGATCATGCGAATTGTCACTAAACTCTTGTGGAATGGCCCAGTAGGTGTAAATCTTGCGAAACAAAATAATCATGTGAAATAATAATACTAATAATAAAATATCGTGTGAAACTCTTGGCTCAGGAGGGCGAGAGTGGGGGGCAGGCCCCCTTCGCCCATCTGTTGGCTACGTCCCTGCTGTGTGGCAGCTGACGCGTCACAAAGTGCGTGTTGTACGAACGGCCACTGAGGCACACCTGCCACCACTCACTCACCCATTAGCGAAGCTGCCGCGTCGGCTTGTGTTGCCCTCATCCATGGACCCTGGTCGCCTACTTCCGCGCCGTCTTCGCCTGCGGACGTCGCAAGACATTGCTGAAATCCCGGTTACGATCGGGACTTTTACAGCAGTGGCTTGGTCGGGGAGAGCTGAAGCGTGGACCGCCTCCCTGAGACTCTCGAGAGGCTCAGGAGAGGCCACTCTGGTGAACAGGGGTGTAATTGGGGCCCCAGTCCCCCTTCCCACTCCATCTGCATCCTAGTGTGAAAACTCCCACGATGTGGAATGTTTTGTTGTTTTTAGACAGATTGGATTTCTGGAACACCCCGAGGGGCTTCGAGAGGACAAGGGCCTGTGGCGGCTGGGGGCCGTAAGTGATCGGGGGGCCCGAAAAGATCGGGGTTCCTGAGATGGTCAGAAGACCGGAGACCACCAGAGGCCTTCCCTGGCTGATCGTGGCTGATCTAGGAGGCCTGCATGGTTGGTGAATGGTCACAGTGGTAGTAGCGATGACTCGTTGATGCTGCCAGGGTCGATCATGTGCCTGACAGGACCCTGGTCACAGGTAGAGGGCCGTTGGAGACCGGTCACGGACCCTCGGAACTGACAAGATCCTGGCCACAGGTGAAGGGCCCCTGGAGATCGGCCACGGACCCCTGGAACTGACAGGACCCTGGCGACAGGTGAAGGGCTGTTGGAGACCGGTCACGGATCCTCAGAACTGTCAGGATCCTGGCCACAGGTGAAGGGCTGTTGGAGACCGGTCACGGATCCTTGAAACTGTCAGGACCCTGGCCACAGGTGAAGGGCTGTTGGAGGCCTGTCACGGAACCCTGGAACTGACAGGACCCTGGCCACAGGTGAAGGGCTGTTGGGGATCGGTCACGGGCCCCTGGGCCTGCTGGACGTATCTGGGCACGAAATACAGAGCGGCCAAATGCTCGTGGACATCAACAAATGGCTATAAACAAACAAGACACGTGTCAAAACTAGAAAGGGCATACTGCCTGCAGAAGTAACCAAAACGCTTCTGAAAAAGGGTGCAAGATAATAGATACGAACACTTATCGAAAACTGGAGCATCTGCCTTCAAGGCCGGCCGCAAAATGTAGCTTGGCAGAATCCCTCTTAACGTATCCGTGTGCAGCCAGCGCTTTAAACTGGTCCAAAATGAATAACCGCTGCATGCCCACGCCTGGTTGAAAATACTATGGTGGAATTTGATTCACCCTACACGCCCTTTCGGACGTTGACAGAAAACACGTTAGGAATGTTGGTCAATCAGAAATCACTGAGTGGACATCTGCTTCCAAAGCATGATAAATGTATTATGTCTCACGACGCACCTGATTTTTACGGTCATACATCAACACTGTAATCAGTACGGCAACCGAAGCACGCGACCCAAAAAACTGCCGGTGGCGGGTCCCGATCCCGCGACACCGCCGGTCACAGGCCCACAACCCTCACCTGCCGGCTACTGACTGAATGCCGTGCACGCTGTCGCGCATCTCGCGCCGGTCAGCTGACGAGGGTGGCGAGTCGGGCGACCTGCTGATCCGGATCGGAGGCAGGCGGAGGGGCGAGGCGGCGGAGCTGGGCACAGAGCTGTGGCCGGCCCGCGCGCGCCGTCAGAGCGGCGCCGGACAGCGGAACAGCGACGCCGAGGGGTGGGGAGGGGCGCCCGAGGCCGGACAGCGGGCGGGCGGCGGAGCTCGCGCGGCAAAAGCGGCGAAAACGTGAGCAAGCACGGCAGACAAGGACTCGTAAAGGTAGAAACTGAATGGGTGAGCGAAAATCGAAGCCAGGAACACAACCAGCTAACGTGCAGAGCGGTTGTTGTAACATACCGGTGGGTTTGTATAACATGAAAATTTGCGGAAAAAGTTTTATGGAGCAAAACAGGAGCGTAGGACTTTACCGCCAAAACAGGCAAGTCGGCGAAGAAGAATTAAGAGATGGATGAGGAATGTGTTGACACATGGAAAAATTAACTTTCACGAGACAAGCTGTCGAACACTGGCACAACAGAGAATTCTGACGACAGAATGAAGCATTAGCGGGTGCATAATCGCAATGCAACCCACACTCTGTATGTATTGCAGCAACGACGAGGTGGCTTATTGTCACTGCTCGTTAGCGCCATGTTCTTATCATAATAGCTTCGGTTTTCAGCCGATTTCAGTCGCAGACCTAGCTCCAAAAGACCTCGTTTTTTAATAGCTAATGCCATTTAGCCCTTTTTTCTATCACACCGTGCGACTTGGTTTGATTGGGCCAGACATGAAGTCTGATTCTCTCTCAGTTGCACAACGTCTCAGCTTTTAATCAAAAAGCCAAATTACTGCGAAATCCTTGGAAAATTCGGCACGAGACATAGTTGGAAAGATTTTAGGGCCATAGCAGGACTACCTTTTTCACACAGTCTGATCAGGAAAGGCTCCAAGTGTACGCACTCGTCTAGAAAGAGGGCGAAATAGCTGTAACTGCATACTGTGGTACATAATTTAAAACAAACCAGCCTTCTGTGCCGCCATGTTTGAGCCGATGCCAACCGAGGCTTGCGTGGGGTTACGCCAGAGGACAGGGGCATGTGGTCGCTTCCAAACATGGCGTGTGAGCTGTTCCACGACAGGCGTGTAGGAGGAGCCGGAAGCCATCAGCAGTCACCCACTCAAGCCACAGGATTGAGTAGCATTTCGTCATTTTAAAACATCCCGATCCCGGTCATTATCCCATAAAACATCCCGGTCATTATCGATGAAGGGGACGTCTCTTCTGGCGCGAGTGCGCCCCTGCTGACAAAGCTGACGTCAGTCTGTGACGTAATTTTCCAACCCATCGCGCTAGCTGTTTTGACCTCCGTTGATTTTGACAGCTGAAAATCGGTCATGGAGCCCAGATATCAGATGCTCATCAGATGATGAGAGCATTTCCAGTCAACCAATATATAAAGATATCTTCATGGACAAGGCACCAATGGCAATGACCTGCATCAGAGGTATACATGTCGATTTAGCAGCAAGTTATATGACAGGGCATCAACGTAAAATAGTTTACGTTGACCGGTTGTACTGCAGGCTGAGAATGACCTTTAAATCGTAAGGCCAAGGCCGCGACAGATTTCAAGTCACAGAAAAACCGTAGCTCAACACCAATATCCCCGAGCAAACGGGACAGTAACGGAGGGGCAGGCCAACACGGACAGGACAAACACAAAGTGAATCTTACACCGCTCTGTCTGTGAGGCGGTTGCAGGCAAGGCTGTGACGTCAGAAACGCTTGTGGCCGATTGGTCAACGAATCGGCGGCCGGGCGGTGATTGGCTAAGCGTGGCCTTGAAATCAGAGCCGCGGCAGACGGGTGACTGCTGATTGGCTCTTGGCGTCTGAGGTGGGCGAGGCAGGGGCGCTTCGCGAGGAGCTGGACTGGATCCGTGGGAGCTGAGGATTGGCAGAGCTGCAAGACCGCGCAAAACACCCGTCAACGTTCTGCAGCCAGCTGAGAGACCTGAGTTTTGAGGAGTAAAGGACATTACCAAAAGTGCACCTATGGAGCGTCCATTAATTACGTTACGCATGTAGAGAGGGGGCTTTGATGGAGCATAAACGATAGGTAACAAGCGGTTGACGTCATGGATAGTGTACCGTTCATGGACCAGACGTTGATGAGATTATTATCCTGACATCTTTTTTAAATGTTCTCAAGAACTTTCAGCCGGGTACTGCTAGCTTTCGCATTGCAAGAAATGCGCTCTTATCTTTTTATCACCTCTAGCTCAAGCAGGGGCCAAGCGAACGTGACATTGCTTGTTTAACACTGCGTAACCAGTGCGTAACCAGACGAAGGGGTTGAAGATTGAAAGGCGTCATACACAGACTGCTTGAAGTTAATATAACGTTATATTTGTCAATTTAGAGCGTATATGAATGCAGCATCCCGAAAATTGATTAAATCTGGACTTAGTGTCGGTACGTGTACATCACTTCTTGCTTCTGCGTTCAGGCGGAGCGAGCATTCCCTTAGGAGAGCGATACAATCCGCCAAACACTACTTTTAGAGTACCCACCTTTTAGAGTACCCATCGTTTCACTTGTTACTGTGCAATTTTGCCAGTTAAAGATGGTGATGAACAGGGAAAGGGTCCTTCTTCGAAAGATATTATGCTGTGGGCTGCTGTCCCAGTGCGTGAGCGAGCACGCAAAATGCAACGACGCATTCTACTCAACCACCTACGTGTAAGCGGTCCTACATCTTCGCAACAAACTTCGCGAAACAGTCCGCCTAAGGCCGAGCGCGTTGTAAGATTCCCGCAGGTGCTGTCGTAAGAGCGGCCTTTGCGACACAAGACTGCACTCATCTGCATGACGACGCTCACCTGTTCGGACTGCGCAGGCTTAGCGGCGTCTGCGGCCGCTTGTTGTCAAAGTCCACGCTGCTCCTTCGCCCCAGGTGCTGGAATAGCTTCTCGTCCCTGAGGACGGCGCATACTGTTGTCACCGCGCATCAAGTACCATCGTTATGTGTCGTGTGACGCTTGTCAGGCATCGATGTCACCTAGATAGGGGCCTGCCATCCGGACAGCATGCAGAGTAGATATGATGCAGTCGGTAGGCCACCACATACGTCATTTCATCGAACCCTAGCGCTGTCAATTCCCACCGGAGCACACACAAGCCAACGCCTAAAACGGCACGGAGCGGCAGCGACGCGACGCGCGGTTCCCAGTGACGTCACTGACCGGTCGGTGCCGATCGGCGGCAGACGCCCGCCGTCCTGGTTGACGCTGCTCATCATGGAGAGCGTGGATGGCGACTGCGGGCAGGCGGCAGCCGTGTGAGGGACGTCCGGAGGCGGTCACCACAGCCGTATTAGGAACACCCAAAGGCGACAGCCGTGTCAGGGGCGCCCGGAGGCGGCGGTCACCGCAGCTGTGTCAGGGGCATCCGGAGGCGGTCACCGCAGCCGTGTCAGGGACGCCCTGAGGCGGTCACCACAGCCGTGTCAGGGGCATCCGGAGGCGGTCACCACAGCTGTGTCAGGGGCATCCGGAGGCGGTCATCACAGCCGTGTCAGGGGCATCCGGAGGCGGTCATCACAGCTGTGTCAGGGGCATCCGGAGGCGGTCATCACAGCCGTGTCAGGGGCGCCCTGAGGCGGTCATCACAGCTGTGTCAGGGGCATCCGGAGGCGGTCACCACAGCCGTATCAGGAAAACCCAAAGGCGACAGCCGTGTCAGGGGCGCCTGGAGGCGACAGCCGTGTCAGGGACGCCCGGAGGCGACAGCCGTGTCAGGAGCGTCCGGAGGCGACAGCCGTGTCAGGGGCGCCCGGAGGCGACAGCCGTGTCAGGGGCGCCCGGAGGCGACAGCCGTGTCAGGGACGCACGGAGACGACAGCCGTGTCAGGGGCGCCCGGAGGCGGTCATCGCAGTCGCAGAGCGCAGCAAATATACAACGCCGAGTTACATACACAGACAGACAGACGAATAGGCGTCCAGGCACAAGGCTGATAAGCAGCGTGAACACGTCATAGGTCAAGCACTGGTACCCATGCGTTACGATGCCGAGTCACATCCGTGGAAAAGGGATTGTCAAATGTCTACATCTTGGACAGTTTTCCTCTCTGGTATTTCTAAATCACAATGTTGGCAACACATCTCTTTACGTTCAGTTTCACGTTCATTTATATTACTCAGCTTATTACACTTATTCACACATAAGCTCTGCTCCGGACCACTGCTTCGCATTATATCTGCATCATGGAACTTCAATACCAAGAATTCACACGGGAGGCCTCGACCCTGCATGAACACCTACCAAAACGCTTCCACTCATCGGGCAAAGTCATGCATACTGCTAGAGACGCTGCGTGTATCAGCTCGTTTCTTTGGAGGCCTGCCCTTACGACCTCATCCCTGATGGACCTACGAGCATCATGCTACTTCTGAAGGGAACACCCGTGTGATTCATGCCTTTTCTTCCAAAGTTACTCACACAATTGTCCGTAACTTCGGCGATGTGGTTCGACGCCTCGCTACGCATAACCAGTGCACTGAGGCTGCCCGTACCGCATCCCCGTACCCGAGTACTCACAGCGTACCCGAGCACTCACACTTCCTGGCAACTTTGCCCGTTTGCTAAACGTGGGGTGTAACATCGTGCTGGTGGATCCTTATCGTGTCATGCAGGTGCATGACACGGCCGCTCGTGGTAAAGGTGCTGGCAGGAAGGAGTGAGTCATCACGCGTGGAGAGACGAGTCATCAGGCGTGGACAAGTGAGTCATCAGGTGTGGATAGGTAAGTCATCAGGCGTGGAGAGATGAGTCATCAGGCGTTGATAGATGAGTCATCAGGCGTGGAGAGATGAGTCATCAGGCGTGGAGGGTGAGTCATCAGGCGCTACTCGTGTCAGGTGAGTGGGGGTCGAGCACCAGCGAGGGTATCTCTCAGTCCGGCGGCGACTGTCACTCGCTCCGGCACAACCCGGACAACCAACCACCACAGCGCCGGGGCTCGTTCTGATGACCCAAGGCGACCCCGTGACCTCTCTGAGTGACCGCTGGCGACCTACCCGCATGACCTCGTTCAGTCCGTTGAGAAAGCGCTGATCCCTCTGCGCGCTGGGTCCCTGCAGCTCCTGCTGGTAGAGCGAGTACATCTTCTGCAGCTCCGGAGGCATGTCGCCGCCATTCGGGCTCCGGCCCGACTCAATATCTGGCGGCATAGGAGAGAGCATCATCCAATAATGGATCATATTGTCCTGTGTCTGCATGCAGCCGGTTACCACTACAAGATAATTGTCTATCTGTGTATCTAACTAATAATTTGTGATAATTGATAATTATCACTTCTGCTATTGTTTCGAGAACGGCATGTTGCCAAAATATCAGCCCAACTATATCTCTATTCTCCTGGTTTTTCCCAGGAATAAGGCTAATACTATTGTCTTGTCTATAAGATAATTGTCGTCTGCTCGGCCTCCGCTGGTCGCACGCAGCTGCTGTTGCTATTGAGATTGCATCAAGCCCTGCTGTCGGCAGATGACCCCGTCAGTTCTGTTTGACCTTAACTGACCTTGCACGAAGCATTGCTGTTGGCTAACGCTCTGGGAATAAACGTTTCACCCTCGTTGACTTTTCATGAAGTCCTTCTGTTGCTCAATGATCTGGTCACAATGGTTTGACCTTCGCTGACCTTGAATGAAGTCCCGACGTCGGACAATGCTCGTGACACATGGTTGGCGTTCGCTGACCTTGCATGAAGTCCCGCTGCTGGATAATGGTCTGGCATCACAAGTTTGACCTTTGCTGACTTTAAATGAAGTCGCGTTGTTGGCTCTGGTAACACAAGTTTGACCTTTGCTGACCTTGTATGAAGTCCCGCTGTCGGCTGATGATCTCGTCACACAGCGCCCTCTGTCGGTCGTAGCGCAGGATCATGAGGTCCCGCCGCCGCAGCTCGTGGTCCTTGATCAGCTGATTGCTGCGGATTTCCATCTGCGGCAGAATATGACGCCTTGAGACCACAGCGGAGGCGATGGCGACGCAGGCGCTGATTTTAGAAGGAACACCGGCGTTAATCAAACATCAAAAAAGCGTGCGTAATGTAATATATCGCAATAATGGTGTCAGGAAAATTAAACTGTATAAGAAATGGAAATAATTGTTCACTCAAACTCCGTTATTCGACTCTAGAGACGACTGAATTTTTAAAATGTTTTTGTCGTGCCCGTTGCGATGCGGTGAAGGTCTCCAGACATTCCTCCTAAAACCAGAGACGGCCCGACGTTATCATCTGACGCCGGCGACGGTAACTGATCCTAGTACGGGACACACCAGAGATGTGCTACTTCCTAAAGCGCACTACTGGCCTCGCACCAGAATTAGCGTATGTATATAAATATGTATGCGTATATACACCTGCAGCACCTGTAGCAGAGTCTATATACATATGTAGGTATATGTATATATATATATATATATATATATATATATATATATATATATATATATATATATATATATATATATATATATATATATATATATATATATGCTTGGCTTTGGTTGTCACCGGCATAAGTTGCGGATGCCGACACGCGTACTACCGGCCAACGTGTCTTTTCGCCACCAAAGTCCCTGCATACCCAACCAAAGCAGCACACCAGGCACAGCGTGAAGATACCGTGCTATGAATGTTGCCTTCCTGGTGCACAGACACTCTGTTATTCACCGATGGCCATGGAAACCGATGGTCATTCGTTCAATGCGGCGTCAGGCGAGCGCCCGCCAGTTTTATGTCGTCACGAAGAACATTGCTGTCACGTGATCTCGCGTGACCGGCTATCTGTTGTTTTTGCTAAAGTACACCGCACGCGGTGTATTGGAGGCCGAACCAACTGACGTGTAATGAATGTATGTACATGTGAGCCTCTTCAGGCAAACCAGGAGTGACTGATCTTTCCAAATAATCAACTGGTAAATCTAACTGGCTCAGGCACGTTTCCGAAGCGTTTAGGTGATTTGTTGAAATCTTCCGAGCGTAGAAATGCACGCGTTTGTGCCAGATCAATGGACATGCGATAAATTTTTCAGGAACATCCTGAAACAAGCATTTCTGGAATATGTTGTAAATACACCTTGGCTGCACGTAATCGCAGCCACACAGCCAAGACGAGGTCAATGTGACCGATGAAACCCAACGCCACGCCATCAATGAATATATCATCGTATTGAGTTGGGAATGGGGAAGCTCGAGACCCTCAACCTGTGCCTTGTATCTCCCAAACTCACAGGGGAGCACCCCAGACTTGTAGGAGGACTCTCGCACGACAGGTCCTCCTCCGTTAAGAAAGCACGCCCATGCGAAATTGTGAGCACCGCAAACAGTAAATACAATCAAAAGAAATGCAAATTTAACATGCAAAGCTCACTTTCCAATTGCTAACTACCCATCTTATCCTGCATGATACTTAAGTTGACAAGTACAAATGGAAGCATGTGACTTATAGCCGACCTTTAAATTTGCTCGGGACGCGACACAGAATGCCTCAAATCCGGGGCGGAATCAGCATCTGTGGATACCACAATCAGCTCAATCTCGGGCAGAGCCCCCAACTGTTCTCGCGAGACCACACCTCTGACACCAGCCCACATGCCCAGCCATTGCACAGCGTCGGGCGTCTGCCTGCTCACCAGTAGCGCTTCTCCTTACAACTGCATCCGTCCTGATAGCTCAGTTGGTCAGAGCGCTCGGCTCTGACGGGCCCAGCTATGACAGCGCGGGTTCGAATGGCTCCAGGCACTCACTGTTTGCTCCTGGCGGGATGGTTTGTGGCCAGTGGCAGCAGCCGCACTAAGGTTCAGGTGACGTCACAGGGCAGGATGGGCCGTGCCAAGCATTGCGGCACGGTAAGCATTCGCCACAAAGTTCTGCCGTTGACCTGGAATTTCACGATCGGATCGTGAAAATAGGACTCACGCTCAAAGACTGCTGAAGGTCGGCATGGGTTCCAGAAATTCATCCAATCAAAAGGGTTTTGATTAAATCGTTAACTTAAAACTGTCTAAAAGTAGCATTAGCTCGCCTGTCCGGCTGCGTTTATCGCCCATCGTCGGCTTGAGAACCAATGACACTGCCCCGGACCACGCTATCCCGTCTAATCAGTGGCGCAGCCAAGATTTCGCTCAAAAAGGACCAAACCAGATCGTAGGCGGTCCTTCCAGCCAGGAGGCTCGTCTTCGTCCATGGATGACCGCGTTTTTTTACTTGGAAGCTCTTCCGGTCGGGATGATGTTTTCAGGCCTCGGGGTGTTGTCCCGGCCTTGGCGCCGGGATGTTGTTTATTTTAGGAGCCCCACGGGATGCCACTCAGCCAAAAAACGGCAGAACCTTCAGCCACGAGGCTCTCCATGCCTCCAGGGGTATGGCCTCCAAATCCTCCTCCCCCCCGACCCCCTCTGCCTCAGGTACGCCACTAGCTGCGACACACAGCGTGGTGTCGACAAGCGAACTTGTGACGTCACGCCGTTTGGCGCCATCCAGTGGTCGGTTCAGTGGTTCCGTGGAAAAGTACCTGACTGGCGCCCGGCGCGTGGCGACCGCAGGTAACTAGACGTCCCGCAGCGCAAGCATCCAACTCGAAACAAGCTTACCCAGCTCACATGGGCTTGTGAAGGATGGCTTGCCTGATCGTCGAAAATCTGACCGACTCTACGACCTCAGGTCACTGAGGAACGTACATTTGGACGTCTCTGTCGGTAGGCCTCCACTCTTCAGGCCTTTGACCGCAGCGATGCTCATTTCACAGCGGCGAGGCGACGCTGGCTGGCAGGGAGCTGGTAGCTCTTCGACAGTTCATCGTTGAGGACCCAAGGCCCTGACTCCGTCAGTGTGCATCGAGAGCTCTGAGTTCCCGTTAGTGTGGACCTAGAGCTCTGAGTGTCCGTCAGTATGGACCTAAAGCTCTGACTGCCAGCCAGTGTGGACCTAGAGCTCTGAGTGTCCGCCAGCATGGACCTAAAGCTCTGACTGCCGGTCATTGTGGGTTTAGGGCTCTGACTGTCCGTCAGTATGGACCTAAAGTTCTGAGTGCCCGTCAGTGTGGACCAAGAGTTCTGAGTGCCCGTCAGTGTGGACCAAGAGCTCCGAGTGCCCGTCAGTGTGGACCAAGAGCGCTGACTGCCCGTCAAAGAGGACCTGGAACTCTGGCTTCCCGCCGTTGTGAACCTAGAGCTCTGGCAGTCCGTCAGTGCAGACCGATAGAGCACACTGTCCATCTTTCTGGACCTGGGCTCTGACTGCCCGTCGGTGTGGACCTTCAGTCCGGACTGTCGGACTGCGCTGACCTAGGACCCTGCCCTCCGTCGGTGCGAACACATGGAGGCCCCTCAATGTATAACTAGAGCACTGCTTGTCTGCCATTGGGAGCCTAGTGCCCCGACTGCCCGTCATGCTGTGGGGACATAGCATCGCGGCGCTAGCCGTGCAAGCCTGAAAGGTCACAATTTCATTGATCATGCCGACAGTGTGCGAGGTCCCGGTCTTTTACAGCCCCTGGGATGGTCCTATACACGGCTGCCGCTGGCGCTGGCGCTTCGGATAAGTGGAGGCTAGGGACAAGCAAAGCAGAAGCGAAATGCGAAACACCGAATCGCATAGGGCGTCCAGCGATGTGCATCAGAATGAACTATTTTTTTCACGCTTGATAATCGACGTGGGTGGGTGTTGGTGCCAGCGCAAAAATAAACCCTTCAATGGTTCTGTGTTTAATGCATGGAATCCTTGAGTGATCCCTAAAGTTCGTGTGGCGTTCATCAGCACACCGGCCATGTCTCGCGTTGAGGTTTTTCGCGTATACCTTCAGCGTGTGTTCAGTGGGCATGCCTCGTGAGTTCGATTCCTGCCAAGAGCGCCACATTGAACAGACGTTCAAACGCCGATTTGTGTTTGGTACGCGGCGACGGCGCCGAGTCCGAAGCTGAGCCCCTCACAGCATTACCACTCATCTATGTGCAGCAGACAGAGTCACTTAAGTGACGGCGTTCTTGGCCTCGAGTGGCCGCAGACTGTACCATGACCTCATCGGCCTCCCTCGCCCCAATTTAGGGGAAAACTTAACGCTGTCGGCTGTGACATGACGCTGAATAATGAGAATAGCTCATGGATTGCCTGATTACTGTGTTATCAAAAGGCGGGGTTTAATTTAGTCAGCAGGCTGGAATACTTGTGTGATACGCAGATTGGTGAGGTTTTGACGCATGAGGCTAAATCGAGCACGAATTCTGATTTCGATACTACGGGGAAATATCTCTCTTGCGACCGAATAAACGACTTGAGAACCCTCCTAAAATGATGAAGAATCTGTTGATCTTTTTTTGTACCGCGCCAGCCGTCGAGATCCAGTTAGCAGCACAAACTGCTGGTCAGTTCAGGTCGCTGAGCCATTACCTGCTGGTCAGTTAAGGTCGCTGAGTCATTACCTGCTGATCAGTTCAGGTCGCTGAGCCATTACCGGCTGGTGACGCCATTAGCCCATTCACTTGACGCAGACTGGAATGACTGAGGTCATTACCATTCGTAAACCCTCGCGACGATTCCATTGACATTTATTCCGTGACCTGTGCAGTGCATGGCAGGTATAAAGCGTGCGACCTCGAGTGCTATGACCGCGGTATTATTCACCAGGCTGTGGGAAAATTCGTGATTGTGCATGGTGCATGGCCGCTCGTGCAACATGATGCGCGGCTGCTGGCGCCGGGGCTGAATATCCTAGGCGGCCTGGCTCTCCTCAGACAACAATAGCAGTACATGTGTAATGCATAACAGCTTTGTGGCAGCCCCTACAGATTCTGGGCCCCTGTCCCGTACGGAAACATTCAGAGTCGTGATCGGTAGTGACGTAAAAACTAAAACATGCAATAGCGCTCTAAAGAACTGTGTGTGCACCCGTCCAGGTTCTGGGCCCCTGTTCCGTACGGAAACATTCAGCGTCGTGATCGGTAGTGACGTAAAAACTAAAGCATGCAACAGCGCTCTAAAGAACTGTGTGTGCACCCGTCCAACACGAAAAAGCAGCCTGAAGCTGTCAACTGTGCGTGCAAATCACGGCTAGCAGCGCACCATGCATCGACCTTTAGCAGCGCACCATGCCTCGACCTTTAGCAGCGCACCATGCCTCGACCTTTAGCAGCGCACCATGCCTCGACCTTTAGCAGCGCACCATGCCTCGACCTTTAGCAGCGCACCATGACTCGACCTTTAGCAGCGCACCATGCCTCGACCTTTAGCAGCGCACCATGACTCGACCTTTAGCAGCGCACCATGCCTCGACCTTTAGCAGCGCACCATGCCTCGACCTTTAGCAGCGCACCATGCCTCGACCTTTAGCAGCGCACCATGCCTCGACCTTTAGCAGCGCACCATGCCTCGACCTTTAGCAGCGCACCATGACTCGACCTTTAGCAGCGCACCATGACTCGACCTTGAGAAGCCGACTGTTCGGGGTCGGAGTCCCAAGCGTTGCCACAGTCGACGAGCGTGATGACGGACAATCTGGCGCGGCTCGCCGGCCGCGGCCCGTGCGCAGTGACCATCGCCCCGCTGGTCAGTGTTTCAAGGAGGCCGAGACAGCGGCCGTGGTTGGGGCTGATCGATCCGGCGGTGGCGGCGGCGAATGAGCTATTATTGCAGCCTGCAAACGTGACGTGGCCAGATACCGCGGCTCCCTCCCCCGCCAGGAGTTCTGCAAAGGTGCGTGTTCAGCTGACGGGGAGGGGAAGGTACGGGGGGGGGGGGGGCGCGTACGATTCGTCACCACCGGGCCGTGGCGGTGACGCCGAAATAGGCGAAAACGCCGCAATGGAATGCAGTGAGTAGGCTTCCGAATTATAGTTTGTCGTAGCTCACGGAATCTCCCCCTATCCCAATATACGTGTAGTATTATTGGCCGCTAAAAGGCTTGGGATCTGTAATCATAGGCTTGCGTTAACGCATTTGATTGAAAGTAATCATTCTCTGCAGTATTTGCGTGGCGCTGTAGGTCGACTGCCATGACCTCCACTTCGCCGTGAATGACGAGCGTATTTTATCACTTTCGATGTCTGCAGCAGAATTTGAGGACCTAAGATTACCAAAAACAAGGCCAATAGTGCCCTTCAAAGAGCAGGAATTATGTTTTCATAAAGTACTTTTCTTTCCAGAGAAACGCTGACTAGCGGGAAAGCAGGGTACAGGGGCCGCGTTTCACTTCCTTTCGTGGGAATTTAAAGGCGACTCCATGCGCTGTGTGGAAATTATTGACCTGAAAAGGGGCTTGGCCCACCCAATTTTGGGGAAAGCTCCTACATCCTTGTGACCCGGTTTGACCTGCTCCTTAAGGACGTGACCACTGGACTAGTGATCCGTGACTCTGTGGATGCAACAGCTGCTCTGAAAGCCCATGTCCTGTTGATACGAGAACTGAACTGTTATTCCGTTGCAATGCTGAAAACAGTGCTTCCGGACCTTTTTCTGAGGGCAAAGTTCCTCAGTTGATCATCCGTGCCCACCGCAGCGACCATCAACGGACTGATGGCTCATGTCATGTGGAAATGAGGAGTGGATCGATGACCCCTTCCACATGTGGACACCACTAACATGACACGGGTGAGACCATCAGTGCGGAGGTCGTGCCCTTAAGGAGCTGATCAAAAGCCTGGTGTTCATGACCACAGGACTCCTCGTGCTTGAAGTTAAGTGGTGTTAATCTACTTACACAGATAACGGCCATTTAACACCGCATGCCAATTATAGCCATGAGCAAATGACCGTCACATGGCATGTTTTTTCCTCACGGTATGTTTTCTCCACACGATATGCTTTCTCCACACGGTATGTTTTCTCCACACGGTTTGTTTTCTCCACACGGTTTGTTTTCTCCTCGCGGTATGCTTTCTCCTCACGGTATGCTTTCTCCTCACGGTGTGTTTTCTCCTCACGGTATGCTTTCTCCTCACGGTATGCTTCCTCCTCACGGTATGTTTTCTCCTCACGGTATGTTTTCTCCACACGGTGTGTTTTCTCCTCACGGTATGTTTTCTCCTCACGGTATGTTTTCTCCACACGGTGTGCTTTCTCCACACGGTGTGCTTTCTCCACACAGTATGTTTTCTCCACACGGTATGCTTTCTCCACACGGTATGTTTTCTCCACACGGCATGTTTTCTCCTCACGGTATGCTTTCTCCTCACGGTATGCTTTCTTGACACGGTATGCTTTCTCATCACAGTATGCGTTCTTCACACGGTATGTTTTCTCCTCACGGTATGTTTTCTATTCACGGTGTGTTTTCTCCTCACGGTAGGTTTTCTCCACACGGTATGTTTTCTCCTCACGGTATGTTTTCTTGGTCCATGGGTGACGTTGTGTATACTGGAGGGAGAACTGCATCCTGCCAAACCTGACTCCATCATTTTCTGACAGGCTCATACGCCAAAGCTGTTGACATGCTCCCCACATGCACGAGCTCAAGTACTTTCAAGCGAAAACGTGTTATTAATAAACTTCGAGAGCCCCTTTATCCACACGCGACTTAACTAGGCTGCAATGTACTTTGTTACTTCACAATTTTTCGTACCTTGAAAACATTTTACAACGAAGACAAGTGAAAATAATGGCATGCAACTTACTTGTCTGGCCAGCACAATACCTTCCTTGTTTTAAGACGTAGTTTAAGAAGGAGTGCACGGTAAAGGCCAATGCTCACTAACAGGGGCAAAAATGCCTCCTTGGCTAATATACGACGAGTTATGCGAGAATGACATGCGTTGTAAATTGTTAATGGTACGCTGTTCGTGTAAATAAATGATTGCAATTAAATCATAGAATACTACAATCTAGAAAATGTTTAAACAATACTAAGCTTGAGTATTTTCAAAAAGTTTTCAGGATGGTCTTCGCAAATCACATAAAAATTATTGTACGAAGCCAGCAAGTCAGAACTCGTGGCCTTTATTCTTTGCATGATTCATCGCTCGAGTAGCATTAGTAAAATGACAGAGATTGGGTTGCTGCAAAATGCTGCACGCTCGATCAATAGAGCCGCAGGACCTCCTGCACGTTGCTGCCGACTGCACTGCATGGGAGGGAGCCAGCCTGTCGAAACGACCGTCGCAGAAACACTGCAAGCATGACAGACGCTGGCTTTCAAAGCCCGGAACGTTGTCAGGGACAGCACGGCAGCTCCCGGACCAACACCGGTTTTTAGTTATGGGTGTTATGCCATGACTTCGCGCCAGCGTCGGCTACGGCGAAGGCGCTTCGTGAAAACTCGCACGTGTCGGGCATTGTTGGCCAGTTCACAGCCCGCCGCAGCGTATGCGTGGGATGCAGGACACTAGCGTCGGATGTATTCGCTGAATCGGCCAAGTCGGCGGACGCCGATGAAATGTGCTATGACACACAGGATCAAAATACTGTTACCGATTCACTTACCGGGCCGCCGTTGCCACTTAGTTTAGCAGCGGAGACGTTATTGCTTGTTTCACGCAAGCGGCTCCTTGTTTTCACTGAGGCGTGTGCGAAATAAAAGCAAACACAACGCATCCACCAGTCGGATCCCGCAAGGCGCAGCTGCAGTGTTTTATTTTTAGACCTGCCACCAAAAGATTGCGCGGATGGTGAGTCAAGGCCTGTTTACACCATGCGAACGGGCCGCGGAATCCGCTGCAAGTTCTGCAATCGCTGTTGTGGACCAGAGGTACCGAAGTTGAGTCCGCAGGTCCGCAAAGCGCGGGTAAGAAGAGCTAGAAGGGGTACCTCCAGCGTGAACAGCTGACTACAACATCTGCAGCGGATTTTGCGGCCAGTCCGCAGGGTGTGAATGGTGTTTAGTGGTCTTCATATAATTCTAATCCTATAAAAGTTGGGCTTAGACCGCAGCAAGATCCTGACCGTGTCAAGTCAACAGGGACCTCTGCCTGGTACCAGTTGCTGCCATTGTTACCTACCCGGTGGCTTTGAACTGTGCTGCGCGGTCACAGCACTGTTACACTCACAGATTGCAAGGTGTAAGTACACACGACCGTGCACCGTATATTATTCATAATGTGTGGCATATAGCGGTACGCCACGCGCCAGCCCAGTTGCGCCAAGTTCCATGACAACCGCTCAAACAGTTGGGCACGCCGTCGCTCTGGGAGCAATTTTCAGTTTTTCTTTGTTTAATTAGTTTCGTGTTGCATTGGACGCGAGCCAAAACATTGCCGGTGAGCAAACAAGCAAACTGTTTGCCTCTGACCAACATGGCCAGCGGCCATCCGCAGCTAAGGTCATGTGGTGTCAGAGGGCAGGTCGGACCATGCCGAGCATTGTGGCACGTTAAGGCTTCGCCTTGACGATCAATTGGCGGGGTTAGGGCTCACGCAACAGGCAATAATAAGCTTGGACGGTGGTGCCCGCAAATCCATCCCATGAAAAGGTTTGGAGTATCCCGCGACAATTTTACGCTGATAATCCTGATGCTCAACTTTTAGACTTTCGTTAGCCACCGGGTTCCGAGTAATAATTTGCCATTTGCACCCTAACCTGTAACTGTTCTATTTCGGTTGTGTCAAGTGTGGGCATATTTTGGCCCTCTGCGACTCACAGTCTCAGTCGCCAGACCTGTGACCTGTAAAGACCACCAGACCAGACCTGTGACCTGTAAAGACCACCAGACCAGACCTGTAAAGTGGCGACACCGAAGCTGGGCCGGTTCAGTGCCACCCGCATTCGCTATTTCCAAATCGTGGCATCACTTCACATCCGGTGGCGTTACTTCACACTGATAGGTAATGCCACCGGAGCTGGGCTGATCCACAGCTACTCACGTTCTCTATTTCCAGCTCGTGGCTTCACTTCACATCCGGTGGCGTCACTTCACACTGATAGGTCATGTCACCGGAGCTGGGCTGATTCACAGCTACTCACGTTCTCTATTTCCAGCTCGTGGCTTTACTTCACATCCGGTGGCGTCACTTCACACTGATGGTAATGCCACCGGAGCTGGGCTGATCCACAGCTACTCACGTTCTCTATTTCCAGCTCGTGGCTTTACTTCACATCCGGTGGCGTTACTGCACATTGTGAAGTAATGTCACCAGAGCTGGGCTGATCCACGGCTACTTACGTTCTCTATTTCCAGCTCGTGGGTTTTGAGCAGCAGCTCCAGCAGCTCCCGCTGCTCGTCAGTGGATATCTTCTCCGGCAGCGCCTGTAAAGGCCACGGAGAGCTGAGTCCAGCACCAGTCTGCTGACCACGAAGCAGACGAGCGTGCGACAGACCCTGCGGTTCCGGGTCAGCGCTAGCGCACGCACGCAAAACAAACGAGCGCGGAGCAGACGTGGGTCTGAGCTCGAGAGTCCACGTCCGAGTCCGAGTCCTGTTGTCTTGAATCTCAGTCTGAGCCCCGAATCCACTGGAGTCACGTCACAAGGTCCGAGTCTAAGTCGGCTCGGTTCCACGACTCACAAGTCCGGCTCAGCGCCCATATGGCGCCGATCCGCTCGTTGTGAGCCGGAAATGACAGATATGCGTGCTGCGCTGCCATATAGCTCAGCCAGAGCCCGAGAAAACCCGCAGCTAGACTTGGTAATGTAAGCTCGAGATAGCATCTCAGCTCGAGATAGTATTTCAGCTCAAGATAGTATCTCAGCCGGAGATAGCATCTCAGCTCGAGATAGTATCTCAGCCAGAGATTGCCTTCACATTCGCATGCCTTCACGTCTTGCCTTCACACCCCAGGAAGATCCCTGATCTGTACCTCACTGTGCCCCTCCCCCTCCCCCAGCTCGAGGTGATGCCCCGAGCTAGAGTTGGGCGCCCAGCTCCAGGTGACCTCTCAACTCAAGGTGACTTCTCCACAGCTCGAAGTGACCCCCAGCTCAAGGCGAGCCCTCACCTCGCGGTGACCCTCAGTTCAAAGCGTCCCCTCGCCTAGCTCGAGGTGACCCTTCCCCCAGCTCAAGGTGACCCTCCCCCATTTCTAGGTGACATCCTCCCCATCTCGAGGTGGCCTCCAGCTCTAGGCGAGCCCTTAGGTCGAGGCGACCGCTCAGCTCGAGTCCCCCGGAGCCCCATGCGACCTTCCAGGAGGCGCCCCATCCCCAGCCGAGTCCAGCCCTCAGCTCCAAGCGACGAAAGCGTCCCGAGCGACGGCGACCATAACAATCAGGTAATGGCTGCGGGCGCCGTTAAATCGCTGCCGTGTGCCGCTGTCGCGTGGAGACCGTTACCTGGCCTAGACCCGCCCGGTCAATACTGTGTAGTTCAACCATGGCGGGCGCGGCCTGCCGAATTCATCGCCCGCCGCCCGCCCGCCGGCACCGGGCTGGAGCAGGTGCAGGGGAGGGGAGGGGGCGACGGTGTCGGGAGCCCACAGCTGCCGCTGAGACGTCTGGGAGGGGAGGGGGCGGGAGGAATGACGGCTTTGGTGACGTGAATCGACGGGATGCTGCTCTTCATTATCTGTGCGGCAATAATCGTACGAGCCTCTATTTGACGAGTGCTTTCAAGCGGCGCAAAAATGTCAGGCAGCCAACGGGTACTTTGTGCTGTGAAAATGGTAGGAATTGACTAAAAGTGGCGTCGGAAACAGTATTGCGACCATCGTAGCAGCACACCCACCTCTTCCATTCTGCTTGCCTTTCCTTTCAACTCCGCGAGGTCGGCTTCCACATTCTTGCGGATGCCCTGGTACCTGGGAATAATTGTACGCTGTCATCGAAGTCCTCTGCGCAGACTGCACAGGTACCGATAAGCCATTGTCACCGAAGGCACTCAGTCCAGAAGTCAAAAGCTCGGTGACCGCTTTATGCCTCCATGCCAGTTTTATCGCCTTGCGGGGCGATCTGTCAGCTCGGTCATCAGAGCCAGTTTTGCCTTCAAAGCGCGGCGCCTACAGGCCTCTGCCATCCGTCTGTGATCGGCTGACCTTTGCTCTTCCTCCTGGATGTAGTGCAGGTCGTCCCAGGCCTGCGCCATCTCCTCCGACATTTCGTCATCGGAGCCTGCCCACATTCCACACGTCGGATCAGTCGTTTGAATGGCGTGAATCGCCCTGACAACGGTGACGACGGTGAACGCTGTTTTTCTTGGGAGGCGGAGGACGGTGGGCCATACCTATGGACTAACCCATTTGTGGGCGTACTTTCGAGGTAAGTTTCGTCATTTGTTCTGTTCAGGCCCATTCTCCCCGGCTCATTTTGCGAAATTGTACCCCCAGACATGTTGAACGTGTGGTTAACGTCAGCCTGCGCAAACGCTTGTGGTAACGCCGCACGCAGATGATCACCGACACAAGTGACAAAAGTCTGACTCTGTCGCGTCTTGAACCCACGCCCTCTGACAGACACCGCTGAGGCATCACTGGCCCACCGATTAGGGCGACGCTGAGTCAGCCGACCTTTCTGGCGGTGCTCGGTCTCGTGCTGGTCCCGCGTCGCCTTCTCCTCCCCCGCTCCGGACCGCTTGCCGCCGTGGATGGCCCGGACCTGCTCCAGCTCGTTGATCAGCGTCGTCTGCTTCTCGAACTCCATCGCCAACCACAGCAGCACGTTGTCGACCTCCATGAGCTGTTTCCTGGTCCGGAAGTTTGCCGGTCAGAGGCAGGACCAAAAGTTACACGTGCGGTTGTACGCCTCCATGCAACATTCCGGTCGACACCAACAAGTAATGGTAATGGAAATTTGGCGAGCGATACAATCACCTGGCGACCAGGTCACCAATAATTTTTTATAATAGATAATAATTAGAAATATGCGTTGATAGGTAGTTGATTATGAAGAAATTAATGAACAAGTAAATAATGATTGGTGACTGAATAATTATTGTCGTGCTGTAAATAAAACCGAAAGGAATCAAATTACCTATCTGTAATGTAATATCAAGTATAGATTACCCCTTGGCCATTCATGATTTTCATTAACCGGTTCCAAGCCGTCAGCTACCCTTTATTATCCACCTACCGGCTGGGAGGCCTGCCATGGGCGTCCCAGCCGACTCCGCCGCCGCCGGCGGACGGTGCCCACCTGTGCTCCATCTGCTCCTTGAACGATTCAACCAGCTCGTTGCGCAGGCGGCGCAGCTCCTCCTCCTGCTCGTGGCTGCGCGGCTGCGAGGTCAGGTCTGGCTCGTTCTCCTGCGCGGGCGGAATACGCCGTCACCGCCGCGCTCCAGACGTCAGCATCAGCCGACGGGCCCCGCTGCTGGCGTGTGCTGGCTTGTGACGTCACGGGGGAGTTCCCGCTGCGCTCCGGGCGTCAGCAGCAGCGGGCAGGCCCCGCTGCTGGCGTGTGCCGGCTTGTGACGTCACGGGCAGCATTGGGATGTGTGACATGCTCAGGGCAAACCGACCAATCAGGACGAACGAATTGACCAATCAGAGAGCCTCGTCATGAAATGCATCTGTGTTGCTCAGAACTTTTTCTTCCTTTTTTTCTTTGACTTTCTTCTTTATTTCTTCTACTTTCTGTTTCATTATTTTTATTTTGTTTTGTTATTTCGACGACAAGTCGTCGCGGGGGAAACACTTCAACTATCTAGTTGGCTGCTTGACAACACCGGAACGCTTTCCTAGCTGTGAGCCATGTTGCTGTACTGTCTAGCGTGCGTTGTGTGCCAGCTGCCACATCCTGGCCATGCCAGCTATGTCATTTAAGCTGGAGCCGCATATGTAAACCTCTCCCTGGCACGGTGTCGTCAACGTTTTAATGCTTTTGACGCTTGGAGCCTGAGCCATCACATCACACGGACGCAGCAGCATGCCCCAATAAGGCGTAAGTATAAATATGAGAAGCTGATCGGAATTGCTTACGCACAGTTGCCCGTGCATCGTAGAATCACTTGATTTCCGCACCGACAGACGAAAAAGGAAATGTAGCACCGGTAGTAGCAACACACCTTGCAAGTACTTGCCATCACATAGTGAATTCTGGAAGCTATGTCCACTATCCGTGGCTTCTATTCGGCATTCGCTCATGCTATGGAGAATTGCCAGGGAAGGATCTATCGAAGTCGAATCCCTGTCTCACAGTCAATGCGATGCACAATTCAATTCTGGTCGAAACTTTCCTGCCATGACACCCGCCAAACATTCGTCACAGCCACGAGCAGCGACGAATGGTACGCAGCGCACGGAATAAATTCTAGCCCGCTGTTTTTCCCGCATCAGGTTTGAGTGCCTGTCATTATCCTCACGCTCTGCAGTGCACACATAGGTCTTCAGTCATTAGTTCAAAACTTTTGCCTCTGGTTATTTCGCTGCGGGCACACGGCGAAAAAACAAACACTTGGGCGGAATCGATGATGTTTTTCCACACCGAGTTCCGATACGGTGCAGCCACCACTCATCACTAGCCCTACATTGAGTGGCTGCAAATATCTCTCGGTATTAATAGCGCATTCAGAGCACGAGGCCGACCGCAACAGTTCTGTTGCAATAACAATACCTCAGTGGAATGTCATGCAGAGACTTGTGTGACCGCGCTGTTGGGGATTGTGCTCAGGTTACACCACGATACAGGCGGGAGCTCGATGAAATTGCGCCGGTATCAGCAGGGTGTGAGTTGAGCGACTCGCTGTAGGGTCGTGCTATAGGTAATAAAAGACATAAAAGATACATATGGCTGATTGAAGTGTCCCCAGCTCTAAAATGGAAATATCAGCCGTTTGTATTTCCTGAATTGTGCATGACATTTAGCACCCAGTGGAATGCTTGATGAAAACAACCGTATAAGGGCAGATGAAAACTTGTTCTCGTTTTTGGTAAGCTGTTCATTTCTTCCTTTAGCAGTCCACTTATTTCAAAACTTGCAGCGAGATTTGCGATCGCTCGGACCATTCAATCGCCGATCCACGGCATCAGTCCATGTCCACCACGATGGGAACTGAATCAAGGACATGTCAACACGTACGGCACCTGCTGGCAGCATCGAAAGGATATACAACCATGCCCCGTTCGGCCGTGAACGACGACTATACGCTCGTTTCTCCCTAAGGTGTAACCACAGAGCCACGAATTGAAAGCCGGATGAAGGACGCTGACACACTTACGCGAGAGTCCATCTTCCCCTTCAGCCTGCCGATCTCGTTTTTCAGTTCGGCGATAATGTTCTGGTACTGCGACACCTGATGCGTAACGTCGAGCACGTTCCTCTTGACCTGCGCACGGGGAGCGATTAGCCAGAGTCACTGATCGCCATGGGTCAGAGCGACAATAAGGCCTGACGCAGCTGTGACCCGCCTGACGTCGGCCGCTGCGATCACGGTAGGGCTAAGCAGTGACGGTCAGTGGTGAAGGTTAACGGTCAAGGTCAAGGTCAAGGTCAAGATGCTGGCAGAAAATATGTGGTATTCCGCACTCCTGCTTTGTTTTCTTCATCGCAGAGGTGTGCAAAACTAACGCCGGTGGATTGGGACGCAAAGGGGGACAACCCCAACCACTTTGATAAAATTTAGAAACAAACAACCGGGAACAGCGCCACCAACTTTTTCAAGAGGAGTGAGCACATCTAAAAGCCTCGTAGGCAGATCTTTCTGCTTCGTAAGCAGATCTGTGGCCTCCTATCCCCCACCGTATCTATATTTTGTCCTTTAGACTTCGCCCGCTTTTCCATAAGGGCCTCTTGATCGCGTATATGTGACTGAAAAGACCTCCTCGTGGTCAGTCTATCTCCCATCTTGGCCTTCTCTTGGGCGGCCGTGACTTCCTGTGTTTTCACGAGGCCTTCTACGCATTTGATGTGCTGCCTTTGGATCATTTGGAGCCACCTGTCAACCATTATGGCCTGATGTTGGCAATTTATGGCGGTGCTGTAGATCTCTATGTCCCCGCGGTTCCTTTTATTTTGATGCAATATTTCCTAATGTTCCTTTGATTTGATACAATATTGTTTTCAAATATTTCCCATGCGTGGCTCCATGTCTGCATGATGGTTTAGGAAACTGAAGGTACGGGGTTTCATTCTCCGTGGTGCCCGCCCTTTCTGCCAGGGTGAGAGGCTGGCGACGCCATGTTGCCTCAGTGTGTCGTCAAGTCCCAAGGACGACGACGAGTCTGCATGATGGGACCTCCGGCAATGTCAAGTGGGCCAGAAAGATCTATTTACCCTTTGGCACAAGTCATAGGAGCGGCTTTCCCTCGCCCTCCTGGTAGCGCCGCCCCTGGATATGACCTTTTGTGAATTACAAGGAAAGAAACGACGCAAAAATACTTTTGCATGCCAGCGCCCAGAACATTTGGCGCCACGGGTGCAAAAACACAGAGCGCCACTACGTTTGCATTCAACTAAGGGATGCCATCACTGGTATCTGTCTGCAATCCAAATATTCTCAGACCGTGAGCACATTGCCCGGAGAAATTTCCAATTTCCCTTGCGATTTGCGGCTTGGCACAGCACCAGACACCGTATGACCCGACACCCAATGCAACTAGCATGCTGCGGCGAAGGGGGCTGCTTTCAAAACGAGCTCGGTTAGACACGACCTTGTTGGAGATGTTCTTGGCTCTGTCGGCGTACACCAGCGTGTTGAACGTCTCGTCTCTCTGCGCCATGGCTGGACTGATGTGCGCGATCATGACTGTCCGACAGTTGCCCGAGAGGGCGTCCTTCAGCAGCCTGGAAAAGCAGACGTCAGCTGAAGTCCCTATTCACGCCGTTGCACAGCTACTCTGAATGGTATAATTCAAAAGACTTGAGTTGCGGAATCTACAGCAGCAAAGGACAAACGAGGTGTAGTGAGTAATTGAGGTTTTATGGCATGTGAGAGATCCGTACTGGACCAGCCCGGTAGGGACTCTTTTCCTGTTTTTGCATGAGGGCACAGATACCTCCGTGACCTTGCAAGTTGCGTACATCGAGCATGCATCTAAAAACACATCCCAGGAACGGCACTGGCAAGACGCCGGCGCCAAAGCTTCTCACTAAGGCACACGGCGAGGTCGCCTCAAAGACTCGACATTTTACTACGGCGCTGATGGCATGTGAAAAGATAAGCCGATGGAGCGATTAGTCTGTCAGGTAGGTATACTGTGCCGCAAGCCCTGGGATGCGCAGCGGGACAGTATACCAGCGCAGTTAACACAGCCTGGATGGCGTTTTCCAACGCGATGGCCATTGCAGAGGAGCTTGCAGAACTGGGGAAGATCCAATGGAACACTTTTGGCCTAATCCACTTGATGGAACTTCTGATCAGCCTCGTCAACAGCGTGCAGTGATGTGGAAGACCAACCGTTTTTGATGTGTATGTGAAGTTGCGAGTATGCGTTCTTTTTCCGGCGCAGGAGTCCAATTTCGAACATGGGCACGTGATGAGTCACACTCTTAATGTGTTTCCGATTCCTAAGACCTTCAGCCCGCCGCCATCAGTCTCGTGAGGTATAGCATGCGACAGAGGTCAAGCGAAGCATATCAAGCGGTCGAGGTTTCAAGACATTGAGAGATCCGCGGTCTCGACCCATCTGTCAAGGACTTTTCGTTAGGTTGCACGAGGGTCATTAGACCCCAGTAAATTTGAGAGCTGCGTGCACCGATCAATTATTTTAAGACGCGGCCGATCAGCGGCACCGACACGGCGCCGTCGCTAAAACTTCCCACCAAGAGGGCGCGTAGACCACCCAAGAACATGCGGATGCTGGCGCGTCGTCCCTGGCTGGTAGGTATACTGCGCCGCTGGGTTTGTAGCAGTGTTTGGCGGGACAGTATACCAGCGCAGTTAACACGACCGGGATAAGCGACAGGGACTACAATCCGGCATGCCCAGAGACATGCCTGTCCTCAGAGAACGTTAATCCACTTTATTTAAACCATCTTGAAACCCTCACCAATTGATTGATTCAGCATAACAAAGTGAACGTGGGTTGGAATAAAGTGACCTAACCTGAGGTAAAACATCTTAAAACGCAAGGGGAAAAGCGGACATCTCGGATCTCCTAGCCAATTTCTCCAATAGGCACGAAACCTTCGCCCCTCCATCTCCCATACATGGTTCCCAGAGGAAATTGCCAATATGGTGACCTTAGGTCTGGTTCAACGTCAATGATTTTCAAAAAATAAAAATTTACCGCTGACAAATAACCCATGTATCAGGGCCTATTGCTCCGATCAGTGCAAACCCTTCACTTCTCAACGCGTTTTTTCACCACTCGATTTTTTTACCATGCTCAATCGATTGGAGAATGTTTCAAAATGATAAGATGTACGGTTTCTAAAAACTAGCGCATCTTCTGGGTACGCCGATGTATTGTAGTCGGTGTACCGTTTGCATTTCTAGTTTGATTTAGTGCTTGCTTCTCGTTTGTTGAGTCACTTAGTTTGCGGTTATCTTTAGGTCTAATTTAGTGTTAGTCAATCCATGCTATTTTGGTATTCATTTTGTATTGCTAATTTTAGTCTCTGCTCTGTCTGTTTCCGCTCTGTTTAGTTCTAGGTCTATTCTGTCCAATTCCGAGGTTTCGTTGTTTCCCTGTCATCGTCCACGAGGAGTTGAGGCGCGGTGATGGCGATGGGCGGTCATCAAATATAGTGCACCTGAAACCTCGGTGTCTTCCACGTGGCGGCCGTCTACGGCATTATTTCTTTCCAGACGTTCCAAATGATGGTCATTGAAGAGAAGCTTGCACAGCTTAGTACGATTTAACGAAACACTTTTGGCCTTCTAAACTTGGTGAAGCGTCTTTCCAAACCTGGTGACAGCACGTGGTGAGATGTAGCATCTATTGTCATCTTTTTTCTCTCCTGGATGGGACAAATGTTAATGATGGGACACTTGATGGGACAAATGGGACAAATGATGGGACTCTTTTGGTAAAAATGCAACGGAGTGCTTCACGAATCATCTTTTCCTAATCCTCTTGTCAGAGCAAAATTGATCACGTGCAGCGTTTTATTTGACCGCGCGTTGACGCAGCAAGTAATGTATGGTGGAGCGTTACGTATGTATGGTGATCCATTGACAAAGGTGGTAAGCGGCAATCCGTGTAAAACGCTGCACCGTTACCTGGGCAGGTCTTTTTCCTCTCTCCTCTTGAACACTTCAAATTAAAATATTTGAAACCGTCCTCAACGCCGCTAAAAGCATAACGTACGGCTTCCACAGCATGACCAGCGGGTACGGATCTCCAAGTATGTTTTTATAGGCAGTGTCTGTAACTGATGTCCTCGAATGCACGCAACCCATTGGTTTCTTATAATGCTATCATGCCACGCTACCACGTCACTGCCACGCTATCGACTGGTTCGATTCTTTTCAATTATTTGAATCTCTGCTCCGTGCTCTGATAGTTCTAATGAAATATTCCGATCACGTGCTGCGTGTCCCCAGCGTGCGTTTAACCCCACATATGATCTCGCTCTGTGAAAAATGGATACACCTATAAAAATTTATATCAGAGGTTTTAAAGACACGAAAACACACTATCGCTTTTTGCTATCACCGGCACTGCTACCATGCACAGTGGCCCATGCAGCCAACGTCATTTCAACCAGTAATTAGTTGTGAGAAAACCGACCTGACATTTTACATTTCTAACAGCGCATTAGATTTCATGGAAGCAATGTGTTCACGATCTCCACGCTTATCTTTGCAGGGAGAGCAACTACGCTACTCAACGTTACTATTCACACACTTGCATCGGCTCAACAACGATGACGTCATATAAAACCCTATCGACATTCAATCAATGCTCAAGCTCTCTCCTTGAGTGCCTTGCGCATCAATGTTCCATTGACCGTGTCCACATCCCTTATGCTCTCTTCACTGCCCTGGTGCATACAAGGATCACATCCAGCAGCCTCAATGCTCGCCGTTCGCCTCCGCTGCGGGGGCGGCGATCCACATAGCATCAAGTGCTTCGCGTGCCAAGGCGATCCCATTCCGCGGCCGACACTGTCCAGCGGACAGCTGAATCGATTGGCAAATTGAGGAGAGGTCTTTCAGAAGCCGCGGCCCGAGGCGACGTCCACACCGCGTTCAAGGTTTGGCACTTAAACAGCCCGATAACGAGGACGGGTCAAGGGGGCCGTCCACCCGGCTGTGGATTGTTCGCGCCAGAATGTAAATTGCTGTAGGTGTGCTTTGCCCGAGTTGCTGCCATTTCACTGCAGAACTCTAGTTTCGTAGTGAGGTAGAAGTGGCGTTATCGGGCTTTGCTGGTGGCGGAAATGATGACAGAAGGAGAAGCTCCGATGCAATGCATATAGGTATATGAAGGAGCTGACAAAGAGTGCACAACTTTGTTACAAAAAAACGTCCATTTTAACGCGCTACGAGCACACAAAGTTTCTTACATGACGTATTAAACTAACAGCATCACATATTTAGTTTTGTAGTTAATGATGCATTTAGCGATGTTTTTTGATGAACTGCATGGCATTTTTGATAAAAGGGACACGTGCCTCCGATGTCACCCTCCGATGTCACCAGTCCCTTGTATCATATGTGTATGCAGCATTTGCTCAAATAATTGCATTGTAATGCTAGTTGTGCTAGGTCAGCATCGCATCTTTAAGGTTTTAATTACACTTAATAATCTCAGGCCACTTTGCGTCGCGGTGGACCATGCCGGCTTCCGCTGAGGCTTTAAAATTTTAGGCCGATAGCCAGGTTCGATCCCACGATCCTTCACACACTGTCACAGAAGGAC
This sequence comes from Pollicipes pollicipes, assembly GCF_011947565.3. NCBI lineage: Eukaryota > Metazoa > Arthropoda > Thecostraca > Pollicipedomorpha > Pollicipedidae > Pollicipes > Pollicipes pollicipes. Next base: position 8,619,205 of record NW_023597055.1, read on the forward strand.
GCGGCTTATCGTGTTTGGAGCATTTCGCGGTAGCACCTGGCGATCTCCCAGTCGCGACCGTGGAGACATTTGGCGCATTTCATGCCCCATCTCGTAGTTTTAAAAACCTATTTATGGATATATTTGCCACCCTTCCCGGCCTCACCTGCTGAGCCTAAAAGCGTGGTTACCCGCGCATTTAGCGCGCTTCACGGCCTCACCTGGTAAGCTTGGAGTCGCGGTAGTTGACGTATTTGGCGCCCTTGACGGCCAGCGCGTTGATGCAGTTGCCCAGAGCCAGCAGCGAGCGGTTGATGTGAGCCCCCTCTTGGAGCCGCTTCCCTTGGTTCTGTCAAATACGAGATGTTCGCGCGGTGTGAGGACGAGTGACTCATGTGGTGTGAGGAGGAGTGGCTCGTGTGGTGTGAGGAGGAGTGGTTCCTGTGGCGTGGGGACGCATGGTTCGTGTGTTGTGAGGACGAGCTGTTCGTGCGTTGTGAGGACGGGTGGCTCACGTGATGTGAGGAGGAGTGGCTCGTGTGGTGTGAGGAGTAGTGGTTCGTGTGTTGTGAGGACTCGTGGTTCGTGTGGTGTGAGGACGAGTGATTCGACGAGTGAGAGGACGAATGCTTCGTGCGGTGTGAGGATTAAGTGATTCATGTATTAGAGGCGAGCGGTTCGTGTGACGTGTACCGTGCATTTTTCGAAGATGTGCTGAAGGCGCCTTTGCACTAGGTAGCAGTGCTCCTCAGCTGAAATATCCTTTTCCAACGAGCTTTTATTCGCTCGCCGCAGTGGCATGGACACTTCAGGTTTTTGCTTTGCTCATTGCCCAACAGAGCCAAACCATTACAACCGGAGCGTGCTATAAAGTGTCGTGAGGTCATATGAGACTTGCCTCTCTTCCTTCACGCATTCAAAATACCAGCTAGCCCTGTACACTGCACTGCAACAGTTTTCTGCTTCAGGTAACTTCGGAAATAACATCCGCAACCGGTTCGATTTACTTCGTTCACCAAATTTATCCTGAGTCTACTAGCTGGATGGATTTCTGGCATGATAGGCAGATAAGCCGAGCCTGCTGAGTCAGCCGTGACCCCACCATCCGATCGTAAAATGTGAGGCCAGCACCACAAGTTTTGCCGCGAAAGCGTATAATGCGCCGCATTACTCGGCTCAGTCCGTCACGCCCTCCGCTCTGACCTTCAGCGCGACCGCTGCCATCGACTGCGGACCATCCCAATCAAGGTCAAATAGCGGGCGCCTGCAGAGACTCAAGCGTACTCCGTCTCGAGTGGGTGAGTCAGAAGGCAGGCGCTCACACCAACTGAGCTATCGGGACGAGCTATTGGCTATCTAACCAACTGAGCTATCGGGACGAGATATTGGCTATCTAACCAACTGAGCTATCGGGACGAGATATTGGCTATCTAACCAACTGAGCTATCGGGACGAGATATTGGCTATCTAACCAACTGAGCTATCGGGACGAGATATTGGCTATCTAACCAACTGGGCTATCGGGACGAGATATTGGCTATCTAACCAACTGAGCTATCGGGACGAGATATTGGCTATCTAACCAACTGAGCTATCGGGACGAGATATTGGCTATCTAACCAACTGAGCTATCGGGACGAGATATTGGCTATCTAACCAACTGAGCTATCGGGACAGCTATTGGCTATCTAACAAACTGAGCTATCGGGACAGCTATTGGCCATCTAACCAACTAAGCTATCGGGACAGCTATTGGCTATCTAACCAACTGAGCTATCGGGACGAGCTATTGGCTATCTAACCAACTGAGCTATCGGGACGGCCGGGCTGGGCCTGAAGTTGTGACCTCGCACTCCTTCTGGGCCTGCCGTTGTTAGCTGATGTGACCCCACACCCTCGGCTGAGAGCACAGACCCATACCTCGCCTCTCGCTGTGATGTGACCCCGCGCCCTCGGCTGAGAACACAGATCCATACCTCGCCTCTCGCCCTTACGTGACCCCGTACCCTCGGCTGAGAGCACAGATCCGGACCTCGCCTCTCGTCCTCAGCGTCGCGCCTCGGCCGCTCGCCGTAGACCGCTGGTCGCTCAGACCTCTGGTCACTCCCTTATTTCGACAACGATCACATCAAGCTCAGGCTTTTCGCATCACTGGGCCCCGCATCAGTACAGGCCAGCGACAAAACTTGCAAACCTGAGAAAGCCGGTATTGGCCAGCCATGCGCAGCTCGGTGCGCTCTACCCCGCGCGCCTCGTGGACTTGAATCGGATGTGCAATGCTGTCTGGGAGCAATGCTGTCTGGGTGCAGTGCTGTCTGGGTGCAATGCTGCCTGGGTACAATGCTGTCTGGGTGCAGTGCTGTCTGGGTGCAGTGCTGTCTGACGGCTGTTCGTGTTTGGCGCGGTCGGTTCACCTGAGAGCAGGCCACTTCCAACATTAGCCTTTATATATACCTTCATCGAAACATTGTTCCGTTAAATTGTGCTAAATTGTTATGTAAATCAAATTAAATAGTGTTAAATTAAGTCTATTAAACTTAATTTGTGTTAAAATGTGCTACATATCTAAATTAAATTAAATTACATTACATTAGATTAAATTAAATTACATTGTGCCATTGTTTCGTTAAGGCATGTTGCCAAAATATCAACCCAACTGTGTTTCCATTGTTCTGGTTTTTCTTCGAGGAATAAGGCTAATACTTCTGTCTTGTCTATGCGAATAATGTTCCTCGCTAATGCATAGAACAACGTACGTAGCTAAAAGACTTGTGTGAAATGCGGGAGTGAAAACGACGCGGTAACTAACCGATGGTGGTAGCGCCGCATGGCGTGCAAACATCAGCGGAACGATGATTTATGTCGCCGTGGCGATTAACGTGTCGTGAAATCGTTTCATCAATTACACCCACCATCCCGCCCCATGCGAACTCCCCACAAGCCGGAAGCGGCGTCTTTATTGCCGCTGCTGCTACGACGCTGATCCGGTCATAGCCTTCAGCAGTGCGATTAATACCTTTTGGCTTTTTCCAATGTGTGATGGGCGCGGTGGAGCGGTGGCACCAAGGCTTTGATTCTCATAATATGAGACATTTTCAAAGTATTCTTGAGCAGTGGAGCGTTTCCCGTTATGCTGCGGGATATCGATTCACTGTTGTCTAGTATTTATAGAAGCGTTTACTGAACACGACGCGTGAGAAGATTTACTGCACAGCTCTTCTATTAAGTTTACAAAAGCACGCAATTCGGATAGCGTCGAGCCATTCGTGATATCTAAATACGACCAACACGACACCATACCGAGCACGGCCGGCCGCGACCGGCATGATTTATGTCGTCGAGGCGACATCAATTATCGTTCCACTGTTGTTTGCGCGCCATGCCACACTGCCATCATCGGCTACCTACCACGTCGTTTGCACTCAACCACGGCTGCCGAGCACTAGCTGCCCATAAGACACGGATCGTGGCTTGGTGCGGGTTGCGAACTCACCTTGGTGCGCTTGGCCCGCTCGGAGCCGGCCAGGTCGATCATGTAGAGCCGGCCGACCTTGACCGTCTCGTGAATGTCGCGCACTCGCGACTGCTGGCGTACGTTCACCTGCGGTGCACGAAGGACCCGGCTTCAGACACGGCCACACCAGTCGATGTGTATGCGTATGTGTGGGGGAAGGGGGGAGGGATAAAGACCGCAGGTGCCATGCGGAACAGCCTAACTGATATTTACTGGCTCCCGGATTGGTATCCTGGATTCCTGATGTCGTGGACGATTACATAATGGGATGTCTTCGGCACAGAGAATTGGTTGCGAGGGTTTGTTTGCATACACTTTTGTTACGACTGATTACGGGTCGCCGGGAACCGCGTGAAATTCGTGGGACGCTTTCAATGCATCCGCACAGCCAAAGTCAGACGAAGCATACCACCATTTACTTCCGAGACTTAGAGTGAGGTCAGCTAAAGTTATCCAACTATCAGACAGGAAAATTTTTGAGCCTTTAATCCTCCAGCGCTGTGAAGATGTTGGTGTGATGAAGACTACTGGCACCACATCGGACAATTTGCTTGACCTAACCTGACACGCCCTTTGCCTTGGGGGACACTTCGTCCTCATTTCCCCATATCAGTCACTTTATCCACCATCCAGTGGGTGCAAACGCGACCTTAACACCAACGCCAAGAGTGGATCTAGTCTCGGATTCGAGTGACCTTCGAAAGGGTTCTGGCCCCAGCTGCATTCGCCATAATATCGCCTAACGTCTTGAGAATTACTCGAAAGCGGGATAACGCAGTGAGTTCCAAGAACTTTTTGCGGGGCGCAATTTTCCGTATTTACGCCGCAGAAACATTCGAAAACTGTGTCATAACTCCATGACCTGACAAAGCAGAAATCTGATTTTTGAAACCGATGTAAACATATCAAAACTAGCCCAAGTTTCAACACCACCTCGGTCGCAGAGTTGCCTTCATAAAACTGGTGAGTTGGACCAACCTACAGTTTAGGCAAGCTGCATGGCGTCAGCGAAAGCGATCCTTGCTATCAACATGATCCCACACACTTCAAGCCACGGCATCCCGAGCCTGTACCTGCAGAAGTGCGTGGCTTCTGGAAGAAGTCTTATTGGCTGCTGTCGACTCCATGGTCCGTTCTTTATTGCCCTTGGTCAACAGCCTCATCACCTGGTGCGTGACAGGAAGGTGAGCATCTCGGACAATGGTGCATTAGCGCTGAATCGAGCTGCAGCGCTAGCATGAATGATCCGACAGGATTCCTCATCGGGCAGCATTACTTGCATGATTAAAAGTGTATCAGTTGCGCCGTGCTATACGACATTCATGTTGGGCGTAACAAGAGAGCGGAGAAGAATAAGATATATAGTGAAGGATCCCGATGGAAACCAAGAACATTGATTACGGATAAATGCAACGCCAGCTGTGTCGCTGCGTTGAACGCCCACATCACATAGAAGTCACTAATTCAAACAGCCCAGTGAAATACGGTTTGTTCAGCTCCCAACTCCTGTTCATTTTTTTTCGACCACGGGCCGACCGATGGCAGAACAAAGGGGCGACAGGCGCAGACAACACGCCCGCGACACTTTCCCCACCTCCTTGGTGTTCATGGTGGTGACCTCGGAGAGCCCGACGACCTCGATGGTGCCCTTCTTGGCGTCCTCCCTCAGATCCAGTGTGCCGCTGCTCGGGTTCAGGAGGTCCCGGATGTTCTCATTGTAGATTTCCAGGTAACTCAAGGTCATCTGCATCGGCGTTCAGGATGATAAGACATGCATGTGTAAAGCGACTCGCAAACACATTTGTGACGATGACTAGCAGCATTTTCGTAATGGCGACTTTTTTCCCCAATACTCTCGACAACAGTTTATAGATACAGAATAACTGACACCAGAGCGCTGAACAGAAAATGCACGCCAAGCGCACTCAGCTGATTGCGTTCGTTTGCGCGGCGTGGTCTGCTCTTTCCAGACACAAGTTATCAGCCCATCTTTTTAGCCTAACAGCCGCTTCGGATCACAGTTGTCTCGCGTCAGAGAATCTTTCCTCCAAGTTTATCCAAGCCCTCTAAGCTAGGGTTTCCTTCTCGCTGAGGACGCATTGTCTAAATTGCAATGCGCAATTGAGAGCACCTGCAGCCGCCGCTGAAATGTCTCCAATTCACGAAGTGAAGCTAGAGGGTCGTTACAGACCCTCGAGAAGTGCCTCACCCCGAATTCGAGCTCGTCTTTCTTGTCCGCCATGGCCTTGAACAACTCGTTGAGGGCGCGCACCATGATTCCTGGCTGTTCCATGGTTCCTACCATAGTGTACGTCTTCCCAGCACCTGTGATATGTCACGCATTTGAAGATATTGTACATGTAGGGAAGTTGGTGCAGGAATGCTGCCAGAGTTAATATCCTTTAACGGCAAAATGTTAACATTATGACCAGCAGAACAGATCTCAGCTGTCTACTCTCAAATTATTTTTGGTATTAAATGTTTGCCAAATGAACTTCCAACAATATTTTCGCAAACAAAGACATCTATTTTCACGTTTGCCCTCTCGTTACTGACATCATTATGAGCGAATATACAACCCGTGCAGCGTAACCCTATGGCAAAACAAATCTCAGAAGTTGTTAGGGGCTTACATAAAACTTTCTGGGTGAGAAAGCAGCGAGACGTCTTCGGATGAAGCGTAACGGACACCATCTCCTTCGACGACCTGAGCCATTCCAAAATTCTCTCCAAAGTCAGCGCTACAAAAATCGTTGACTATGTCTTCGATGAACGTTCGCTGCGAGCGCGAGCGGGTAAAGCTACCCTAGACCAATCATTGCTGCGGTTATCGGCCTCTCCAGCTGGCGCTCACCTGTAGGACCGTAAGCGAACACAGTCGCATTGTATCCCTGCAGGACGTCGTTCACTAGTGGACGGGTCGTCTTTTCATAGAGTTGTTTCTGAAAGCAAACGATTCGCTCAACTCCCGAAAACGGCCGTTAGCAATGCACGCGACAACAGCAAAACGCAATGTTATGCAGCATACCCGCACACAAACTCGCATTTCTGCCTTAGGAGGATGATGTGGAGTGATGGCCGCTAACAAATTAGCAGCCTGCCTGCATCTTCGATACGTCATCAGTTGCTCTGCCGCATGACTGGTATGGTGGCTGCTGATAAACTGGCAGCCAGTCCGTGACTGCTGATAAATTGGCAGCCAGTCCGTGGCTGCTGATAAATTGGCAGCCAGTCCGTGACTGCTGATAAATTGGCAGCCAGTCCGTGACTGCTGATAAATTGGCAGCCAGTCCGCAGCCGCGTACGTTATCTAATACAAACGTAGGATCTTACTCCAGCACAAACACCTGCTGTGAAGTGGTGGAACGTTGACATACAAAAGGTTATCCCATTGCAAATCAGTAGTTACTTACATAACCATTCTTTATTTTGTTATCTCTAAAGCACGTACAAACGTAACTGGATTCAATGCTGCAATCAATGCATAGACCACCCACTCATTTGTTCGGCTTTGTCCAAAAGTGGAGATAGTTTCCGGCGTTTGTGGACCTCGACCTAGCAAACACCTGCCCCCTCACCTGGTTTGAGTCCTCGCCGAAGGCCAAGTCGTACACGAAGTGCTTCTCGTGTCGCCTCTTCTGCCGCAGAATGTCATTTTTGTCGCCGTCATTTTCCTGTAGCGTGACCATCTGAGAAGCAGCGGGTGCTTCAACTCTCTACCCAACACCGGTCGGCGGTCATCCAACGATATCGTCCTTATTTCATCACGCAGTGAGGTGCGCATAATGTCACAGCCGCATGCTTATGCCTTGAACCTGCCGCTTCATAGATACAATTACGATTTAAGCGGGCTTCGCTGGATGTGTGCTGTGTATCCGAGCGTTGATCTTTTCTGGAGAGACGCTTTTGGCACGTCACATGTAGAGTTCACATTCCTTGTTTCACATGCGCAGCTGCAGGCGAAGTGTGACGCGCCTAATTAGTTATCGAATTCACGCAAGCCGGGTCTTCCATTCGGCGTGTCCTCATGGGCCCTGATAACACAATAACGACGAACATTTACTCACCTGAAAGAATTAATATCTCATCAAGCCTTGCTTTTGCAACGTCCCCATCAGGAAAGCATTAAGGTTATTATTCCACAAAGGTCATGCTCACAAAGGTCACGGCGGGTCATATGCCTCCGAAATAGGCCATTGTTTATTGTCGCATACAGCGTACATCACAAGTCAGTTAGGGCTCAAATTGGTTTTGTCTATTGCTCCCGCTCGTTGAACGTTTTAATTTCATTTGCTAAGCCGAGCTGTGCCAGCGGCACAGATAGTTAACATCTGCGCAGCGAGGTGGCAGAACGAGGGAAAGCAGCTCGCGTTCCCTTCGGGTGCTGTTTGGCATGCCAGCTACGAATGAAGTGATCTCAAACTCAGTGAATGGCTGCTCTCTATGGTAGGCATTGTGTTTCGGGATACAAGGTTAGCTAGGCAGCCTTTTTCAAAAGCAAGAACGTATATCTACGCTTTATTCACACACATACGTCTCTCTCTCTCTGTCTCTCTCTTACATAAATATATGCATATATATATATATATATATATATATATATATATATATATATATATATAAGTTGTGGCAAATAAGGGTAGAGAGTTTATTTATTTCTGCCAAAATAAATTTCGGCGGGTTCGATATAGCATTCTGACATGCATCATGACATGATCAGCCAACAACGAGCGCCATAAGCGAAAAGCTAACGCCTTCGGCCTCCACGTGGGGAGCCCGGGCTCACACCCCGATTGCCAATTAGCCCTTCAGCGCTAATGCGGCTTCTGCAATCGCTGACGTTGCATAAAAAGGACGCAAGACGGCGTGCGTCGCGGTCCCCTTTCCATGCAAAAAAAGATCAGCTGGTGGTTCGTTCATGCGCGGTCAACAGAGCGGTCGGAGGCCTCGGTCACGTGACTGAGACCCCGTCACCGCGTGGCTGACCTTGTCATCTGAGGCCTCGGCCACACGGCCCCGGGCCCGCTCCGCCGGCGCCAGGGGTCGGATCCTTACTGCCACCTGCCGGCAGAGACGAGAAGTGAGCATCGGTCGTGTCGTGGTAACGGACACGAGTGTCGAACACGAACGGCCGGAGTGGGGGGGGGGGGGGGGGGGGGAAGAAGGTGGACAGAGGGCAGGCGTTCTCAATATTTGAAAAATGTACAACTAATGACATGGCATGGCGCGGTAAAAAAATGGATAAAAAGGGATAAAAATGGGTTTGGTGTTGGCGACAGAACTCTTCACCGGATCCGGTGAGCCACAGCATTGTCAAGCAGTACCGGTATTTGTGCTGCTAACGTCGTACGCCGCAGAGGATTGTAGCTTTGTTTTCAGCTGGGTTCCAATGTGGACCCCCCCCCCCCCCACACACACATTGAGAAGAAAGTGAACCTAGAGAGAAACCAGCTTGCTCACGTAATCAGGGGATGGTCACGTCATTTTTCCCTGTGCAGCGCCCGAACTTCTTTTGTTAAATTACGCACCTAAGGCTGTATCATTAATACTAATATACACTCTAGTACAGGTGCACACACAGGGGCGGATCTAGCTTGGAGTTTTTTTTTGGGGGGGGGGGGGTGGGGGGCAACCGTTCGTCGTCAGCTGGCTGGTGTGGGATCCGAGGTCCAGTGCATGGTGCCTCTCACGAGTACCTAGTAGGGACACCATTCAAGCACCGAAATGTTTTTGAATCTTCTATATACAGTATGCATGTTTACAAAGCTCATAACATAATATATTTCTTTCAAGTCAACAGAAATGTTTGATACCGCACCATCACAAGTTAAAACGGACAGTAATTAGACGGAACTTTTATGAGGTCCTGGGAATGTTTTGGAGAGGGTCCAAAAATACTCCCAGAGTTTTTTGGGGGGCCATGGCCCCGTGCCTCCCCCCCCCCCCGGGATCCGCCTATGCGCACACACACTGAAACCGAAAACGTAGATGGAGGTGCTTTACTTCAGTCACGTACCAAATCATCACATAGCCATTCACTACCCGTAACCAGCTCGGCATGAACACGAAGCTACACGCATTACCGCAGCATAAAGACAACACCTTTCCATGGCCCATACAGGCGTATCAGGATGAGCCTGGGAGGTTTTCTACGGCGTTGGGGTCCGCGTGACGTCATGTGCTTCGCCAAGTGCTGAATAATGTCCACAGCTCAGCATTCCCTACACCAGTGACGCCTTTAAATATGCTATCTCTTGCCGGCATAGGCACCGTGGTGTCTATGCTTTTGTTTTTTTTATTTTCTGTGAACAAAACCGGGTCACAGAAAACGAAACCGCAAGCTGTATAACATTCTCAATGATTTTTCCCTCCAGTGGGATGACGCCACTGAAGCTCTTTCCTCAGCCCAGTGTAATTACTAGCGTAAGTCACGGCGTCACCGCCCCCCCCCCCCCCCCCCCTGGTTGCGTGGCTAACTCCGCCACTGTCCGCAGTCTTTACAGCCACGCGCCCCGAAGGCCCGGGGCTATTTCCGGTCTGCATAGATGCCGCGCTGATTCCACGGACGGAGCCGGCACCGGTCACGTGATGGCCCTGGTCGCCGACACCGGTCACGTGATGGCCCTGGTCGCCGACACAAGGCCGGCACCGGTCACATCATGGCCCCGGTCGCCGACACAAGGCCGGCACCGGTCACGTGATAGTTCTGGTCGCCGACACAAGCCCGGCACCGGTCACGTCATGGTCCTAGCTGCCGAGAAGCCGTCGCCACTGCCGGCTTTGTCTGTGTCTTTGAAGGTCCGTGTCCGTGCTGCAATGTGTACTTGCAACCTATGTATTCGTGTTGTCTCTGTCTTAGCGAAGGTTGTGTCTGCGTTGTTTGATCCCTTCGCTAAGCTTATGTCAGTGCTGTCTCCTTGTTTCTCTGTGACGTCGATGACTGCGCTGTGTTTTTTTGTGTCCGCCACGTGTGTGTACGTACTGCCTCTTGCGTCTGCGTTGTTTGGTCTATTTGCTGCATGTATGTCACCGCTGTCTTCTTGTTTCTCTGTTTCTCTGTTTCAACGGTGTCCCGTTCCTGCCCGTGCTGCATCCCAGTGTATGTGGCATATGTCTTCAGCCTTTCGCCACTCCATGGCGTTTCGTTTCGCTGGGTCTGAGCACTCTGACACTGTTTAGCGTCGGATTACAGAAGACAGAAGCAAGCAAAGCAGCGCGAATCGAATTTACGTTAACCCAAGTGACTGGACACGGAGCCTTGGCTTAAATCAGCCTTGCTTTCAGAAAAGCGGCTTAAAGAAATGTTGATTGTAATAGAGCTGGTACTTTATATGCTTTTGAGAGGGCGCTGGCCCCATGTCGGTTTGGGCCTCATCGGAATTTTTTGTGTCCCACAATATTTTTGGCAGGAACGTCCCAAAAAAGTAAAATCAAGCTATCATGAAAAAACTACCTTCCATGGGCATTGTTTGCCGGCCCTGACCAGAACGCTGCTCGGACAAAAAAATATGTTATAAATTACACACAAATTAGACACAGAAATAGCTGTTTGCCGAAATGAAGTGGGTTAATTCCGTCCAGAAACTCACATTTCGGGATAGGCTTCACTGTCGGCCTGTCCCCTCGGCCTCTCACAGTCATTTACAGTAACCGACGTTTCTAAAATGCACATTTGCCCAAATGAAGTGGGAGCTAAATTGTGGCTTAAGTTTTAGAAGAGTGACAACAAAGAAATGGTAATTTTAGCAACTAATTCCGGTGATCCTGACAGCGGCTCTCTGGCAAAACAGGCCCGAAATTTGTATTTGAATGACGTGATGTGAATCAAAATTGACTAGCAGAATAACGAAAAGGTATAAGCAATATTCTCATGTTATACACTCATCATAGCTGCGTGCCGGCAGTCGAGTGGCTAACGCGTCTGCGTTAACCACTGCGCGTCTGGGAAACCGGAGGAACTGGGTTCGATGCCCACGGCGGTCGCCCTTTCCGCCAGGGTGAGACGCAGGCGACGCCATATAGCCTCAGCAGCTGAGTGCGTCGCACAGCCACAGTGACGACGGCGACACTTATCACAACGCTCTCAAATTTTTGGCAAGCAGGCTGCGGAATGATCTTTCATGCCGCGACCCGCCGACAAGGCCTCTTGATGCGCCGGAGTCCGTTCCTACGCGGAACTTGTAACGAACTCTGCAATGGCATTTCAGCGGAATATGTAACAGACTTTGCGCATGTGGTAGGCTGCTTTAAACAACCATGTGACGGGCCTATGCGACGAATACGTGACGGGACGCTGTGGCTGGCACTGTAACGGGATGCTGTGGCTGGCACTGTGGCGGGACGCTGTGACTAACACTGTAACGGGACGCTGTGACTAACACTGTGACGGGACGCTGTGACTGGCACTGTGACGGGACGCTGTGACTGACACTGTAACGGGACGCTGTGACTGGCACTGTGACGGGACGCTGTGGCTGGCACTGTAACGGGACGCTGTGACTGGCACTGTAACGGGACGCTGTGACTGGCACTGTAACGGGACGCTGTGACTGGCACTGTGACGGGACGCTGTGACTGGCACTGTAACGAGACGCTGTGACTGGCGCTGTCACGGGACGCTGTGACTGGCGCTGTCACGGGACGCTGCGACTGGCACTGTCACGGGACGCTGTGACCGACACCGCAACGGGACGCTGTGACTGATACTGTAACGGGACGCTGTGACTGGCACTGTGGCGGGACGCTGTGATTGACACTGCAACAAGACGCTGTGACTGACACTGTAACAGGACATAGTGGTTGGCACTGTAACGGGACGCTGTGACTGGCACTGTAACGGGACGCTGTGACTGGCACTGTGACGGGACGCTGTCACGGACATGGCGTCAGGCTGTTGTGGTGGGTAACGCAACATGCAATGTAACGTGCGTCACGGAGGCTGTGACAGGCCAATGTGGCGCACACTGTGACATTCCACTGTGGCGAGGCACTGTATCGGACGGGTGTGACGGGCCGGTGTGACAGGCCAGTGTGACGAGTTGCTTTGGCGGGCGGCCGTGACGGGCCGCTGTAATGAGCCGCTGTGAAAGGCAACTGCAGCTGCGAAGGACTGTGGCGTAGCGTTGTGACCAACCTGCGAAGGAATGACTGACCACTGTGACAGGCTACTGCATTCCATCACAGAAACAAATCCCCGCAACAAATTGACCCGGACAGGGCGCTGTGTCAGGCCGCTGTGACGAAAATCCGTCACTGGCCGCTGTGACTGCCTATCGTGACGGACCTCTCTGGTGGGCCACTGTGACGCACTCTTTCCAGCGGTTCGTGTGAAGAGCCCGTCTGACCGTCCGCTGTGACGCAGCCCGAGGCCTTTCCCCGGCTCGGGCGGCTCGTAAGCCGGTATTGACTGCGGCCGCTATGGGTCCGGCTGGTCTAGGTAATGAGACGGCTGTTCAGGAGGTCAGGCGCCGCCATTGCACCTCGGCCCCCGCCCCTTCGCTCACTCTGCTGTGATTGGTGGCAGAGGCGAGCCCAAGCGGTGTGAAAGAGGCGGGTACAGCGGGCCTGACGGACAGTGTGGGGACAGGGGCGAGTGCAGGGAGGTGGCAAGGAGGGTGCAGCCGCCTGTGGTGATAGTGCGGATGCAGGGGGGTGTGGGGATACATACACGAGGTACGAAGACCGGACCGTGGAATCGCGGCGCTACAATCGGCTCGCGTCTGCACAAAGGGATCTCTCAACGACCACCTCAAACTGACGTCGGAAGGGCTTAGAGGTCAGGGCACTTTCTGACAGTGTTTTTTGAGGCGTGGTAACCAATGGTCCTCACATCGTCCCCGAAAACACTGACAGAGTTTGGGTCAGGTCAGCTCTTCTGTTGTTCACACTGCATTGGGGGGTGGGGGTATTGAAACAATGTCGGTGGCTGCTAAAGAACAACGACCATGGGAGTAAAATGACTTGACGTGATTGGCAGCAAAACACGAGCAGTTTTTCACGCACCAATTTTGCAATTGAGTAGAACACGGGCAGTAAGATGACGCTGTGCAAGGCAGTCGTGGCTATTGCCAATCAGACTGCCTTGTCTGTGTCAACTGGGCCCAATCGGTGTCAACTGGGCCCCCATCAGAGCGGTATCGACTGGGCCCCCTATCAGAGCGGTATCGACTGGGCCCCCCATCAGAGCGGTATCGACTGGGCCCCCCATCACAGCGGTATCAACTGGGCCCCCATCAGAGCGGTATCAACTGGGCCCAATCTTCTCGCAATAGTGTTGTTCAAGACATCATGCTCGGCCAGCAGGGGTGGCACTAACAGTCTTCACCTTTGTTTGACACTCATCCATTCGACGTCAGAGGCCAAGTCTGTAAAAACGGCAACGACCCCTGCAGTTGTATGTTACCCAGACGCCTGCCCAGGTGGGAGTATACAAATATTATACTTTGGATTCCATACACCAGGAGCACCAACAAATGCACAAATTTAACAATCGCAAGTGGCTGAAATTGGAAACGTGAGCATTGGGGATTTGGAAACGTTTCGAACTTAACTTTGACAAAACTCTTAAAGGGGCCAAGCCCGTAAAATCGCTTTTGCATTCAGCACCACTAACGCCGTGGCATGCTTTGTTATAGGCTTAGTGGAAGTTTTCTCTTTTCAGTGCATAACCTAGGCATAGTTTTTGATTTTAACAACCTTTTGAAATAGCAACTGACTCAATGGCAAGCGAGTGCCTCTGGTAACACTGCCATTACGGCAATATTTTAGTCCCCGGCGTTGCAGTGGAATACAAAGTTTAATCGCTACAATATTCAGGTTATCGTTTTTATTTGTGTTGCTGTTGATAGCTGGTTTTTGGCATCAATATGTTCTATTCGTTCCAATGGTATTATAATTGCAAGAATTGAATCTTTCTGAAAATCAAAACAAAATCTTTTTAAAGGACCAAATCCGTCGCATACAAACCTTTGATTAGAATTAAATGTTCATTTTAGCGTATCGGAGAATAACGCAAATGAATCAACCGACAAGTTGAAGCTGTGACAAGAAGGATGTAAGATGTTCTCAACTATTGTTTACGTATATGGATATGCAAATAAGTTCTTTTAAGCTATTTTAAGCCCCAGCATCATGTATTGTACTAACACTATGATCAACGACCCAGAACTGCCATCGTTTAATGACAACGGCAATGACACGCGCCTTGCACTTTTCAGGGCATCTGACATTGGCTAACACTTCCTGGCACGGGCAAAGCCGTAGTGTTGCCAAGGCACTTTGCGCCCCGGCCCAAGGGCTGCCGGTACTGATTTGGTCTCGCTGCGGAGAGTCTCGCGAGGCGCCCGCGTCCTACAGAAGGAGTAGCAGGACTGCCGTACTTGCTAACTAGGTCTCGAGACCAACACACAACAACAACGGACCACCCACACAACTCATGCCCTCCGCTGCACGAGCCGTGCCAAGCGCGCCGCCACCGCGGACATCCGCGCCCCGGCCTCTCATCTCACCGTCAGCTGCTCCATGTCACCACCGCCGGCGATGGGGCCGGGGCCGCCCTCCGCCCTCTTGGCACCCATGGCGGCGGGCGCGGGCGAGCCCGCGCTGCGGCTCCGCCGCCTTCTCACCGCATCGGGCCCGGCCAGCGCGTGCCACGCGGGGGCCGGTCGCTGGCTACTGGCTGGCGGCGGCGGCGGGGGCCCGGCGGCCGGCCGCGCCGCCTGTAGCGTGGCAACGCGAATAACAGACGTGCCGCCGCAACGCCGGGAGACGATCCCCGTCACCGACACCGACGCTGACGCCGCACGGGGGGAGGGGGGTGGCGGCGCGGAAGCGACGCGACGCGACGGCAGCTGCTGTCGGTATCGGCTTACTCGCCTAGGTGCACGTAGGCATGGACGGCCCAACAGTCATGGGGCTCAAAAGCAAATGGTTGAGGGCCGAAATACGCTCCTGAGGGAATTTTACCACCCAATGCCTACGCCTCCGAAGTTTTTGAAAAAACGCATTTCATTACTCCCACCACGGAGAACGGCATTGCGACGTCATGCTAAGTACTTATGGTGTTCTGTGGTGTTCCGATTGTGTTCCGATGGGGTTCTCTGACAGGCGTACAACATTCCAAACTCTCATCGGGAAGACGGGTCCAGCAATTCTACACGAATCGCAAGCCCTGTGGTCCATTTACAACGGGGCACAGTTCAAGACCAGCTGACTGGTAAAATCCTGCGAAGCGCAAGAGCACTGCAGGTCGACATGCAAATCCAGAAGTGACGCGCCACCTTCTCATGTTGACAGCAGCGCCGAAATGACGCATTGATCGCGTGGCGCTGATGGCAAATGCGTAGCTGTCTTAGCTCGCACCTCTACGCCGCACGTTTGCCGTGCGTCCACACATTCCCGTATGTTGATTCAGAAACATCCTTGTCGTGAGCTTTCCCCGGAGCGCCAAAAAAAAAACCAAAAAAAAAAACGCCTTGATGCCAATGATTATAAATGTATCGAATTCGTGCGATGAAATGGCCAGAACAGGCTAGATCAGCAGTCAGGAAAATTCAGAAATGACATTTCTGAACTGTGGCTCGACCCCCCACCACCACCTACGGTTTCCCTGGGTGGAGCATGAGCTGATGGTGGCGGAAGTTGGGGATCGAGCTACTCTCAGCTGTCGTGTCATCCGGGACGTATGTAGGTCTCCCGTTCGGGCAACAATCATGGCGCGATCTCGCGATTCCAAGCTGTGTTTCAGTTTCACAGGGATGCTGCCGGGCTGGGGCGGAGTCCAGCCAACTGACTCCGAGACCGAGTCCGGATCACGGTGTGCTGAATGAGTCCGAGTTGCGGACCCGACTTGGCACATCTCACGAGACCGGACGATCGCTTCGAGGACTCGTGACTCCGAGGCCTCCGAACATCAGTCCGGTGTTCCAAGGACCGAACATTGGACCGGAGCCCGCGCCTCCCTCAAGCACCGAGACCGCCCCAGTCTCAGCTTCTGCTGGAATCGCGCAATGCAGAAATCGCTTCAGATATGACCGCCCGGGATGTGTATCATCGGGATGAGCTTTCATCGCGATGCTACATCGGGATGAGTATCATCGGTATCATCGGGATGAGTATCATCGGGATGAGTATCATCGGGATGAGTATCATCGGGATGTGTATCATCGGGATGAGTATCATCGGGATGCTACAGGGTTTTCAAGCAAGCGAGAAAACCGGGTACCGATGCTGTTTATTTGTGCCGCGAGTCTATTCCACCGGGTCCGACTCAGAGCGTCACGCGTCCGACCCAGAGCGTCACGCGACCGACTCAGAGCGTCACGCGTCCGACTCAGAGAGTCACGCGTCCGACTCAGAGCGTCGCGCGTGATCGGCTGGCACGTCACAACCGTGACGCCTGCTCCGCGAGCGTCTACACCAGCTCCGGCCGATGGATGAGCCGTAGAGGTCATGCCTCCTCCCCCCCCCCCTAACTTGGCCGTTTGTAAGATGGCCAATCCGGGAAAGTGCGAGATCTGGGGGTGGTAAGTGGGTGATGGTCACGCTTTATTCAAGGTTCAGGCACTGTTTTCAACTGTTTCGGACCTAACCAGTGGCCTGCACAATACGGCACTAATAATGCCACTACAGCTGCTGCTTATTCCTTGCTTATGTCATTTCTTGTTCACAGTCACATTGGCCCCAGAACAGACACACAAACTGTTGTTGAGAAACTGACACGTTGCCCAAAATCAAAAATGTATTTGTGCGCAGCATGCACAATACACAATGATGAGTCATCACCACACTGATGAAAAATGTAGGCAGCATTCATTATGGTATGGTAAGAACTAAAACAGCATGATGACACACTAGGTAATCAATAACTCGCTAATAATTCTAGCAAACTGCTGGCAAAGAAAACAAGGATTGTCTTCACTAGACACAACTGAGACAAAATATCACCTTGGATCACATATGCCCATCATTGTGGCACTGATCCCACTTACTGATAAGTGACTGACAGGAACTCAAGTATCCTACTACCAAAGGCAAAACAGGTGAAAGAATTACAAACCACACCAAAAAGCTGAACTATACCTCATGATTACCCTTGCACATTTAAACTGGCCATTTTTCACTTGAGATGTGGGCATTTATTACATATTTCCTTGTTAAACATTTGTTAAGTGTCATCCTAAACATTGCAAGAGATGACTGCCATTCAATTCTTATACAAGGCGGACTTAAACACAAGGCAAAACTAATGACAGTGGTGCAGAATCACAGTCTTTTTCACAAACCATGTGAGAAGAGTTTTCTACAGGTACTTCTTGGGAACATTAGAAAGCTCATTCCATGTTGGAACAAGCTGATTAGTGAACACATACTCCTTCACTTTAGCAATGATCATAGCAAACACTACCAAAATGGCCAGGTACTGAACCCACGCCATTTTCAACACTTGCCAAACACCAGGAGTATACATAATTGTTTGCTCAGGGTATTTGAGATGGAGCCTGAGCAGGAAAGCTGAAGAAGATGCTCCATTTGGTGACCAGATAAAGTACTGGTTATCAAGATGGGTGGTTAAATTCCTTGCAGCATATCGGCCCAGGATAGCACCAATATCATAATCTTCTGGTTCCAGACTGTCAGCAATTATGATGTCTTGATTGTACAGATCATTGCGCCCCCTGTGCTTGAGAGGCTCTCTCTGATGGAACTTCAAATCGCCAAGCACTGTTAACTTGCCACTTGGTATGGCTGAAGAGGAGGCCACATATGCCAGGCAGTCCATGTGAAGTCTCACCATTGTGTACAGCTTGAAATCAAATCCAAGCAGCAGCTTGATTCCATGCACATGTTCACCATCTAACAGGGGAAACTCCAAATCAAAGTGGAGGTCGTCATTTTTTCCATCACGGTTCACGTCATCTTCAAAGCTTGAGACAATTGGCGCTCGAACATTTTCCCTCACCATCGCATTGAGGGAAGGGAAGGTGGACCATATCAAATAATTGTCTGGATGATTAGTGTCAACAATGACCATGACATTATGCTTGAAATGAATGTCAGGCTGTTCACGATAGGCATCAACTTTCAACCAAAATCCGTGGCTCCTGTACGCGATGAGCAGGGGGGGAACAAACGTCAGAAGACTGCACAGCCCAATAAAAATTGTTCCCTTCGAGCACAGAGTTGACCTATAGCTGACTACAGGCGAACGAGTCCAAACTGTTATAAAGCCCATCTCAACGATGTACTTGCTCGTGGGTAAACTGTAGAGCTCAGATCATGCACACAGCCCCACTTCCGCTCTCGACCGCCACGCGCGCGGCTCTTCCACGGAGCTGCGGCTGTTTTGTTTTGGTTTTGGAATGCAGGAGTGGCGCTACCCACGCCAAAAATGTCACCTACCTAGAAGCCGAGATGACGTCAAACTTGAGCATTATGAAAGGGCTGTGAGCATATATAGCCCTTATTTCTGTGCTCAGGATGGTAACATCTTATATAAAATCGATAAATTTTTCTCAAAAACTATCTCAACCTTTCTTTCTCATTACACAAAGCCTGAGGGCACGTATACAGTATTTCACTGTGTTCACTACTGTGTCCTTGAACTAACAAGGGATATTTTTGTCCAACCAGACTCCCAGTTTGCGAGTGCGTTGAGCAAGATATTGAGCAACGAGTCAAGCAAGTTGTGAAAGTGCTATTTAGCAGCGTGTGCAGTGTCAGTAAAGTCTTTGTTGCAACATTCTGTGCGATCATTCCTTCAGAAGTAGCTTGTAGCAGACGTATTTTGGTGTCTGCTTCTGTGGGTGGTGCATAGCGTCAAAATAGTTGCTTTATCCAAAACCAAGCTTAAGCTGGATGCAACAACAGTCTCCCATTTTGCGTGGGCTCGATAAGTCAGTGATCAGATCATATCGATCAGCTCAGGCCGAGTGTTCTTGACTCAGGCTCATCTGAGGGGAAATAAGGAAAACTCTGATTTTAACAGCATTTTTTGTAGGTGGGTATTGATTGTTTTCTATGTACCATGTGGTAAAGTATGTGTATATTGAATTTATGTAGCAATCTTTGCATAATGAGTGCATGCTAATTTTGGGTGGTATCATTTCCTACTGGTAGTGATTTACCTAGGGCTCCTTCTTCTATGTCACTGCAAAGTCTTGCACACTATGCCAGGTGCAGACACAGCATCTGAACACCAAGCCTCACACCTGCATGTGCTAAACCCAGGCCGGCCCAAATCACACTGAATTTTCAAACTGATGATGTGTTTTTGGAGTAAATTTCCTTGATATTAACATTGGAACATCATAAATTCTCAAAAGTTGTCTCACTTGCCAAAGCTGGTAGCAGCCATGCAACAAACTCTGGAACCATCAGATTTGCAGCATACATGCACTAAAACACTTGTGGTAATGTTGCTGCTATACCAGACACATTTATCATGATACTTATTTTTTGCAGTCTGGCTTCTATGCAGGCTAGATTACCAAGCATGCCTTTTGTGACAAGGTCTTTGCAATGGTAGGCAGGTGTGCCTTGGTACTTCCTGGTGCTCATTTTGCTGTTTATGGCTTTATTAGTCCTAACTGCTTGGTAATAGTAGTGTAAAATGCTGGGCAACAGACACTGGTAGGATTACAGAAAAAATGGATCAGTGTGTAACAAAAAATATCACCTTAGGCAGCCCCACATAGGTTTTATATTTACTGCATGTATATGTCAGTATTGCTCAATTAGCATATTACTTTACTCATCTGGTGCTTTTTTGTATTGGGTGTACTGCTATTTTTTCATCATCCATTTTTTGTGATCTTGGGTATGGGTGCTGAAGCATTTGCCCCAAGTGAGGGGATTGTGAAGGCTAAGCACACTCAGTGGGGTAGGAAATAGTTCCTTGTTGCTTGCATTAGATGCGGTCATGTTGAAAACTGTCAGTATGCACCTGTGTTATCTTGATTAGTGACCAATGCAGTTCAGCACAGAGCATTGATGTTACTGGCCATAATGGGAACTGTAGCCAGTAAAAGTAAATTTATATTTTTGTTTTTAATACTATTAGTTGATATTGCACTGGGATCTGTAATCTCAATTCTCAAGCTCCCGTTTGTGTACGAATATATGCACATGGTGATTGTATGAACTGCTTAACTCACCACCCATATACCCTTATAGGTGCATATAGGGCTCAAATAGCAGGACTGTGTAGTTGTGAGTAGGGCCCATCATGTGGGAGGGCAAATACGTCCAAATTCAGCTCAGCCCAAATCATGCTCTGCACACCTTCAGCCAAAGCATCATATTATAATGATCATGTATGGGGACAAGCTACATATTATAAGTGGTATGGCTAATAGAAAATAACTTCATGTTATAAACAAGATAGCATATTACCCAAGTCAACAAATAGTCAATAGTATATGAACTTCATATGGTGAAGATGCAGACCACTGTCACATGATCATGTGTAGCAATGATAGTAATAAATTATGTAATTGACATAGAATAATCCCATACAATGATTAAAAAGATATAATAATATCTAAGTAAAAGTGGATACTCAATAGTGTATCAACCTCATATGGTGAGACCACTGTCACACTGTCCATTTTTTGCATCCAGCACCATCACCACATCATCATATCACATTGCCACATCATCACATCACTTCACAATCACGCAGCACCCTTCTCTGGCAGTCTGTCAGCTGCTAGCTGTCACCCCACCCCTGCAGACATTCCCTTCCCCCCCCCCCTTCCAACAGCTGCCTGTACCTCGCCCCAGCTCACCAGCGGGCCCCTGGGACCGTCTGACCTCTCCACCATCGCCGTCCGCATCTCCGTCACCTCCACGTGACCGTCCGCCGGTGGGGCCGGCAGCGCGTCAGCCCAGCGCCCAGCCGCCATGCCGGTGCGCTCGGAGGGCATGGAGGCGCCGCCGCCGCCGCTCAACTCGCGCCAGCCGGGCGTGGTGCGCTCGCCCCTCCACGACGGCTCCGTCTTCAAGGGCTACCAGAAGTCCAAGGGCAACTGCTACGACGTCGAGGTGGAGCTGAAGGTGCGCCACTGCTGCCTGCGGAGACCTGAATGAGCCTGCGGTGGACGCATTGGTGGTGTTTTTTGGGGGGAGGAGGGGGGGGGGGGGTTAAACAGGATACTTAAGAGCCAAAGATCATAATGACACATAAAGCATTGCCATGTTTGTATTTCCCAGCAATTACTTTGTGGTTGCAACACTGCTGCACCACATTTTGGATGAATAAGTCATTGTCAGCACCATCTTTTGAATGAAGCATGAATGGGTCGCGGTGGGAACTGCGGGGCGTCCAAATAGGATTCGACCCTTGCACTGTTGAGTGTCCTGGCACAGGCACTTAACCGTCCGATGCGCGTGTGGACCGTGCCCGGTGGCGGTCCCGCAGCCCACTAACGCCCGTCCGTCGGGCGGCCACCTCCCGCGCGCAGAAGGTGGACCTGGACAGCGCGTACCTGTGCGGCTACCTCAAGATCAACAACCTGACGGACGACTTCCCCACCATGGTGACGTACTTTGACGGCGAGATCATCGGGCGGCGGCACCCGTTCCTCACCCGCAAGTGGGACGCCAACGAGGAGGTGGACCGGAAACACTGGGTACGCGCCGCCGGCGGGGCCGCCGGTGCCGGCTCGAGCTCGCGGGGCCCGGCGGCAGGCGCTGGGCTCGTTCAGGCTTGTTCAGCGTCGCTGGGCGTACGGCTGTGTTATGCGGCGTGGTGGCGATACTGGTTATGGTTTTCTCGGGATGAGTCGCTTATGTTGGTTGCGTTTTTCTCGACCGAGTCGTAAAGCTATCGCAGTTTGCTGCATTTGTCCAAGCTCATCCACCTCTCCAGTAAGAGATGGCAGGCCTTGCGGGTCCAAAACCAGCGGGCATCTTCACGTTTCTAATGATGCTATTTTTCGCGGACGCTTAACATCGCTGCACTTACCACGGCTAAGCTCATAAAAGAAAGGCTACTCCAAGACATTGCTAAGTCTTGTCCATATGGGTTCCCAAATGCAACAGGCTGCAATCACTTATAGTAAGGAATCATCTGCATGGTGACAACAGTCACGCCCTGTTATCACTGAACATCATGATATGTAGCCTTGGCCATCAAATAATACCTAGAAAATACATGCTTTGTGGGCAGTTGAGTTGTTCTTATTTTTGGCTAATGTGTCGAGGAATATGGGGGTTGGGGTGGGGATGGGGGGGGGGGGGCAACATGGGGCCTGCGTTGATGGAGATGAGCCTAAAGTTCCCGGGATTATCATGACAGCCATGCCCATATATGGGCATGCCAGAAGCCTACTTCCTTGGAACTGGGAAATACAGGATTTGCTGGAGACGTCACAAATGCAGTACCCGAGATCTGAAAAATCTGAAAACATTGCACAGAGTTCTGCTGAAACTGATATGGGAATGAGACGCCTTGTAGCCAATGCATTTCGTATGAACTAGCTGTCAGGTCATCCCCCATTGGCTGATGTGTCCACCTGCTGCTGTACGGTTACGAGCTGGAACCGCTTCGCCAATCACAGCTTTGTCAGTCACTGCTTTGCCGGTCACGTCTTCGTCGGTCACTGCTTCGCCGGTCACTGCTTCGCCTGTCACTGCTTCGCTGGCCACCGCTCCGCGGGTCACTGCTTCGCTGTCCACTGCCTCGCCGGCCGGGGCGGCGAGGCGCAGACGGTGACTGAGAGACGCCGTCCTGTCCGTCGCCAGGGCAAGTTCGAAGCGTTCTCGGCCTTCAGCAAGACGTTCAACACGGACGACTTCGACTACGACGCGCTGGAGGCGTACGACTCGGTGTTCATGAGGTGGAAGGAGAGTTTCCTCATCCCTGACCATCAGGTGAGGGTCCAGAGTCCCTGAACATGACGTCGGGTGGGCCGCCCAGGACCCCTGGACTAACTGGTGAGCTCCTAGCGTGATCCCGCCGGGTGGGATTCGTCGACGTTCGACGGCCGCCAGAGCCGCTCATTATCATATACCGTGTGTCGTCACAGCGGCGCGACTGCCTTCGACCTAATAGCGGTCACCGACCTCGACTACCGGTCGACGCTCGGGGTCGGTGACCTCTCCGGGCGGTCGGCGCCCGGGGTCGATGACCTGTGCGACCTGGCGCCGGACGGGGTCGCCGACCTATGTGGCTGGGCGCCGGACCGGGTCGGTGACCTCTCCGGGCGGTCGGCGCTCGGCGTCAGTGACCTGTGCGGCCGTTCGGCGCCTTGGTCGACCCTGTTCCCTCGCCCCTCGCCCCCCCCCCCCCCCCCACGCGTATCCGGTATCTCCGTTCATGGGTCCGCCCGCGGCGTCGGCTGCCAATTCTTGCCAGCGGATTGTGACCCGCTGGTCTCGTATCTTACGGTAGCCAGTGCCCCCGTGTGGTCCGTGTGCCAGTAAAGGGCCCATGGTACATGTCGGGATACACTATGTGAAACTAAGCGCGGGTCACCGCCCTTTGAAACCGTGCCGTGGCAGGGGGAGCGTACACGTGCAGTGCAGTGATGAGCATGTAGGTTATGAGCAGACCATTTTCAGTCTAGCATTCCATTTGTATTTTGTGCGTAGTTAATGCGTAATCTTTATCAGCCAAGCCGAGTCGTTCACGCTACGCACGCTAGAACGGCGTGTATCCCAATTGCGCCCTCCGTAAATTGACTCCATGAAACCGTCCGCAGTCTTCCATTGCTTCGCACGCTTGACGCGACATCTATCGGTAGGTGAAGGACATCAACGGGGCCTCGTTCGCCGGGTTCTACTACATCTGCTTCATGAAGTCGTCAGCGCAGATCGAAGGCTACTACTACCACGAGAAATCCGAGATGTAGGTGCACCTCCTGGACCGGAGGACTGGCCAGCTCTACGCAGCTCATGTGCTGCACACTGACATGCAGTTGCTAAGATGTAGTGATGGAGAGTTGGAAATTGTGAATGTGTCGGGCATGGGTTGGATGAGGCCATCATTCCGGTCGTCCCCTGCAGAACTAGCGCACGGGCGTCTCGATAATCTCTCGTCAGTGGCGTTAGCTGTACATTGCGTAACATCTGGCGTAAGATGGCGGCAAGGTTTCAGCTCCGTTTCGATTCGTCTTCCCAAACGGCTCCAAGTGGTTCGGAATCCTGGTTGCGACATGCCCGCTGAGCGCTAACATAGCCGGTGCAGTCGCTTCATCAAAGGAGGCGGGACATGCGTCGCGTCCCCTCAAAAAAATAAAGAAGAAGAGAGGGGTGTGAGGCCTTCATGGTCTTGGTTTGAGTGCAGACTGTGTCACAGTGACCAACACCGCCCGACGACCGCTCTGTTGCAGGTACCAGTCGCTGGCGTTACAGCACGTGCCCAGTCACTCCACCGAGATATACGAGTTCAGATGAGGCCAGCCAGGCGTGTCGTCCGCCTCGCCGCCAGAGCTTCCGCCAGCCGCCGCCAGGCAGCGCTGCCGTGCCGCGGCGGCGGCTCGCCCCGAACGCGATGCGTCGGTGTGTGACGCGCAGTGCTTTCAGCTAGGGTTAAGCGGTCGGAGGGGACGCGTCGCTTCTTCGGAGAGTCGGCGTGCAGAGCCGGGAGTCGCCGACTCGCGGCAGCCGGGATGCAGTGGCGACGTGTGTTTGGAATGGACTTGTGGCTGGTAGTCAACCCCTCATAAATTAGCAGATGCAGTGTGTAGGTCGCATTTTGGTGTTGCCAATGTCCTCGCAACTCGCAAATACTCCTGGACAGGAATGTTTGGGTCTCGTGGTAACTGTGGCAGTCCCCCCCCCCCCCCCCCCCAGCGCAATCCGTGGCCTCTGTCTCGCAATGGCTGCCTCGCCCAGCGACGAAGTGACGACCGTCATCTGTTGATCCCCCTTTCCCCGTGTGAGCTGGAGCCGACGCCGCTCGGTCGGGCGCCAGTTGACGCGCGTGTTAGCCGCCGCCGGCAGCGGACTCTCCCAGCGGCCAGGCTCCACCGGCGGCGGGGGGGGGGGGGGGGGGAGGGACTGCTTCCGCGAACTAACAGCACCGCAAGCCGAGTACGAACTCCTGTGAGCGCTGTCGAGAGGTGGCGCTGCCCCGGGCCGCCGCCTAGCCGAGCCGGGCTCCGGCCGTTTGGTTACGTTTTTGCTCCGCTGCACCCCGTCCGTCGCGTCAGTCCTGGCGCATTTGACGACGACCGCGACGTCGCGCCGCGGTGTGTCTGCGAACTGTTGTTGACGAGCGCGGAGGTGACCTAGTCACGCTTGGGCCCCGCCCCCGCCCCGGGCTTCCTGTCTCCCTCCGTGGACGTCTGTCGTCGCAGCCCGCTCGTGTTTGCGCCGGTGTGCCCTGTGGCGGCGGTCTCCTAGGACACCTGCTGACGTGTGATCGGCGCGGCGGCGGACCGGACGGCGATCCGGTCGCCGGGCCAGAGCTGCTTGTCGCGGTCGCCTCCCGCTGCTGCGCTGTCCAGCCTATAAACGCTGTCGTCGGAGACCAGTGTCTGCAGAGCGGCGGAACGGCCCGGAGGCGCGACCGCCCGTCCTCGGACTGCCTCGATCCGCCCCTGACAGGGTCTGCCCTGGTCCGCTCCGGACAGGGGCGGATCAGGGCAGACCAGGGCGTCTGTCCATCCTGGACAAAGTCTGCCGTTGTCCACCCCTGATAAGGTCTGCCCTTGTCCGCCTCTGGCTGGGTCTGCTCCGGTTCACCCTTGGAAAAGTCTGTCCTGATCCGACCCTGGCAGTAAATGGTCAGAGATCACTCTGGGACGGGTCTGGTGAGGGTCCACTCTGGACAGGCTCAGATCAGGGCTTATTCTGGGCGGGGTCTGGTCAGGGTCCATCCCAGGCGGGGTTTGGTGAGGGTCAGGTCAGGATCCACTCTGGGCGGGATGTGGCCATGTCCACCCTAGGCGGCGTCTAGTCTGCGCCTAGGATCAGGAATCCCCAAGGATCAGGGATGGTCAGGGATCACTCTGGGGCGGGTCTGGTGAGTGTCCACTCCGGGCAGTCTGGCCAGTTTCCACTCTGCGCAGGGTCTGGTCGGGGTCAGGTCGGGGTTCGCTGCGGGCAGGATCTGATCAGGGTCAGGTCAGGGGTAGGTTAGCTGTGGGCAGGGCCTGCTCAGGGTTCACTCTGGGCGGGGTCTGGTCAGGGTCCACTTTGGTCAGGCCAGGTTGGTCCGGCCGAGTTCGGCTCGTGTCCAGACCCCTTCGGGCGTCACGCTGCCCCCTCCCCCCCCCCCCTCCCCGCCGACGTCCAACTCGAGACGCCACTGGTGCGGCGTAATCTGTGCACTGGCGGGAACCACTGTTCGGAGGGACGGCCCATCCGGCTGTGGGGCCCCGAGCAGTGGCGGATCTAGCAAGAGGATGTAACCAGCGGCTGAAAGGATGATTGCGAAAACAACACAAATGCATTCTGACAAAGCTTATACGGTCATGCATGAATGAGGGGACAGGTGGGAAAAACACTTCATCGCCACGTGTTTTTCTACGCGGCGGGTAGCTGCCGATTCTGGCCGCCCCCGCCCCCCCCCCCCCCCCTCCCTGCGTCTGAGCCAGGCACAGCCGGTCCAAAACCGAGGCTGACCTTGTCTCGTCCTTGGGGCCGGAACTGCAATGGGGAAGGGAAGCGCTGATCGAGTGAACTGCCTCAGCTCATGAACGTGTTCCCATCGCGGTGCTCGTATTCGGTGTTCCGGCTCCCAACGTCAACCGCCGGCCACCAAAGAAGGCTCAAGTCTCAGTGACTCACAAGACTCACAGCTGGTTGCGCTGTTGCGGTGGCGTAAGGCCGCCAGTACACGCATGGGTGTCGATTCCTCGAGATGATTCGGGGCCAAAGTCTTGGAAGTCGCCGTAAGGGTACAGGTACCGAACGATTTCTTGGATTTTGTCCATTCATGTTCTGGGTATCCATTATATATATATATATATATATATATATATATATATATATATATATGTATATATATATACATCTCTCTCTCTCTCTCTCTCTCTCTCTCTCTCTCTCTCTCTCTCTCTCTCTCATCTCCTCTCCTCTCTCTCCTCTCTCTCTCATCTCTCTCCTCTCTCCTCTCTTCTCTCTCTCTCTCTCTCCTCTCTCTCTCTCTCTCTCTCTCTCTCTCTCTCGTCTCTCTCTCTCTCTCTCTCTCTCTCTCTCTCTCTCTCTCTCTCGTCTCTCTCTCTTCTCTCTCTCTCTCTCTCTCTCTCTCTCTCTCTCTCTCTTTATGTATATATCTATATCTATATATCTTTTTATATATATATATGTTTATATCTACATATTATAACCAACAATTACTACATGTTTTCCAAAGAGTTCATGTGCGTAACCACAAGGATAAGATATGAAAGCCTAGCGGTTTGCATCAGCTTAGAAGCGCACCTGTTCTGTGTAGTTGAGAGGGTAGAAGTTACATATCTCTTTTGCTTGTGGAAGAGTAGAATCTGCGCGTAGTTTACCATTATGTGCTATGGTCATTTGTGGTGCATTTATCTATGCATTCACAGGATTAAGTGTCCGCAATTCATGTGGCTATCGCAACCTTTTTACGAGCAGGCTCTCGACACACCAAAGTTTCGGTGATAAAATATATTAATTTCAGTCAATGTAAAACAAAACATAAACACTCCTTATATCATCAGTTCAGAAGATGACCCTCAACCTATCCCCAGATGGCAGGAGCAAATGCTTTCTTGTTGAGAACGCCTTTCCACGATCATTTCATTACTCACACAACTTTGCAAGCCTGCTGTGGTTCTGGGGTACGCTGTGCCAAGCCTTCGCGCCTCGAAACAGGAAGCGACCGTTGCGCTTCCGCTTGAATGTGTGGCAGATGAAACCCCTGCGGTGTCACTGTCATGCGCAATGCAGGCTAGATGTGAAAGTGTTGCTCGTTGAGATGGCTATTCAGTGGCCATATGCGACTATATTGATGTACACGTACTCGTTACCCAATGAGCTCACCTACGCAGGTGCGCAGCCAGAATTTTGTAAGGGCAGGGGGACGCAGGGTTGACGAAGGGCCCCTCGTGGTCAAAGACCCCCTACCCCTAAAAACGTCGCACATCACCAGATATGACACACTTGATTTGGAGGAAAAGATTTGATTTGTTGTTGCTAAATGTTTACCATTTTTACTGAAACAAGCCAGATGGCACCCAATGATACAATTCTGGATGTACTTTAGTCAATTTCTGAAGAAACCAGACCCCAAATGATTGGATGAAATAAAACGCCGTCAATTTTCTATTCGTAGTAGTTCAGTAGACTCTTTTTAATGATTACACTCAGGGGCTCCGGCGGAATTTTTTGGTGCTATGCAGACATTGTGAATATGTACATGACGTGGACGTAGATGATGGTAAACGTAGGTTGCGGATCGAACTTGGGTCATAAATTTGTTTTGACATGTCCAGCCCATGCTTATCTCAGAATGTACCTTTGTCCAAAAGCAAAATTCACATACTTTTTGACCATGTGCGCTCGCAATCCTCACAGCAAAAATTCTTATTCTCAGCGTTGCAATCTCCGTAGTCCGTAGGACGCTAAAAACACGATAATCGGCCGTCGGCCCCCCGTGGCTAAAAACCTCCCAAATAGTTGATATCATATGGATCCCCCAATTTTCATGCCCTGCTTTATTTAGGCGCCAGAAGGTTGGGGGCCAAAGCCACCGTTCGGGAGAGGGGGGGGGGGGGGGGGGGAGGGAAAGTGATAGCCAGTGGCCCACCCAAAACACAAATCGACACTTATGCGTCAACATAGATAAGACCATGTGTTCTGTCAGGATAGGATGTCATGCTTTATTTTATATTATGTTTTATATTATATTAGTAGGCATTATGATTTGCATTATAGGATATATGTTCAGGGTGTTCTCGGCGACTTTCAGGTAGAATGTTGGAAGAAGTAAAAAAGTCTAGAGCGCTTCTGGGGATGGGTGGTAGGAAAAGCAAACACGTCCTATCGGAAGGCAGATTATTGACGCTACCTTGCATAGATGAGCATTTGCTTTGGAAAATCAAAGGCGTTGTTAAAATATTGGAACTGCGCGTACGCATAGCTTGGAAAAATGACAAGAAGCTTAAAAAGTCTCTGGTGAAATCTTCCATCTCGAAGCCTGACTGCCCGGGTGACAACAGATGTTATTTATGCAGTTCTGGGTTTCAAGGGGTTTACACGCAAACAACGAGGTTTACGAAATCATGCGTAAACTGTGGAAAAACATGGGAGGGACATAGTCTATGTCGGGAAGTCCATGCACCCTATTCGTTTAAGATGTAGCGAACGCCTGCGAGACGCGAAAAACAAAACAGGGAATACTCCTTTCGGTGACCACTTGTTTTTGCAAAACACATCAGTCTGAAATCGAGGGAGGCATGGACCCTCATGCCCCGTTTGGAGCTCAAAACCATCTACAGAGCACAGGACCACCCTGACAGGAAAACAAGTGAATAAATTCTGATAAAAAGTCGGCGACCAAATCTTAACACCCAGGGCCCATCATGGCCAATTATGCGAACGTGTTATGTGTTATGTGCCTCTATGTGTGATATGTGCTAGCTTAATATCGTTCACGTGTGTAAGTGATGCTTGTCGCGTGATGTGCGATGCCTGTTCGGTTGAAATCGTTTGCGTGCATAATTGGTGCGCGATGTGTGATGCCTATTTACTTCAGCTCGCTTGCATGTTCGAATGAAGCGTGATGCGTGATGCCTATTTGCTTGAATTCATTTGCATGTACGCGTATGTCGGGGCATTCTAATTCTTAGATAGCCACTGTATCTTGGTAATGGCTGGCAATCGCTATTTGTTCAATCCCCTGCATGTCGGTGTCCAGTAAAAACTGTAGCTTGTTCTTTAAAAAAACCTGAAAAATCGAGTAGGAACATCGGCAGGCAATTTTGAATTCACTCCTGCTATTGTTTCGAGAAAGGCATGTTGCCGAAATATCAGCCTCACTATATCTCTACTCTTCTGGTTTTTCCGAGGAATAAGGCTAATACTACTGTCTTATCCATATGACTAATGTTCCTCGCTAATGCACTGAACAACTTACTTATGTGTACACCTATACGCACGCGTACCGTATACGTCACGCCACCATCAACAGGTCCCCACGCCACCATCAATAAGTCCCCGCGCCACCATCAATAAGTCCCCACGCCGCCATCAATAGTATTTAATTTGGCAAACTAGCGACGGCCTGGCAGACGCATAGTTGTTTCCACCGCCATTTAAATATTTTGTTTGTCGACGATGTTTAGCATTTGAAGGCGAACTACAGATCGTATGAAAAATGCGAGGGTGGCGCAAGATAGCCTTCATATTTTGCCGCTGGATGAATGCGTTCAAGCATCTTTTCTTGAAAAGATGCATCCGCATTTTTTATAATTAAACATTTGCAGCGGCCAAAATGCACTAAACGCATCGATTATTTAATTATGACATAAACGACTCATTAAAAACTGGATAGTGCCGGCGGTTACTGGGTGCAGTCATTTGACGGCCGCTTCCTTCGGCTTATTTACTTCAAAATACAAACAGAAAGAATTTTCGTGGTGGAGTCTTTGGCTTTTATTCCAGTCAAGAAGCTAAAAATGAAATCAAAATTAAAACGAAGAAAACCGTGTCCCCTCGAAATCAAGCGGGAAAAAACCAGTGACTATTTTCTTCCGGGGGGGGAGGGGGCTTTTACTATCCTGGAACCTCCGTCAACCCTGTCCCTGCCCCTT
This sequence comes from Pollicipes pollicipes, assembly GCF_011947565.3. NCBI lineage: Eukaryota > Metazoa > Arthropoda > Thecostraca > Pollicipedomorpha > Pollicipedidae > Pollicipes > Pollicipes pollicipes. The sequence goes on from NW_023597055.1 coordinate 8,650,423, forward strand.
CCCCTCTGCCCTCTCAGGGTCCCGACAACGCCCTTGGCTCTAATCCATAGTAAAACATCCCGCTCTAATCAACACAGGAAAACCTCCCGCCCTTATCAGCTGAAATAAGCGGCCATCTATGTATCGCTGCAGCCCTTCGAAGATGCCAGTGCGCTCATCGCTTTGTTTCGGATCGGAGGGGAAGCTGTGTGCGTCGTGATGGCGTGTACGGTGAAGCTCGCGGTGCATGCCATCATCTCCGTGAAATTGTTGCTTTCTCTGATTGGTCTGCTCGTGGGACTGCTGATCACAGGCAACCCCAACTACGTGGGAAAAAGCTACTGCGGATTGAACCACATCAAAAAGCAGACACTAGGTTTGAAGATCCTGATGATCAAGAACGACACGACCACGCGACCTGACCTTCCGTGCAGCGGGCCGTTTGTGCTAGCCTTCCAAGTCCAAGATCTGGCGGATGCCTTGGAGACCAGCGCGGCGATGCTCGTGACAGTCGGGCTCCTGACCGCCGTCTTTGCGGCCATCACGCTGCACAAGCGCAACGAGGCCGAGTCCCTGCTGATCTGGGGCATTGGCAGTATGGTCCGGGCCGCGATGGTATTTTTCGGCGGCTTGGTGAGCCTGACCTACAGCTGGAGCAAGTTCACGGTGCTCTTCATGGACGTGCCCCTCGGCCTGCCACTCACGTTCGCCTGTGTGGCTGTCGCGGACCTTGGGACCGAGCTGCCCACATATTACCTCTACAAGAGCATGGCTCGCGAAGAGGCACGTAACACGTGCGGTCCGCACGTCTCGCCGCCGACCGCCGCCGCCACTGCCGCTGCCGCCGAACCATCGGACCAAGGCCAGAGTCTCCTGCCGCCGTCCACCACCGGCCGCGCCGCCACTTTTTGATTCTGGACGGAGGTTTGATTTTTTTAATTCGCGGAAGTTTGATTATTTGACCTTGCGACGGGCGGGGGGGGGGGGGGTCCTGTTTCCCCCTATTCGCCTCCCTCCCCCCTCCCCGTTCCGTCCCCGTCGCCTGCACGTGATGCCGAGCACAGGAAGCTTCACGGCCATCCGGACCAGGACACCGCTGCTTGGCGCAAGGGCGCCCTTGAGGTCTCGCGCGACGCCCACGTCTCCTGGGAAAACCCAACGGTGTCCCCGACCGACTCGAGCGGGCGACAAGCGTCCCAGCGCGTGTCGCCGAGCGGTGGAGCCCGACGTGCGACTGGAGCGACACAGGTGCCGCCGGGGACGGCGACCTCCGAACGTGAAGCGATCAGTCACCCGGGACGCGATTGCTTGTTATGAATTACGGGTGATACGCCGCTTCCTTGTGACAATGCATTACTCTGAAATACTCTGATGACAGCCGAAAACAAAATTTTACAAGAGATCGTATATTTAGTACAATCGTAGTGTAATGTGCCATACGTGTTTTAATATATATATATATATATATATATATATATATATATATATATATATATATATATATATATATATTGATATTGAGGCAAGCATTAGGTGTGATGAAGTTGTTGTACTTAGTACTATTGCTATACTTTTGAGTGCAAAAGACCGCTCTAAACAACAAAATTTTGCTATCTAATGAGCACGTTCCCCAACACATCATTATTTGCTTGCGTCATGGAGCGTTTATATGACGTCAGAGAGGCTGCCAAACTGGCCGTGCGAAATTGCCACCCTAACGGACGGACTGAATCACTTGTAGCACTTCAACTCTCCAAGAGGTGTCGTGGAAATGATTGCAACGCTTCCAGAACCCAAATATCGTTGGGTGCGCGTGTTTTGGCCCATTGTCGTGGTGGTCTTGCGTATTAATCCGTGATTTTGTATACTTATGCTCACATGCTTGGTTTCGCCGTTATTTGTTAGTTATTCGAATACAGCACTATTCCGTAGTGACTGGTGCCACTGTCCAACTTGCTGTATTATGCAGCACAAAACGTGATTCGTATTTTAAGCTTGCGCTAAATACACAATATTGATAAAGAGCCAATTGTAGTCCTTTGGTCCCATTAATTATGCTCACGTACGCCAGACGCGAAAAACTCGACGATTATGCTTGTCTTGGCCTGGACCGCCGCCTGGCTTATGGGATGGCAGTATTTCAGAGACGTTGCTATGGTGGCATGCATGCTTGGAGGAATTTAAAATAGTGTGCGCGAAATAATCTGCACAACTTCGCGGATGTTAAATTCAGAAATCAGAGTACGCAGAGGCGTGGTTTCATAGAATAAGTTTTGTGGTCTGAACGGTAATAAATGACACAATGTAACGCTAAAATATGTCAAAAGACAGCTGTCTCTCCAGATTTGGTCCACTTGCTTCCAAAAGCTAAGTGGATGGGGACCGCAACCCAAGTTGCAACTGAATAAGAAATCACACCCCTGCTTTTACGCCTCAAGAAAGGCAGGGATGTGAACCGTACCGAATGATTTCAAAATGGTTATCACAGTTCAAAACCTCATACAAATGTGGAAACTCCCTTCATGCCCGTGGAAAGAACCAAGTCGTATGCCACATCATATGCGCCTTTGATGTCCAAGAAAGAGCAACGGTGATTAATGCTGTCTTTGGCTTTCAACGCCTGTTAAATATGTTTCCGATGGGATTGAGTGGTCCATGCCGCGATGTTTCTTCGCGAAATTCAATTTGAAAACACTAAAAATTTGCTGTGTTTCGAGATCGCACGAAGGACGTGTACCAACCATGCATTCAACAATGCCATCAGGCGATAATTATTTGGGTTGGTATTGGGTAGTTAGAATATGTCATAAAATGTCCGGGTAGATATGGGACTAATACGCAGCAGACCTTAAGTAAATTCAGTCGATTTGCTTTGCCAACCAGGTGATTAATTAAACTCGTTTCGGGTGCAAACGTGTTTCAGTGCATAGTAAGGGGCGGCATATCCAAATTTGGGATGGGGAGGGGCAAAGACTTAAAGAAGGTCCCCCGAACCGATGAGCCCCTTTGTTTCGGTGAGGCTATTTATGCAGTCATAAATGTGTGTTCTTATGAATGTTCTCAAGCCTAAGACCAAAAACTGATCCTTTCTGGACTTGGCCTGTGAATTTCTGGGTATGAAAAACGACACTTCCCAACCCTAATGTGGGCCATTTCTCAGTTTAGCCAGACGAGGGTTCATCCCGGGCCTGATAGATGAGAAGTGCCTCTTTGGCACATGAGATGCTTACTTTTTTAACCCGAAATGGACGTTCCCCTGATGAAGGTAAGCCCTTTTAAATCTAATACGGCTTTTTCCATACCTGAGGGGGCCCTTTCTGGGCTTACCATGGATCCCTTTTCTTATAAAAAACGGGCCCTTTCTGGGTCTACGATTGGTCTTTCCTGATCGGAGATGGGTCATTTCCAGGACTAAACTCAATGGGCGTTTTGAAATGGGCTCTCTTCAGACCTGGAACGGGCCCATCCTAAGTTGAAGGCAGGGCGCAGGCCGAGGGGGGGGGGGGGGGAGAGGACCCCGGGAGCACACATGTCTCTCCTTTGGTCCACACGGGCCCTTAGGGCTCCTCAGGACCGACGATCAAGAACCCGACAAGGGGGCCCGAAGAGTTGCCCAGAGGCTACACCAAGGGACCCCCGGCCCGCAAATGTCCGTCAAAGGGCCTCTTGCGTCGATTGGGGCCTCTGGGGCAGTGAGGGCCCGCCAGTCGATCCACGACCACGAATTTCGAACAGTCTGCTCCATGGCAGCCTAGGACCCATTTCCAAAGCACGGGCCAGGGCCGGCGATCGTCAGTGAGAGGACCCTTTGCATCGGTCGGGATCCTGAGGCAGTGAAGGACAGCTGCGTGGGTCAGAGGGCGGTGGCTACAGTACGCCTAACAGGGGACCCTATGTCGGCAAGGGCCCTGAGTCGGCCATGGTTCCGTCTTCCGGAAAGAGACAGGAACGCGACCCCGAATGTCAGCGAGCCTCTTAAGTTGACCGGGCCCGCTAATACTGAAAGAAGATAGGCTAAATGACAATGAAAGGGTCCATAATGAGACAGTGAAAGGGCCCTGCGTCAGACATGAGCCTAATAACGAGCGTGGCACCGGCCTCCATCCCATTTCGATTAGGGACCTAATAAACCAAATTAGTCATCGGCCAATTCCTGGACCCCCTGTGTCGGCAAGCGATCCTTTGGCGTCAATGAGGCTCCCCACGTCGATCCGGGATCAGCCGCTCCGGTCTGAGGGCCTTCCCCGTCAGGTAGGAAACCGATGCATGATGGATCCCTCTACGGTCCTTCTGCTCGACCTGATCGACCGGCCGCGAACGAGCTGGAGCGAGAGGGTTGCGCAGCCCCGCTATATCTGGGCTCCGGAGGTCGCGCGCGGGCGTTGGCGGGGCGGTGCAGTCGGATGGTCCTTGACTATCTGGTCGTGTCGATAACAATAGCAAGCAGTAGTGAACGCCTCTGATAGCGGTCATGCAGATTGCAGCAGTCGTGTGGGCGTAGCACCCCAGCTTCTCAGGCCAGTGAGAATCCCCTCGTCGGGTGGGCGTAGCACCCCAGCTTCTCAAGCCAGTGAGAATCCCCTCGTCGTGCGGGCATAGTATCCCCAGCTTCTCAGGCCAGTGAGAATCCCCTCGTCGCTCACAAACCTCATTCTGGGTGCAAAAATCATTTAATTGATCGTGTTTTGAGTGTACGACGGCCTACAAAGAGCGTGTGACGGCCTTATTCTGCAGTCTCCTCTGAAGACTATAGCATAACCCCGTAGTCTTCAGAGACCCGTGTGGTGAACCTGGAGATATGCTCGCATTTTCAGCACGCATGGAGTTTGACCTTATTTTCACTCACTTCTCAGTGTAAGTGCGCCAGTTACTACCTGTTATTAGTTGACCACATACTTGTCGCGTCGTTGCAGAGGTAGATAGACGTCATCGAGTGGGCGCAAAATGGCCCCGATGCCGGCGCGCCCTAAAAAACCAAATCACCACCACCAGAGAAGCCTTAGTCTGGGCAGGGGCCTGAGCCTTGATGACGAATGAGCCTCTCGCTGGAGTTTCGATTTCTTGGTTACATGGATTGCAGACGACCTGAATTCGTTTCGACCGCCAACGACGCTGATTTTCTGAACGAAGCGTGCTGGTCCCGTGGCGGCACCGGCCGGCACGAGCCGGACGAGCCGTACGCACATTCAAAGGCGCTATCAGAGGACCGGCGTGACGTCAGCGTCAGCGTCAGCAATGGAATCGGCGGGCCGTGGATCAGAACTGCCTTAAGCCTGAGGCAGGCAAGGCTCAGCAGGGCCGGCAGGAAAATCAGGCGCGCGCGGGCCACCAGATGTGTCGTCGATCAAGTCTGAGCACAAAACGTCAGCGACCGAGTTTTGAACAGTGTTAAACCCGTAGGGGTTAACAAAAAAAAAAAACAACAAAAACAAAAACAAAGCAAAACAAACAAACCAACTTGTATTTACCACGATTCACGCCCCAGGCGGTAAACTATAAAACCAAGGACATCAGAAGGGTAAAATATGGCTTGAAAACGAGAGCGAGAAAACGTGACGACAAAGTGTGAGCAGTGACGGCGAGGAAAAGGGGAAAACCCCGACACCCAGGCAAAACGACTGCTTGGCCAAAACCGCGATCATTTTATTTTCTGCATCGACGTTCAATAATGAAAATCCAACGCACACGTACGCTTGCCACCAAATACAACCTGATCGTTGATCTAAGTTTATATCGCTCGGATGTTGATAGCAGTCACCCCGGACGCCGCCGGTACAATTTATGATAAACACAATTACCCGATGTTTGCCCTCCCCTGGCGTTGCTCGTCTCGTATCCAGCTTCAACTTGTTCCGACCGAGATACGCCGAGATAATTTCATGCTGACCAATTTTGAAAGCAGTCCAAACAAATGAAAAAGGACTTGTAAGGCTTCTATAAGTTTTCTACCCTTTTCTATCCCAATAATGGCATCAATGAATTATTTCGCCGTTGAATCCTGTTTCCATGTTGAAAGACAAACTACCCAAATGTACTGTCTCTGCAGCCGTTTATAAATATTGGTGTGCCTCGCGGGGAGCTTCGTACGTGGGCCAACCCAGCGCAGCCTGTACTGCAAAGCAGTGAGTGTAGACATTTTTTGGGGTCTGACCATCCAGGAAACATCCTCTCCAACACAGACACTCGGCCCATCCGGGATTATTCATCTGTTCGTGGCACTCACTTAAGCACTGCCAATTTTCCCGTCTTAGAGCAACGCAGCAATTATCTAGATCTCAAGGTTTTAGGACCACTCCATATACACCAAAAGAAGTCTCCGCTAAATATCATGTGCTTTGCATATCCCATGCAAATAAATTAGGACTTTCATATTTTTCTCCAGTATGGCGACCAGGAGATCTTTCGTTGCGCGACTCTGCACTATTTCAAGCTGCCCTGTTTGCATACGCATCTAATTGTGCCAACGTTTTATCATGGTCCTGATGTATGTGCATAAATGCCTGAATACCACATATCTTGCCTGGCACAAGCACTATAGGTACCTATGCAATGTCTGCCTGATTCGAGACCCCTAAACGGCAGGGCAGATGACAGACACCTTTAGAAAATTGGAGTAGGCTTCATCCAAGTTCTACGCTGGTTACAACAAGGATGTCTGCTTGCACGCAACGGAGGCTACAGGTTAGCACATATCGGCGCCCACATCACCCCTTGCGTCGTTTTTTGACCAATTAAATCTGGCCAGATCGCATCGAACTGGAAAAGCCGCACTTGGAGACTCAGCCGCGATTCCTTTTTTGAGACTAAGTCCGGAAGAACAAAGCAGACGCACAATTGTACAGAAAATCAAGCCTTTCTCCACTAACCACAACGCAAGTTATTTGACCAAGATGACGGCTACCACCTGTCCGTCATGTCACCTGTCTGTCTGTCTCGAGCTCCACCTTTGTCGCTCGTCTCCCCCCCCCCCCCCCCAGTTCAGATGCGGCACTGAGCTCCACTGGTCAGCTCAGTTTTTGAAATTAAAGTGACGCAGCGCGCGACGCCACGCCCGGAACGCCAGCATCAACACTGACATGGTATTGGAAGCCGACGTCAGCACTATGATATCGGAACGCCAGCGTCAGCACTGATGACGTCATATCAGCGCTCAGGGCTACAGCGCAAACGGGTTTCGAGACCGGGTCTCCCCGTGGGGGCCCGGTTTAAGGCGCCAACCACTCGATCATTGTCCCCACGGCTGACGCACTCTGCGGGTACTCTGCTGATGGGACAGCCCCGCTGTGGCGTCGAGTAATGTGTTATCGTAGTGTATCCGGATGAAGCTGAACGCGTCAGAGTCTTAGACGAAAGCGGTAACTTGATGTCCGATTTTGATCGCATTTTCCAAATCGCAGCAATGTCTGCTGCGATACATTGTGCGTACTTAACGCTAGAGCCCAAATTATTACCATTTCGACAAAACCGAAATCAAACGCCGCGAGAAGGCCTTGAAACCGATAGAAGCCGCGTCAACTTGCAAATGGAATGCTCTTCTCCTTGTGATGCGAAGTACGCAAAGTGTGTTCACGAGATGAAAATGAAACACCACAAACATATTCGTAAAATACATTTCACCATCAATGATCCACCGCCCACCACCAGAACTGCCACGCCCATGAATCGATACACTTCCGAGCAGTGGCACCATAAAGCTTTTTCAGACGACGACTGTAGCAGCACCCACAGAAACACAGCGGCTTACACGATAAGCTCAAACACATTCTCCCAGGAGCCTATAGCACGTCGAGAAAGCACCAACACTGATACTCAGAATGGAATGACAAAGAAGAGCGAGTTCCATCGCAGTACCTTCCTATCTCCCAAATCCTTGCCATTAACATACGATGAGAGTTTATCTGACTATGATGAAACCGCTGCCTGCTAGCAAGCATTCAACTGACCATCCACGGAAAAATATAACAATATTTAACAGCTGTCATAAAACAAAGAAATAAGTGCAACGAGCACCGCCGGAGATCAATCACAACAGGAAGGAACCGGATACAACTCTTCAACTATCACGACTAGCGGCCACTTAAACAGTCCTCATATAAAGCAGAGGCGTTCAGCCCCGGGCGACATCCATCGGCGACCAGACCACACCCGGTCCAGCGCACCAGCAGCAGTCGGTAGGGCTACACAGAGAGCCGGTCGGCCACGGACCCTTCTTCCCCCTCCCCTTCAGCCGTGCGCTTCGACTCAGCCTGGCAGCATGGGGAGACCCGACCGGGCAGCACCGGGAGACCGGGTGACATCGGGAGACCCCACCTGGCGGCATCGGGAGACCGGGTGGCATCGGGAGACCCGACCGAGCGGCATCGGGGAGACCGGGCGGCATCGGGAGACCGGGCAACATCGGCAGACCCGACCGGACAGCATCGGCAGACCGGGCGGCATCGGGAGACCGGACAGCATCGGCAGACCGGGTGGCATCGGGAGACCCGACCGGGCCGGGCCGCGCGGCAGACCGGGCCGGGCAGCATCGGCAGACCGGGCCGGGCCGCGGCGGCAGACCGGGCCGGGCCGCGGCGGCGGCAGAGCCCGCGTCTCTACATCCGCTGGATCTCGAACAGCTTCACCTCCGTGTCGAACCAGATGGGCGGCTCGACGTTCCTGTACAGAGCGCGGACAGACGAACGTCAGTGAGAGTGCTCGCGCCATGGAGCGCGTTCAGGCTAGGCTGACGGCGCGCGGCACCGGGCGGGGCGGACGCGCCTTCTTAGCGCGGCCGTCAGCGACCCCCCCCCCCCCCCTCCCACTGCCACCCCTCACACGTCAAACGGCTCGGCTCGTGCCGACGCGGCTCCAAAAGCGCCGAATGCCTGCCGGCAATGCAGCGGTCGCAGCCCGTCCCTGATTTCTGTTCGCGCGGGTGTCAAGAGCTCGCGCGCTGGCTCCGAACACGCGCCCCGTCACGGTCATCGCACACACCCACATGCACGGCGAAATGGGTCATCCCGTACGACTCACGCCTCACAGCTCCTGATCCGCAACAAGAAACAACGCCTACCGCCGACGTGCTGCGGCAGCATACACCTCATTCAACACAAGGACCGGTGTGCGACGCGCCGCCTCCGCGCACCGCAGCGCGCCGCGCCGCCGCGATAACCCGACGGCCGCGGCGGCCGGCCGGCGGCTCACCTGAGGTAGATCACGCCCCACATGTACGTGCGGAACCAGAGCGTCGTGCCCGAGTTGGCCTGGTACTTCCTGATGAGGATCGGGTGCGGCACGGGCAGCAGGCCCACCAGCGTGCCGTGCTGCAGGAACTTCAGGATCTCGCTCTCGTCGGTCAGGCCCCTGGCGCGGGTCGGCCCGTCAGGCTCACCCGCCGGCGGGTCGCGGGCACGCGCCGGGCGGCCGCGGTGCGGGGTCGCCGCGGCAGCGACGGCGGAGACGGCGCATGACGCCGCGGCGCAGGCAGCCGGCTCCTCGCCGCAGCGGACGCGACATCGGGGTCCTCAACACGCGCGAGGGTGGACGCTGGGTACTCCCGCTTCTACACAGATCGGGACGACGGGCAGGGAAATTATCTCTCCCCCCCTCCTCGCAGTTAACTGTTGTTCCTGTTGCTCCCGACCTTGTATGCGGTTTCCGGTCCAATATTACATTCAACGTAACATTTAAATATAATATAAGTCTTGAATAACATAAACACATAATTGAATATGATATAACATCACAGCTGAGTAGCATATAACATAATATCGGAGCATTCTACTGTTTAACATGTATCTCAATATTTTTCGATATAATAATATAAAATATTGTGTGTCGTATAGTCTTAAATATGATGCCATCCATATTACGCATATTACTTCCGGCCCCCGACCACACTCCAACTGCTTCGGTCAGCGAAACCATGGGCCACGCCCCCGTTTCTATGAGCGAGACCAAACCCGCGCAGCCCGCCTGTTTAACGGAACGGTCGGGCGTCCGTGCGATAACACATGGGCAGGGGCCGCATCAGCCACCGGACCATCCCCCCCCCCCCGTCCTCGCGGCGCCGCCTGCTGTGAATCATGCTTACTCACAACGTGAACGGGGGTCGCGACAGGTCCCCCCGCCCTCGCAGCGCCGCCTGCTGGGAAGCATGCTTACTCACAACGTGAGCAGGGGTCGCGACAGGTCCCCACGCCCTCGCAGCGCCGCCTGCTGGGAGGCATGCTTACTCACAACGTGAGCAGGGGTCGCGACAGGTCCCCACGCCCTCGCAGCGCCGCCTGCTGGGAGGCATGCTTACTCACAACGTGAGCAGGGGTCGCGACAGGTCCCCACGCCCTCGCGGCGCCGCCTGCTGGGAGGCATGCTTACTCACAACGTGAGCAGGGGTCGCGACAGGTCCCCACGCCCTCGCGGCGCCGCCTGCTGGGAAGCATGCTTACTTGTCGATGCAGATCTTCTCCACCTGAGGCACCAGCACCTGCAGCAGGCGCATGATGGTCTGCAGCGGCAGCTTGTTCTTCCACGAGTTCACCCACTGGCCGGAGGGTGTCCAGCGCTCGGCCGGCGGTCGAGCCGCCGCACCGGCCGCCGTCGTCGCGGACGACCGCTGACTAAGCGGGGAGCCCGGCTGTGGGCGGAGACCGGGGCGTCAGAGGGGTGTCGGAGGAGGTGTCAGACGTATCAGGGGTGTCAGAGGAAGTGTCAGAGGTGTCAGGTGTGTCAGAGGGGGTGTCAGCGCAGGCTTCTGACGGTCTCTGTCTGCGTGGGGAGCCCGGCTATGGACGGAAATAGAGGTCTCGGGGGGGGGGGGGGAGTCAGAGGTCATAGGTGTCAGCGGTCAGAGGTACCAGGAGGTCAGAGGTGTCCGAGGGTCAGAGATTTCAGAGGGTCAGGGTGTCAGGGGGTCAAAGATGCCAGGGGGGTCACAGGTGTCAGGGGGTCACAGGTGTCAGGTCAGAAGTGTGGGGATCAGATAAGTCAGAGGGCCAGAGATGTCAGAGGGTCAGACGTGTCAGAGGGTCAGATGTGTCAGGGGCCAGGGGTGCCAGGGGGTCACAGGTGTCAGGGGTCAGAATGTCAGGTCAGAAGTATCAGGGATTACAGGTGTCCGAGGTGTCCGAGGGTCAGAGGTACCAGGGGGGTCACAGGCGCCAGGGGGGTCAAGGGGGGGGGTCAGAGAGGATGTCAGAGAGGTGTCAGGACAGGTTACGGACACGCGCTGTCCACGTGGAAAGCCCGGCCGTGGGCGGAGACAGCGGAAATTATCGCGGACTGCCCCGCCCCGCCGCTGGCCCGAGGGACCCGTCAGTTCCGGCGAGCAGGGTCGACGCGGGTGACCTTTCAACCGGAACCTTGCATCTAAACCAAGCGTTTTTTGGATGGATCCCAGCTCACCTGCCAAGCTGAACAGCCCTTTATTTCTCCAAACTTTCCCGCAGGTTGTCAGCCGCCACAGTCGTGCAGCGTGTCTCGGGCCATCGTACGTGCACAAAGACTCGGAGACGGTAGAACCCCCCCCCCCCCCCCCCCTACAAGGAGACCCGAGTCAGGGCGATCGCCTGCCAGTTGAACCATCCTGTGATTTAGAGCGAAGCCCGCGTGCCTTGAACAGCACTGACGCAGCCGCTTGTCCACAGCACGACTGTAGCATTCCCCAGCGATTCCCGGTCTGGCTCGCGTAGCACGTCTCACTTGAGCCTAATGTGCGTGATACGCGTGTGATGGGTATACTCACTCCACCCGACGGCTTTACAGCGAATGGCATAACCGACGTATGCGTGCACAGACCACAGGGCGGCACGCGGCAACCCTCCAACACACGTGATGCGAAACAGCAGCATTCATTGAGACATATGTCAGCCTTGGACTGGGTTCGCTGTCTGCGGTATGCTTTGACCAGGCTCAGGTTCAGCGTTGTCCGCGGCCCCTGACCGGGCCCTTCGAACACGTCACCGGGGCTCATGCGTATCCGGCTCTGTCCGGCTCTATCCGGTGTCATTGGCCACCTAGGTGAGCTACATTGGAGCAGCCGGGCGGGCAGCGTTTAACACCAGCGCTGATTGTATGAAGGCGGAAAAAACGCATGGCGAATGCGATATGAATTATAAACAGAGCGCATCACAACCGGTAGCAGTTAAGGTGAGCGCTACATTTAGCGAACCGCTTTCCCTCAGGGCATCCCTGACCCGACATTATGTCGTCCGTTGGAAGAGGTCATTTTGGTGACTATCTGAGTCAGTTCTGCTCACGCCAAGGCCATGTCTGGTGACGGGGATCTGTTGCCGGACACGAAAGGGCGCCACGCCGTCTGCGACCACCGTATCAGTCCCAGGCTGAATGCTATCAGCTCTGGTACATAACGGCTCTGCTCAACCCGGAGCTCGGGCCGCACGCCTGATACGCCGGGGTGCGACCCAACGCTGCCGAATAGCGCCTCCCGGGCCGGCGTTTACCCTCGCAGCCGGACCATCGCGGTCATATCGCGTTCAGGCTACATTTCGTTGGCATTAAACGCCCGCCGATGATCCGGGGAGAGCCCTGCACGGTTTCGCACGCGAATAACGCGGCTACGCACCGAATCCGATTACCTTTGGGCTCTGCATTGCTGCGTTATGCATAGAGCGGGGAAGCACTGAATGCGTGGAGACGCAAAAGCCGCAATGACGAGTAGTTTTGTTCCGTTAAATGCTGTGCCTCATTTTGGACGCACTAACTAGCAGGCTGTACTCACGGCAAGTTCCTTAAGAGAAATGCTTGTCCCAGCTGGATGAGAATGGACGATGACGCCCCACGCCTGGCATGACGTGCATATGGGTTTATGGTATGAACGCCGACGCGCAACGGAAGTGTAATACTGTTTGCAACAAACAATTCAGATTGGTCCCCAAGGTGAGCTGCGATGGAGAAGCCGGGCGGACAGTGTTAAACACTGGCGCTAGTTGTGCTAAGGCGGATAAAACGCGTTGCGAATGCAACATGGATTATAAGCTGAGAGCAACATAACGTATTGCTACATTTAGCAAGCCACTTTCCCTCAGAGCATAATTGAACATTATATATCCCATTAAATTCCTACACCGGTCAGCAGAGGTCATTTCGGTGACAACCTCCGCCAGTTCGGCTCAGGCCAACTCCCTGAACGTCACTCGGGTCACTGAACAGTTGAATGCACAAACATTAGTCGCCAGCTGGTGAAACCACCGACGCTTGAATTCAAAAGACGGTGCATTTATCAGTTTTCCGATGCGTTTTGATTAACTACTCCATCTTTTAGCGAAGAACAGCCCGGTATGGTAGCTACCGTGGTGTTGTGTTGAGTTGGTTGGACAAATGACGCCATTCTATGGATAATTGGTTGCTGAAGTCATTTGTCGTATTTATCCCTCGCACGTAAATCCGTCATATGCTGGTACTGATGAATCTTAGTGCCGGGGGGGGGGGGATGAATCAAGTATCCATCTCTGCATTCTCCCCTTCCGAGATCCAAGATCCACCAACAAAGCACTCGGGCACTTCTAATTCCAGGTTTAAATCGTGCCTGGTGTGCAACAATTCATGCACACTAAACAGCATTGATTTCGCGAGGATCTGGTAAGGTCTGGCTGAAGACTCCCGCAATGCAAACCGGAGAACAGGACCAGAGGGACGTGGCGAGCGCGGGGACGCCGTCGCGTCGCGGCGGTGTCTGGCTGACCTGCGCGGCGGACGAGGCGGTGGACTCGGCCGGCGCGTCGCTGGCGCCCTCCTGCGGCCGCGAGACGGCCGCCGGCTCGCTCAGGGTCAGCTCGGCCAGGTTAGCCGGCTGCGGGTGCGCCGACTCCTTCTCCGTCATCGAGTCGATGCCTGCGCAAAGCAGCGCGCGGACTGGGTCAGTGGCAGTCCCCTGACCAGAAACTACGCACAGGCGGGCGAATACCCCGAAGTTTACGACGGAATTGGTGAACGGGGCAGCTGAAACCCGCCAGTGCCAGCTCGCGCAGTTCGGGCGTCGACATTGCACCCACCTGCTGCATATCGACCTAGGTCAGCCTCCGGAGATTCACGCCATCATTCGCAGCTGACGTCATCATTCACATTGACGTGTCAGTCAAGACGTGTCAGTCAAGTAGAGGCCGACGTACTCATCGCAATCCCAGGGAAACGAATCCGCACCACACCAACCCCGTCAACGTCCCGTCCACGCATCCCACGAAGACGTGCTCATCGCAATCCCAGCTTAACAGATCCGCATCGCACCAACCCCGTCAACGTCCCGTCCACGCATCCCGCGACATACGCCTTCACTAGCTCTGCGTCAAAATCCCCTCCATCGCAGACCGCGTGAACTTCGAGTTCTCCAGCGCGTCCACAGATGGCTCTGCGCGCACTCACGTGGCGTGGCCGCCAGCGTGGCTTTGAGCAGCGTCGGGTCTGGCAGCAGCCCGTCTGCGGGCGGCGCGCGCGAGCCGTCCAGCGACGCCTGCCGCGACGGCTCGCTCTTGGACCTGCACGGAGAGCGGCAGAGGAGCAGGGTGAGGGCGAGAGGACGGACGGCCAGCGCCGGCCTCATCCACAGACGCGAACAGCCCAGTCTCAGCACCGACTCATGACCTGCTCTCCCCGCCAAACGCGCGCCTGATCCACCCCTGCTGACGCGACGATCGGTCGCGAACACTGATGACGTCCCGCTGTGGACACACCGACTCAGTCAACACACGCCTGCCAGGCAGACGTACCTGTAAGAGCACACCTTAAACACACCGGGCGGTGACCGTCCAGGCCAGGCATGCGATGCCGCGAGACCGGGCCGGTATCTCAACGTCCGCGCCGACAGACCGCGACACGCGGCAATGAGCGGCACCCTGAAGCGCACACGCGGCGCACAGCCTGCCACGCGGGGCAACATCGCGCCCAGCCCTCCGAGCCCACCGCCAGCGGGCCTGCACTGCGACTCTGCCAGCGCCGGGGCTCGCAGGGTTGGCTCTCGTGACGTCACAGCAAGCCTCAGCGGCCAACCCGCCCTCACTCGTTCTCTCGCTCCCCCTCCCCCCCCCCCCAATCCACACGCGTGCGTGCTCCAGCCGACCAGCCCACGGCTCGCTCGTGCAGCGGCGTCCAATCCCTACGGCAGACCCCGACCGTGGAAGGGGGGGGGGGGGGGGGTACAGGTGCATCGGCGTCGAGGCCATTCCGCAAAGCAGCGGCCGGTCTGTCGCCGACTATGCTCCGCAGGAAGGCCGGCACATCAGCGCATGAAACACGGGGCTGCGGTTCAAACATCCGTCTTCGCTCCGCCGCGCGAAGCAGACCGGGGTCGGCAACGCGGCCGGCAGAGGCGACCGCGACACGTACCGCTTGCTCAGGGACTTGTCGATGGCGCCGTGGTCGGTCGGCAGGTTGGCCAGCGCGTGGAACACCTGCCGCTTCCTGATGATGGTGTACACCAGGTTGGAGTTACCTGCCGGGGAACGAACCACGTCATTCGCAGGAACGCGGAGACCGAAGAGCGACGCGCACGGGCGGGTTCCGGGGAGCACCTGCCGCGCCGCGGTCGGCGGTGAGCACACGTGACCGTCTGCGCAGCACGTGAGCCGCGCCGCCCAGCGCTGCAGCGGCGCGGCTCCTCTGCCGGCCCGGCGCTGTAGCGCCGCCCGGGGAGCAGCCAGGTCAGAGTGCAGTCAGACCAGGCGACCTTGCGGGGCAGCGACGGCACCCGGACCGGGCGCCGCCCCGTCACCGCCCCGGCCTCGACGCTTGGATTCGGTGCGTGAGATACACCTCACGTCATTACGCCTCCCTTGCCATCCCCCACCCGGTGCAGGACGACGGTAGTATTACCACGTCCGCGCCAGCAGACTGCGACACGCGTCAATGAACGGCGCACTGAAGCGCACACGCGGCGCACAGCCTGCCACGCGGGGCAACGCGACAGGCTGTGCGCCGCGCCGTCAGATGCCGTAGCGACACCGACGCCGCTTGTGTCGCCACGGCGGCTGGGAAACGGTCGGACCCCGACCACGCACGGCCCACCAATCATGGCCACCCAGGGGTGATGACCAACGCGCTGGCCCGACCCGAGCACGGGGGTCGGGTCAGCACTGAGATGACGCACACGCGACCGCACCGGTTCTTGGATGGCGCATGCCTGCGGGCATTTGTACGCATCGCGACTCCATGCAAATCACATGCTATGCGGGGTTGATCGAAGCAACAAGCAACGCTCGAGGCGCCGGGTCGGGGAGCCGAAGGACCAACGCACGAAAAGCGCGAGAGAGTGAACTCACCGTCGAATTGGTACTGGATGATGTTGTTGAAGATCTCCAGCAGGAAGAAGACCAGGTGGTGGTTGTTGGGCGCCGAGAACAGGAACCAGGGCGTGGTGAAGGCCTCCAGCAGGTGCAGCAGCTTGGTGGCCGACACCATGGACAGCGTCTTCAAGTACGGCGATACTGCGGTGACGGACTCTGACGTCAGCTCCGGGGGCGGGCGGAGTGGCGCGCCGTGACCGACGCCGGGGTCGAAAATCATCGCCAGGGATAGCGGCGCAAACCGAGAGCGTCAGAATCGCACGGAGAAGCTCACAGCGTCGAGGGTCTCGGCTGTTACAGCCTTGAGCGGCTGCGGCTACCTAGTTCGGCGCTCTCACGGGACCCAGCGGCGCTTCAGTGACGGCCACACAGCGACACCTGCGTCACAAGCGACGCCAGACTGGCCCTGCTCGCGGACGGAACCACCTCAGGCGCAACCCCAGCTCGGTGGCCACCCCAGTCCGGCGGCCACCAAGCTGCGACGAGCGGTGACCCGGGCGGCGCGGCGAGGCGCGGCACCACCTCCAGCCGTGATGTCCCAAACCAGACAGCCCGTCCGGTGCGAAAACACGGGGAGACCGTCCCGGGATGCATGCGACTAACGGCTGCGGACGTCTTACGCGTCAGATTACCAACACTACAACACTGTGTTGTTGTTGATTGGAGTTTTAGGGCGCGCCGACTACTGCGGTCGTTTTGCGCCCATACGGCATTGTGCGTGAATCCCACTAACGCTTCGTGTGCGCACGAAATGTCCCCGCCTCTCACAAGTGCGTGAATTCACGAGGAAGTGGGGCGCGTCACGTACCGTTTACCAGGATGGTGAGCAGGCAGTCAAACAGCGGCTGCAGCCTCTGGTGGCCGGTGGTGATGATCTTGTGGAACACGATGATCAACAGGTCGCCATGGGTGCCTGCCACGCCAGGACGCTCAGACACGCACGGAATGACAACAGAGGCAGGTAGGTCTTGGCCGTCGCAGAGGTACACATATACTTCACACAGCATGACAACTTTCGCTCAGTTATGAGTGGTATCGCGTGCATTCATAAGCCCTGCTTACAAGACAGGGCAAATGCAGGTTCAAGTGAATGCGACACCACCAGCAAACATGTCATGCAACTCTTTTTTACAATGCCGACCACGCGAGTGGAACCTGTTGTAACATCCCAACTCCCAGACCCGCAAGTGGATCATATCTTTCCTAAACCGCGTTAAAACCATTGTTTCTGCATTCGTTAACGATTGCTTCCGTGCCGTGCCATGCTGCTGACAACACTAAATAAGATTCTGCAAGAACTTGAACTGCACATTACGTGTTACTAGGCCTCACGCCAAATGCTATTGAATTCATTTCCGTCGGAAAGCAAGCTTTGTCTGAGTTAACCGCCACAACTTCGCAGAAAAATGCCACAAAGCCGTGAAATTGGGGACACCCAACGAAAATTACCTTTAAGAAACGCCTGGAGCAGACTGCACGGCAGCACCCTCCCGCGAAACACCGCCCATGAGTGGCTCACCACCAGCAACCCCCCCCCCCCCCCCACACACGCAGCCGGCGGCGTCTACCCTACGCCAACCGCTCGCGACGAGCAGAGCCTTCTCACGGCGGGCCTCACACCTGCCGCGTCCTCCCCCCCCCCCCCCCGAGACAGAAAGCCGCTCCTCTCGCCCGCGCGCGGCGTCCGCGCCGCGCCGTCCGCCGCAGCGA
The DNA here is from genome assembly GCF_011947565.3 of Pollicipes pollicipes. Lineage (NCBI taxonomy): Eukaryota > Metazoa > Arthropoda > Thecostraca > Pollicipedomorpha > Pollicipedidae > Pollicipes > Pollicipes pollicipes. The sequence continues at coordinate 8,668,386 of NW_023597055.1, forward strand.
GGCCGCCACCTCGCCGCGCCGCGCCGCTCGCACTGCGCCGCGCCGCCCGCCGCCCGCCGCCGCCAACTCACCGGAGAAGACCGGCACGTCCATGGCGACGGCGGCCGTGTACGGCTTGTTGAGCCTGACGCCGAAGTTGCGCTCGCCGCTGAGCAGCAGCAGGATGAAGACGCCGATGTGCATGAGGCCGACGCGCGCCGGGTCGGCGCGGCACTCGTTCAGATGGTACAGGATCGGCACCGTCACCTGCAGCACCTCGCTCGACTTCAGCACGAAGAACAGCAGCTTCTGCGGGCGAGGGAGGGCCGGCGGTCAGGGGGCGATTGGTGCCGCGCGAGGGGTGGGGGCGGGGGGAGGCTATGGGGGATGACGATGACGACGACGATGACGATGATGACGTTGAGATGAGGCTGGGAAGGAGCCACGTTCTGGACACGAGTCAAGAGGGCCACACTGACGACGACGATAACTGGGGGGTTTGGGGCGCGCCGACCATGATGGTCACTTCGTGCCCGGACTTAGGACAAGGCGTCTGTCTCCCACTCACTGTGCAACAAGAACGGTGTACTCATCACTGTAACAACGGAACACAGTTAAGGCGAAAGACATCTCCTCTTTTGACGGGCTAGGAAAATACGCCCGCACCAATGCAGAATGCTCAGCTCTCCGTTATGCAATCACCGTTTCCAGCATCAGACATAAACATATCCGTAGATACCAGTGTTCCAATTCTGCCAAGAGAAAGCATCACAGTTTCCCCACGATGAGTCACGTGATCGTCCCCCATCAGACACTCAACCATTCGTTAACATGTGCTATTAAAAGTAAACATGAATACCCACTTTTGATGGGCAACTGGCTGCGATGTGGGCGTGGGGCATCCGATAGTCGGGCAGTCGGGCCTGTTACCGGCGCCGTTATGTGCACTGGGCAGGCACGCCTCCAAACGTAGTGCAGGGCTCACGTCTCCCACGCGCAATCGTAGTGCGAACTCACCTTCCCCAAGTGCGAACGTAGTGTGAGCTCGCTGTTACCATAGTGGCAATGATTCTACGATTGTTTCGACTTTTGCATTTGAACAAGCGTCAAAGGTTACACATTTTCCTGAAAATGAAGTAGTGGCCTGTGTCATCGTAGGGCAGTGATCTGCTCTGACCTTTAAGAAGTTCATGAGAGGTATTTGTTGCAGGCCCTGATATTAATAAATTCGAAAAGAGCACCAGAAAATACCCCGTACAACAAGCTCTCGAGTAAAAAGGCAAGCTAATTTTGATTTCGGCCTGACCTTCACAACTGACCCTAGGCCATTGGAACTTGTTATTCCATATTCAGTGGTTTCATTGCATTAAAAACACTCCGCTGTCGTATCAAATTGAACGATTTCCCAGATTGCCTTCTTTTGGCCTGTCATAGGTCAGCGACCTTATCACTTACATATAATTTCTTACGCCAAAAAATCCGCTATTCAGTTGCTTACAGCTATGCAGAGGTTGGCGCGGCTACGCCCTGCTCTTCAGAAATTCTTCTGTAAAAACCTTCGGAGGGTCAATTTGGCCCATGGGCGCATGGTAAGGCACGGGGAGGATGAATCCGAGACTGATCAGACATCCATATGCGGTGACAAGCTGTGCATCCTACGCTATTTCTTGCACGTGCTGCTCTATCTACATGATATCATGATCACCGGTAAGATCGGACGCCATCGGACTGTCGATGACGTCACACTGGGCACGCTGATATGGTATGACGTAAAGCGCACATGCAACTGTGGAACTTTTCTGGTACTTCATTTGTTTGCGTAATGGTATTCGCCCAACCATGGCTGCATCATTTAAGGGGCGACATGCATATGTACGGAGGGTCATATAAAGCTTGCAGATATATGCCTGGATCCCCAAGGTGGATCCAGAATCTCACAAAGTTCCATGTTTATGTAATCGTGGGAATGGATCCTGGGTCTTTTTTTGGGGGGGGGGGGGGGCTTCAAGCGCATGCCTGATGGCCTGATCATGTTTCATCATTCGAGGTCTGGCATTGCATTTACAATGTCTAAAATAGTGAAAAGGGCCGTATAATACAACACGTATCACCGATGAAATCATGTAACGTTGCACATTTAAACAAAATGTCACAAAAAAACGTTTCGCTCCAATACCATGTAACTCCTCCCGTGTCTCCAAGCGCCCGGCATAAGATGCCTCTCGGTGCGCCCAGACCCGCTGAAACGTCCGAACATCGCGTGACCACTAACGTATCCGTAAACATACGTGGTGTCATGTTCGTCCCCATAGCTCAGTTGGTTAGAGCGCCTGTCTTCCAGTCCACCCACCTGTAGCGGGTGGGTTCGAGTCGCTATAGGGGCTCGCTGTTTGCCCTTGACAGATATGACCTACGGACAGTGACAGCGGCCACGCTAAAGGTCAGGTGGGGTCAGACGGAAGGACGGACCGTGCCGAACATTGCGGCGCGTTAAGCTTTCGCCACCAAATTCGGTCGTTAACCTGGGATTGTATGGTTGAATGATAAGAGTCGGGGCTTACGCAAAAAGCACTGCTTAGCGTGTGCTCTGATCCCAGAAATCCATCCATTTCAAAGGTTCGGATTAAATATTCAAAAACACGCCCACTGATTATGAAACAAAATGGCCATGTCTCACCTTATACCGACACAATTATGCGGAAAAATGCTTCAAACCCACGCGCGTTTGCTCAACATTGTATTACGACTCAATACAACTGGCTTATGCTGCAGCTTGACTCCGGCTGAGGTACAAAGCCACAACCAACAGCAAACTTCGCACATGTACATACGACACAACAGCAACGTAGTCAGCTGCATTGAAGCATCGGCAATGACTCGGACAACAAAACCAGCGTCAATTTTTATGTAACAATGCCACTTATCAATCCACGCTGACCATCCAAAACATCCTCAATTCCAGTACCGCCGACTTCATGCGCAGCCACGTAGCCTTGGAGGGCTTGCGTTCTCCGCGGGGTCCGGCCTCGGCGTCCTACAGTCTCCCATTCTCCAGCGCGCCCTTTTAGCACAGCGTGGCGCCGCCGGCCCGCGTGTCGGCTACCAGACGCCCCCTCCCCTCCCGTGAGCCCCCACGCCGCTAGAACTGGAGGTCGGGGTGTCGAGGCGTAGCTAGTGGCCGGCCGGTCCGAGACAGCCCGCCGCGCCACGCCCAGCTCGCCGCGACACGCCGGCTCCGCCCATCACCCGCAGCCGTCCTGCACGCCGGCTCCGCCCATCACCCGCAGCCGTCCTGCACGCCGGCTCCGCCCATCACCAGCAGCCGTCCTGCACGCCGGCTCCGCCCATCGCACGCCGGGCTCCGCCCATCACCAGCAGCCGTCCTGCACGCCGGCTCCGCCCATCACCCGCAGCCGTCCTGCACGCCGGCTCCGCCCATCACCAGCAGCCGTCCTGCACGCCGGCTCCGCCCATCACCAGCAGCCGTCCTGCACGTTCTCCTTGTAGTCGAGCTGGTGCGTGTTCAGACCCAGCTGGTCGGCGAACTGCCGCAGCTCCTGCAGCCGCTCGGCCGGCAACTGCGGCGTGCGGCTGATGAAGTGGATGCAGTAGTTGACGCCGAACAGGCCGGCACTGCAGTCGTACTCGATGGCGGCGTCCTCGGCCAGCAGCACCAGGTTGTAGTCGGTCACGGGAGCGAACGGAAAGCGGAACTGCTGCGCGAAGTTGCCCGGCGTGCCGGCGTAGCGCAGGTCGGCGGTGATGTTGGTGAAGGCGCCATCTACCGTCTTGTGTCGGCACGTGTAGGTCACCTCGCCGTCGCCCAGCTGCCGGCGGCGGGACGCGGTCAGCGGGCAGCCAGCCGCGGCGGTGTGAGAACGACAGAGCGCCGCGTGGCGCGAGCTCGCGAGAACGACAGAGCGTCGCGTGACGAGAGCTCGCGAGAACGACAGAGCACCGCGAGCTCGTGAGAACAACGGAGCGCCGCGTGACGCGAGCTCGCGAGAACGACAGAGCGCTGCGTGACGTGAGCTCGTGCACGCTCCTCACCGACGATGAAGCGACTATGCCTACAACTTCACCACACTATATGACCGGTGAAGTTGACTTATTCACGAGGCACGGAAGAGCAGTATTACGGAAAATGAACTACACTACATTCATTTGCTGCTAGACTGCCACTGAAGAGCACCACAAACATCCGTGTCTAAAGGCAGAACATCGTATTTTGGCCAGACGGTCGGAACAGGCAAACCCGCTGAAGCTTACCACCATAGTGAGAAACACCATTCATAAACGTGCCTAGACAACTCTGTCAATATATTAAGACAAAATTCCGGACTAGTTACCTTTAAAATCACACCAATAACTCAAAAACCTAACAAAAACAAAACAAAAAAAGACAAGAAAGAGCCTAACGAAGATTCTTACATCCACACCAGCCACTAAATATAACGCGGACCTGACCATCACCCTGACGCACCTGCGGCTCATCCGAGTGGAAGTTCAGCGCGTCGCACACGCAGTCCTTCTGGAAGGCGGCGCCGCCCGGCGTCTGGATCTTCCCCACCTCGTACCACATGCCCTCGTAGCCGGCGTTCGTGAAGTTGGCGTCCGTCACCGGGTGCATGCACTGGTCGGCCGTCGCCGCCAGCGGCAGCAGCGGCAGCAGCAGCAGCACCAACATCGCGAGGCGGACTCGGTTCGGCGGTGGCGCGAGACGCGGCGGCGGCGGCGGCGGGTGGAAACGCGACGCGCGAGGGACGGCGGTGGAAACGGCGGCGGTGGCGGGCGGCCCTTATACACGAGCGGCGTTACGTAACGGCCGATAGGCGCGCCGCCAGGTGGCCGACTCCCGCCGCGGCCCGTGGGAGCCGCGCCGGTGCTCGGCCACCCCCAGCGCCCCCTGGCCGGTGCGCACGGACGTGCACGACACGACCGGGCCGCCCGCGTACTGCGCGAGGTCGGGGTACCGGAAATGCGTCTGAGCGTCGGGGCTCTCGTGCGTGATGGACGCTACAGCTTGCAATGTTTGTATATGTTATAAGCTCTAAGGAGCTGGCGACAGGGGGAAAACAAGACGGGACTCAAAATACGCTGTTTTCCGCGTGACGACTGTGTGTTTCATCAAAAGCTTTCTGACCACCTCTGTTTCAATCGCAAGTTATCACGGGAGGCAGATCACAGTTGCCATCGATTAACTGACGATACTCTATGCCCACAGAACTTAAAAACCGCATACGTCGACTAGAAACATTGCCAAACCGACTGGCATCACTGAACCATTTTGTTTGCATGTAAAATAACGTTGGATATTTATGTGGTATATTATATGGACCCTCCATTTGTCAACTTACCCTACAGCCTACGTGTACTAAGTTGTAATTGCGCCGAGGCACTAAGCCACAGCCAATAGCAAGCTCGACACACGCATCACTCGCTTAATTGAGGTACTAATGACAGCAATTCCACGAACTGGGGCCATAGCCATAAAACCGAAACGTCGTCAATGACGGCACTTCGCCTGAAATAACACTTAATCGCCATCACACGCAAGCTGCAAAAATACATCTATAAAAGGACGCAATATCCAAAGAATATACCCACCACGCAAACTGTTCCAAACAGTCTGCCATCACGGATGTCGGAGACTCGTGTGAACAGCGTGTCCAGCGACGGTACCATACGCTGTACCCTAACGACCTCGGGTCACGCGGGGCTTGACATCGTTCAGCGGCCCACCGTGGATAACTGACCAGCCAGACCACGTCACAGCAAGGCACTCATCCGTCACTATGACGAATGGAGCGCTTTGAATGCGTGCTTTTCTCGCGAATCTTTGTTTACGTCGACCACGAGCATCGTTCTGCATTTGAATGAGTTTTTAGTGCACAGCACAGGACAGTTAGAAAGCTTTGTGGTTCAGGAGCACATAACCGTTCATACCGAATGAAGCTCAAGAATACCCCTGCATTTGAATGGGTTTTTAAGCGCGCAGTACAGCATAATGAGGAAGCTTTATGGATCGGAATCACACAAGCAGTTAATCGCATGCTGATATTTCTCACAGCTTTCCGAGGAGACAATTGCCGACTGCGCGTCCAAGCCCGGTGGGTTCACGTTCATTTCTTAGATCATTCAACCGATAGCCAACCGATTACGGTCCACAGAGCGTAAGAACAAATACAAACTTGGCATTCTCAAGCGTGAATTCCACATCAGCTCCCAGAACGCTGCGGACAAAAACAGACACTTTTCTCTCCTCGATGGGATTACTTTTAACGTTTACTTGTCCAAAAAGAAATTGTACCGTTCTTATCGAAACGAAAGTGAGACGGTTCTGGTGGACGAGTCACGGCACACGTAGTAGCTGCCACGAAATGTGGCCGAGCCAGATAACAGCATTCGTTTTGCGGGGGACTGCTTTGAACCACCGCTGACTCCCACTGCGCGGCTGCAAGCTATCACACTATACTTAACGTTAACCGCTGACATACCGTGAAGGTCAAAGGAAAAGCCACGTCCTGATACACAGAGCCTAGAAGGGCGCGATTTGCTTGCATACCGCTGACTCATGGCAAGATAACACTACTTGCTCGTAAAATATGCAATATTCGCGAATATACATGAAAAGTTATACGGAAAATGCAATACATGCTTACCTGTTAACTAGATGAGAAGGCTCAGGCACGCCACGTCAGTTCCAGTGGATGTACACGGCATTGGTCCCAGCACCGTGACGTCATTGACATACCAATCGGTCACGCAATGCGTTGGGGACCATCAGCACGCGCGCTGGGACTCCATCGGACAAACGTTGTTAAATAACACAAGGCGACTTCTCGGCTGTGCGAAAAAGGCGCTGGAAAAAGCAAAAGAAAATACGCCACCTCCACCGAAGATCCATTCTTCAAATCCCGTCCCAGCTCGTCCTTTCACAAATATGGCACATCAAATGCACCGTGAGTGAAATAAGTCACGTGGCCGTAGCCCGTTGGTGGCTCATTGTTGTCTTTCTCGGTTTGGTTGGAGTAAGAGCCCTTCGGTCAGCACTGACCATCTCAGGGCTGCGCGGTTAAGAGGAGAGGTCGGCGATGGGCCAAGACTACACTTATCTAGGAGACACCAGTTCCGAATCGGGACGGTAGTGGTGGTCACACGGCACATGGGGCGGTGCCGGAATTCAGCGTGAAGCGATGAGCGAGTATAACACAGTACGGACTGTTCGCCCGGATCTGAATATGGAGCTGGGGTTATAAGCCCGGACAGGAATATAGAGTACCGGTTATCGGCCCGAACACTAATAAAGAGTGCAGATTACTGGCCCCGGTGCGAACAAAGAGTCGGATTTTTGCCCCGGATACGAATATACAGAACGGACTATTGGTTCGGATACGAATATAGGGTACAGATTACTGGTACGGGTACAAATAAAGATTGCGGATCATTGATCCGGATACGAATAAAGAGTACGGATTATTGGTCCGGATACGAATATAGAGTACGGATTATTGGTCTAGATACGAATATAGAGTACGGATTATTGGTCCGGATACGAATATAAGTACGGATTATTGGTCCGGATACGAATATACCGCATGGGTTATTGGCCCGGATACGGATATAGAGTACGAATTATTGGCCCGGATACTAATAACGCGTGTGGATTATTGGCCAGATACGAATATAGAGAACGGATTATTGGCCAGGATAAGAACGTACAGTACGGGCTATTGGCATATGCCGACGGCCGGGAGCAGCACGTGAACACGAGTCATGCGGTCCCACCACCCTAAGACATTCACAACGCCCCGGCCTGCCATCAGCAGTCTCCGAGTCAGCGCCCGCTCCACATCCACCAGCCTCAGTCCCGCACCCTCTCCCAGCCGCCGCCCGACCCAGCTGGCTCGGCGGCGCTGACGGCGGCGCACGCCGGCCGATCGGCGCCGAGCGAGCGGCATCGGTGACTTCTGTCGCAGCACCGCGGGCGGCACGGCCCAGGCCACCGACTGAGACGGCTCACGGCAAGAAACTCCTCCGACGCCCGGTCAGTCGAGGGGAAGTCATCCACCATCGACAGCCGGCAGCGAGGCCCCCCCACCCGACAGAGGCCACACCCCGTCCCTGTCCTAGCTCGGCGCGCTCTGCCGGCCCCGGAGCCGGGCCGGCCCCGGCACCGGCCTCGGCTGGGCCCACGCACCGGCCGGCCGGCGCGCGCGTACCTTGTTGTAGTCGCAGCACTTCCAGAAGAACACGAGCAGCTCCTGGTGGGCGTGCACCTTCTTGGTGGAGTGCGGCAGGTAGGTCTGCGTCAGCGGGTTGTTCAGCAGCCGGGTGAAGCCTATGGAACGCCACGGGACGCAGCTCAGCGGCACCGACGGGGGCCTGCCTGCCTGCTTGTCGTACAGGCGGCACAAGGAGCCGGCAGACGAACGCGGCGAGACAGACAGCACACGGCTGTAGGGAACCAGGAGCGCTTCACCGAGCTGAGAGTAGCGTGAGCATTGAATGGCATGTGTGTGTGTGTGCGTGTGTGTGTGCGTGAGGGGGCGGGGGGAGAAGGGTGCAGCAAGACGCGATGGTAGCGTCTGAGGTGCGAACCGTCTGCCGACTTTCACAAGCCAACCGCCTGAGACCCGGCCACCCCATCGCCTGCAGAAACACCCCAGCGCGGTCGCGACCGAGCCTGAAGCCCGAGCCAGTACAACGAGGCCAGCCACTCGGCGCCGACGAGACACCGGGCAGCACGACAGCGAACGTCTCGGCCACGGCTTCCCCGCGGGAGATATCGATACCCTCCCGCTGCGGCACACCGCAGGGTCTCCGGAGGCGTCAGCGCCCAGGACGACGGCACGAAACCCACCAGAACACTTGGCAACATGACGCGGCGCGCGGCCCAGCCCCCACGCACCCTTCAGGATGAAGTCGAAGTCCTCCTCGCGGTGGATCCTGGACAGGTAGTTGATGAAGAGGTTGTCTGGAGAGCCCTGCAACGCCGTCCGTAGGCACGTGACCCGAGGGCTGAAGCGATTCGAAGGTGTGCAAAGGTGAAAACGACGGGTGGTCACGTGACAAGACATAGACGCACGTGGTGTTTACGCCCACGTTCGGTGTCGCGGACGCTCAAGTGCTCAAACAGCACGTGAAAACGGCGCTGAAGCCAGCTGTCGCCTCTGACGTAGAGCCCAGCTGCGATTCTCCACTAATAGCCCAATATATGGGCCCCATCGAGGTCAAGACATCGCCTACAGAAGGTCACCCCCGCAGAGACGCCATTGGCAGAGCCCCAGCACTAGTCCAAGCCTTCCACACGAGCCGACCCACCGACAGAGCGCCGGCGATCCCCGACCTCCCGCCGGCCCGTGACGTCACGGCCGACGTCACACAGCAGGGGGAGGGGGAGGGGCTGACCTCGTCGTCGGCGCGGCCGGCGGCCGAGTCGTGATCGAGCGTGACGATCAGGATCTGCAGGGCCGTCTCCATCAGCGCCTCGCGCTTGTCGTTAAACAGCAGGTGGTTGTAGGGTAGCCCTGCGACGGCGCCGGGACGTCAGCGTCACTCTCCACGGGAGGCGGATCATGCTCGCGCGCGCGCGCCGCGCACCACCGGCCGACGTGGGATGCACGAATGCTGACCAGAACACTTCTAAACAAAGATACATAGCGTGGTTGCGTCAGCCGTTTGAAGACCCCGGGAAGTAGCGTAATAATAATCATTGTCGCTTTACGTCTCACCGACCGCCGGCCCATTTCAAGACGGGATGGAAGAAGCACAAAGCATGATGATCCAAGTACGCTAAGAATCAGCCAAAGGTAACGAGAGCCAGCATCCAGCACTGTGATCAAATGACGCCGACCAAGCCTGACAACGCTGTCGCTTGGCCCGCCACCTGGACAGCACCGGCGTGAAGCATCGGTAATCTCTGCACGTCACCATCTGCGCACATCCCACCACCCCACAACCACAACCACCCCACCACCCAACGCCGCCCCCCTCTTCCCACAGTCGCGGCCGGAGGTCTCTCCACGCTCGTCGCTCCGGTCCTACCGATCCCGACGGGGTCGTAGGCGCAGACGAGATTCAGCAGCGAGGTGAAGAGCGGCAGCGCGTGTCGGTTCTCCGACGACGTGAAGAAGCGCACCCACCGGTTGGGCCCCCGCCTGGCCGGCGTCTGAAGCACAGCAGCGCGCGCGTCACGTGCGGCTGCGACCGGCTGCGGCCGGCTGCGGGCCGGCGACGGCCGCGGCGGCCGGCGGAGCGGCGGAGGAGCGGCGGCGGAGCGGGGAGGAGCGGTGGCGGAGCGGTGGCGGAGCGGTGGCGGAGCGGCGGAGGAGCGGCGGAGGAGCGGCGGAGGAGCGGCGGCGGAGCGGCGGCGGAGCGGCGGAGGAGCGGCTCGGAGAGCGAATGAGAGGGAGAGAGGGAGCGGCAATCTCTGAGGGAGCAGGTCACTGAGGGAGCGCTGAGGGAGCTCCTGCAGGTCACGGGCGGCGGTGGGGCAGCTCTGCCGCTAACCTGACCTGACCGGCGCCGGCCCGGGTCAGGCCTCACAGGCAGAGGACGAGGAGGCACTCAGACCCGAGAGGTGGCGAGACCCAGCAACGGCCAGCTGGATGGTGCACGTCCGCACGCGCGTCGACACCGATAGATCGCGACCAAGCAACAACGTCAGATGCAAATACTGCGTAGCGCGCTCGATACAAACCGTCACCGCCTGGTTCAGGATCCTCCCGTAGCTTGCAAGAATCCCTGAACACGCACTTCTAGCTTGACTGAAAATTCCTCCCGAATGCAACCTATTCCAAAAATAATGACCGAAACCCGTGACCGCAGGCGCGCGCAACACCCTCCCTCGGTCCACTCCATACCTACCGCCTCAGTCCCCTACCACATCCCGCACCTCCACGGCCACACGGCCGGCGCTCGGTCGTGTCCCGCCGCGGTGCCTGGCCTGAGCCCACCCCTCCGGCCACCCGGCGGCCGGCCCGCTCACCGGTGGGGGGGCAGGTACATGGTCTGCGAGAAGCACGTGAGCACAGCTTGAGATCTCGGTGCGTTTGGCGGTCGTGGCTGGAGTTGTGGGGTGACGGTGCTGGAGAAGCCGACGCCGGCCTCCCAGATGTACTCGCAGCTGTCGATCGAACCTGCACGTCCTCGTGCTGGTCCTGGCGGTCACGGCGGGCGCCTGTCAGCCGCTGGCCGGGTCGTCCCACACGACATACAGACGCAGACAGACACGCACGCACGCGGCACCGGCCGCCAGGGGCCAAGGGTCGAACAAGGGGTCAGAGGTCAGACGGGGTCAGGGGTCAGACGGGGTCAGGCGTGACGCAGCCAGGGGTCAGACGGGGTCAGG
>NW_023597055.1:8680717-8847619 GCF_011947565.3 Pollicipes pollicipes
ACTGTGTCCTGAACTAACAAGGGATATTTTTGTCCAACCAGACTCCCAGTTTGCGAGTGCGTTGAGCAAGATATTGAGCAACGAGTCAAGCAAGTTGTGAAAGTGCTATTTAGCAGTGTGCAGTGTCGGTAAAGTCTTTGTTGCAACATTCTGTGCGATCATTCCTTCAGAAGTAGCTTGTAGCAGACGTCTTTTGGTGTCTGCTTCTGTGGGTGGTGCATAGCGTCAAAATAGTTGCTTTATCCAAAACCAAGCTTAAGCTGGATGCAACAACAGTCTCCCATTTTGCGTGGGCTCGATAAGTCAGTGATCAGATCATATCGATCAGCTCAGGCCCAGTGTTCTTGACTCAGGCTCATCTGAGGGGAAATAAGGAAAACTCTGATTTTAACAGCATTTTTTGTAGGTGGGTATTGATTGTTTTCTATGTACCATGTGGTAAAGTATGTGTATATTGAATTTATGTAACAATCTTTGCATAATGAGTGCATGCTAATTTTGGGTGGTATCATTTCCTACTGGTAGTGATTTACCTAGGGCTCCTTCTTCTTTGTCACTGCAAAGTCTTACACACTATGCCAGGTGCAGACACAGCATCTGAACACCAAGCCTCGCACCTGCATGTGCTAAACCCAGGCCGGCCCAAATCACACTGAATTTTCAAACTAATGATGTGTTTTTGGAGTAAATTTCCTTGATATTAACATTGGAACATAATAATTTCTCAAAAGTTGTCTCACTTGCCAAAGCTGGTAGCAGCCATGCAACAAACTCTGGAACCATCAGATTTGCAGCATACATGCACTAAAACACTTGTGGTAATGTTGCTGCTATACCAGACACATTTATCATGATACTTATTTTTTGCAGTCTGGCTTCTATGCAGGCTAGATTACCAAGCATGCCTTTTGTGACAAGGTCTTTGCAATGGTAGGCAGGTGTGCCTTGGTACTTCCTGGTGCTCATTTTGCTGTTTATGGCTTTATTAGTCCTAACTGCTTGGTAATAGTAGTGTAAAATGCTGGGCAACAGACACTGGTAGGATTACAGAAAAAATGGATCAGTGTGTAACAAAAAATATCACCTTAGCAGCCCCACATAGGTTTTATATTTACTGCATGTATATGTCAGTATTGCTCAATTAGCATATTACTTTACTCATCTGGTGCTTTTTTGTATTGGGTGTACTGCTATTTTTTCATCATCCATTTTTTGTGATCTTGGGTATGGGTGCTGAAGCATTTGCCCCAAGTGAGGGGATTGTGAAGGCTAAGCACACTCAGTGGGGTAGGAAATAGTTCCTTGTTGCTTGCATTAGATGCGGTCATGTTGAAAACTGTCAGCATGCACCTGTGTTATCTTGATTAGTGACCAATGCAGTTCAGCACAGAGCATTGATGTTACTGGCCATAATGGGAACTGTAGCCAGTAAAAGTAAATTTATCTTTTTGTTTTTAATGCTATTAGTTGACATTGCAATGGGATCTGTAATCTCAATTCTCAAGCTCCTATTTGTATATGAATATATGCACATGGCGATTGTATGAACTGCTTAGCTCACCACCCACATACCCTTATAGGTGCATATAGGGCTCAACATAGCAGGACTGTGTAGTTGTGATTAGGGCCCATCATGTGGGAGGGCACAATATGTCCAAATCAGCTCAGCCCCAAATCATGCTCTGCACACCTTCAGCCAAAAGCATCATATATAATGATCATGTATGTTGTACAAGATACATATTATAAAGTGGTATGGCTAATATAAATAACTTCTGTTATAACAAGAATACATATACCAAGTAAACAAATAGTCAATAGTATTGAACTTCATATGGCTGAAGATGCAGACCACTGTCACATGATCATGTGTAGCAATGATAGTAATAAATTAGTAATTAACATAGAATAATCCCATACAATGATTAAAAAGATATAATAATATCTAAGGTAAAAGTGGCATACTCCAATAGTGTATTAACCTCATATGGTGAGACCACTGTTCACACTGTCCATTTTTTTTGCATCCAGCACCATCACCACATCATCATATCACATTGCCACATCATCACATCACTCCACAATCACATGGCACCCTTCTCTGGCAGTCTGTCAGCTGCTAGCTGTCACCCCACCCCTGCAGACATTCCCTTCCATGCCCCCCCCCTTCCAACAGCTGCCTGTACCTCGCCCCAGCTCACCAGCGGGCCCCTGGGACCGTCTGACCTCTCCACCATCGCCGTCCGCATCTCCGTCACCTCCACGTGACCGTCCGCCGGTGGGGCCGGCAGCGCGTCAGCCCAGCGCCCAGCCGCCATGCCGGTGCGCTCGGAGGGCATGGAGGCACCGCCGCCGCCGCTCAACTCGCGCCAGCCGGGCGTGGTGCGCTCGCCCCTCCACGACGGCTCCGTCCTTCAAGGGCTACCAGAAGTCCAAGGGCCAACTGCTACGACGTCGAGGTGGAGCTGAAGGTGCGCTGCTGCTGCCGCCGCGGCGTGCGGTGGCGGCACGGCACTGCTGCCTGTGGAGACCTGAATGAGCCTGCAGTGGACGCATTGGTGGTGTTTTTTAGGGGAGGAGGGGGGGGGGAGGGGTTAAACAGGATACTTAAGAGCCAAAGATCATAATGACACATAAAGCATTGCTGTGTGTGTATTTCCCAGCAATTACTTTGTGGTTGCAACACTGCTGCACCACATTTGGGATGAATAAGTCATTGTCAGCACCATCTTTTGAATGAGGCATGAATGGGTCGCGGTGGGAACTGCGGGACGTCCAAATAGGATTCGACCCTTGCACTGTTGAGTGTCTTGGCACAGGCACTTAACCATCCGATGCGCGTGTGGACCGTGCCCGGTGGCGGTCCCGCAGCCCACTAACGCCCGTCCGTCGGGCGGCCACCTCCCGCGCGCAGAAGGTGGACCTGGACAGCGCGTACCTGTGCGGCTACCTCAAGATCAACAACCTGACGGACGACTTCCCCACCATGGTGACGTACTTTGACGGCGAGATCATCGGGCGGCGGCACCCGTTCCTCACCCGCAAGTGGGACGCCAACGAGGAGGTGGACCGGAAACACTGGGTACGCGCCGCCGGCGGGGCCGCCGGTGCCGGCTCGAGCTCGCGGGGCCCGGCGGCAGGCGCTGGGCTCGTTTAGGCTTGTTCAGCGTCGCTGGGCGTACGGCTGTGTTATGCGGCGTGGTGGCGATACTGGTTATGGTTTTCTCGGGATGAGTCGTGTATGTTGGTTGCGTTTTTCTCGACCGAGTCGTAAAGCTATCGCAGTTTGCTGCATTTGTCCAAGCTCATCCACCTCTCCAGTAAGAGATGGCAGGCCTTGCGGGTCCAAAACCAGCTGGCATCTTCACGTTTCTAATGATGCTATTTTTCGCGGACGCTTAACATCGCTGCACTTACCACGGCTAAGCTCATAAAAGAAAGGCTACTCCAAGACATTGCTAAGTCTTGTCCATATGGGTTCCCAACTGCAACAGGCTGCAATCACTTATAGTAAGGAATCATCTGCATGGTGACAACAGTCACGCCCTGTTATCACTGAACATCATGATATCTAGCCTTGGCCATCAAATAATACCCAGAAAAGACATGCTTTGTGGGCAGTTGAGTTGTTCTTATTTTTGGCTAATGTGTCGAGGAATATGGGGGTTGGGGTGGGGATGGGGGGGGGGGGGAGGCAACATGGGGCCTGCATTGATGGAGATGAGCCTAAAGTTCCCGGGATTGTCATGACAGCGATGCCCATGTATAGGCATGCCAGAAGCCTGCTTCCTTGGAACTGGGAAGCAGGATTTACTGGAGGTGTCACAAATGCAGTACCCGAAAAATGAAAAATCTGAAAACATTGCACAGAGTTCTGCTGAAACTGATATGGGAATGAGACGCCTTGCAGCCAATGCCTTTCGTATGAGCTGGCTGTCAGCTCATCCCCCATTGGCTGATGTGTCCACCTGCTGCTGTACGGTTACGAGCTGGAACCGCTTCGCCAATCACAGCTTTGTCAGTCACTGCTTTGCTGGTTGCTGCTTTGCCGGCCACTGCTTCGCTAGTCACCGCTTTTCCGGCCACATCTTCGCCCGTCACTGCTTCGCCCGTCACTGCTTCGCTGTCCACTGCTTCGCTGGCCGGGGCGGCGAGGCGCAGACGGTGACTGAGAGACGCCGTCCTGTCCGTCGCCAGGGCAAGTTCGAAGCGTTCTCGGCCTTCAGCAAGACGTTCAACACGGACGATTTCGACTACGACGCGCTAGAGGCGTACGACTCGGTGTTCATGAGGTGGAAGGAAAGTTTCCTCATCCCTGACCATCAGGTGAGGGTGCAGAGTCCCTGAACATGATGTCGGGTGGGCCGCCCAGGACCCCTGGACCAACTGGTGAGCTCCTAGTGTGATCCCGCTGGGTGGGATTCGTCGACTCTCGACGGCCGCCAGAGCCGCTCATTATCATATACCGTGCGTCGTCACAGCAGTGCGGCTGCCCTCGACCCCATAGCGGTCACCGACCTCGACTACCGGTCGGCGCTCGGGGTCGGTGACCCGTGCGGCCGTTCGGCGCCTTGGTCGACCCCGTTCCCCCGCCCCTCGCCCCCCCCCCCGTGTATCCGGTATCTCCGTTCGTTGGTCTGCCCGCGGCGTCAGCTGCCAGTTCCTGCCAGCGGATTGTGACCCGCTGGTCTCGTATCTAACGGTAGCCAGTGCTCCCGTGTGGTCCGTGTGCCAGTTAAGTGCTCGTGGTACATGTTGGGATGCGCTACGTGAAACTAAGCACGGGTCACCACTCTGAAACTGTGCCGTGGCAGAGGGAGCGTGCACGCAGTGGTGAGCATGTAGGTTGCGAGCAGACCATTTTCAATTTAGCATTCCATTTGTATTTTGTGCGTAGTTAATGCATAAGCCCTTTCAGCCAAGCCGAGTCGTTCACGCTACGCACGCTAGAACAGCGTGTATCCCAATTGCGCCCTCCGTAAATTGACTCTATGAAACCGGTCAGCAGTCTTCCATTGCTTCGCACGCTTGACGCGACATCTATCGGTAGGTGAAGGACATCAACGGGGCCTCGTTCGCCGGGTTCTACTACATCTGCTTCATGAAGTCGTCAGCGCAGATCGAAGGCTACTACTACCACGAGAAATCCGAGATGTAGGTGCACCTCCTGGACCGGAGGACTGGCCAGCTCTACGCAGCTCATGTGCTGCACACTGACATGGAGTTGCTAAGATGTAGTGACGGAGAGTTGGAAATTGTGAATGTGTCGGGCATGGGTTGGATGAGGTCATCATCCCGGTCGTCCCCTGCAGAACTAGCGCACGGGCGTCTCGATAATCTCGCGACAGTGGCGTAAGCTGTGCATTACGTAACATCTGGCGTAAGATAGCGGCAAGGTTTCAGCTCCGTTTCGATTCGTCTTCCCAAACGGCTCCAGATGGTTCGGAATCCCGTTTGCGACATGCCCGCTGAGCGCTAACATAGCCGGTGCAGTCGCTTCATCAAAGGAGGCGGGACATGCGTCGCGTCCCCCTAAAAAAAAAGAAAGAAGAAGAGTGAGGTGTGAGGCCTTCATGGTCTTGGTTTGAGTGCAGGCTGTGTCACAGTGACCAACACCGCCCGACGACCGCTCTGTTGCAGGTACCAGTCGCTGGCGTTACAGCACGTGCCCAGCCACTCCACCGAGATATACGAGTTCAGATGAGGCCAGCCAGGCGTGTCGTCCGCCTCGCCGCCAGAGCTTCCGCCAGCCGCCGCCAGGCAGCGCTGCCGTGCCGCGGCGGCGGCTCGCCCCGAACGCGATGCGTCGGTGTGTGACGCGCAGTGCTTTCAGCTAGGGTTAAGCGGTCGGAGGGGACGCGCCGCTTCTTCGGAGAGTCGGCGTGCAGAGCCGGGAGTCGCCGACTCGCGGCAGCCGGGATGCAGTGGCGACGTGTGTTTGGAATGGACTTGTGGCTGGTAGTCAACCCCTCATAAATTAGCAGATGCAGTGTGTAGGTCGCATTTTGGTGTTGCCAATGTCCTCGCAACTCGCAAATACTCCTGGACAGGAATGTTTGGGTCTCGTGGTAACTGTGGCAGTCCCCCCCCCCCCCAGCGCAATCCGTGGCCTCTGTCTCGCAATGGCTGCCTCGCCCAGCGACGAAGTGACGACCGTCATCTGTTGATCCCCCCTTTCCCCGTGTGAGCTGAGCCGACGCCGCTCGGTCGGGCGCCAGTTGACGCGCGTGTTAGCCGCCGCCGGCGGCGGACTCGCCCAGCGGCCAGGCTCCACCTGCGGCGGGGGGGGGGGGGGAGGGGAGGGACCTGCTTCCGCGAACTACAGCACCGCAAGCCGAGTACGAACTCCTGTGAGCGCTGTCGAGAGGTGGCGCTGCCCGGGCCGCCGCCTATGCCGAGCCGGGCTCCGGCCGTTGGTTACGTTTTGCTCCGCTGCACCCCGTCCGTCGCGTCACGTCCTGGCGCATTTGACGACGACCCGCGACGTCGCGCCGCGGTGTGTCTGCGAACTGTTGTTGACGAGCGCGGAGGTTGACCTAGTCACGCTTGGGGCCCCCGGCCCCCGCCCCGGGCTTCCTGTCTGCCTCCGTGGACGTCTGTCGTCGCAGCCCGCTCGTGTTTGCGCCGGTGTGCCCTGTGGCGGCGGTCTCCTAGGACACCTGCTGACGTGTGATCGGCGCGGCGGCGGACCGGACGGCGATCCGGTCGCCGGGCCAGAGCTGCTTGACGCGGTCGCCTCCCGCTGCTGCGCTGTCCAGCCTATAAACGCTGTCGTCGGAGACCAGTGTCTGCAGAGCGGCGGAACGGCCCGAAGGCGCGACCGCCCGTCCTTGGTCTGCCTCGATCCGCCCCTGACAGGGTCTGCCCTGGTTCGCTCCGGACAGGGGCGGATCAGGGCAGACCAGGGCGTCTGTCCATCCTGGACAAGGTCTGCTGTTGTCCACCCCTGATAGGGTCTGCCCCCGTTGACCCCTGGGCGGATCAGGGCAGACTAGGGCGTCTGTCCATCCTTGACAAATTCTGTTATTGCCCGTTCCTGATCGGGCCTGCCATTGTCCGCCTCTGGCTGGGTGTGCCCCGGTTGACCCCTGGGCGGATCAGGGCAGACCAGGGGGTCTGTCCATCCTGGACAAAGTCTGCCGTTGTCCGCCCCTGATAAGGTCTGCCCTTGTCCGCCTCTGGCTGGGTCTGCTCCGGTTCACCCTTGGAAAAGTCTGTCCTGATCCGACCCTGGCAGTAAATGGTCAGAGATCACTCTGGGACGGGTCTGGTGAGGGTCCACTCTGGACAGGCTCAGATCAGGGCTCATTCTGGGCGGGGTCTGGTCAGGGTCCATCCCAGGCGGGGTTTGGTGAGGGTCAGGTCAGGATCCACTCTGGGCGGGATGTGGTCATGTCCACCCTAGGCGGCGTCTAGTCTGCGCCTAGGATCAGGAATCCCCAAGGATCAGGGATGGTCAGGGATCACTCTGGGACGGGTCTGGTGAGTGTCCACTCCGGGCAGTCTGGCCAGTTTCCACTCTGCGCAGGGTCTGGTCGGGGTCAGGTCGGGGTTCGCTGCGGGCAGGATCTGATCAGGGTCAGGTCAGGGGTAGGTTAGCTGTGGGCAGGGTCTGCTAGGGTTCACTCTGGGCGGGGTCTGGTCAGGGTCCACTTTGGTCAGGCCCAGGTTGGTCCGGCCGAGTTCGGCTCGTGTCCAGACCCCCTTCAGGGCGTCACGCTGCCCCCTCCCCCCCTACACCCCTCCCCGCCGACGTCCACTCGAGGACGCCACTGGTGCGGCGTAATCTGTGCACTGGCGGCCGAAACCCACTGTTCGGAGGGACGGCCATCGGCTGTGGGCCACCGAGACAGTTTGGCGGATCTAGCCAGAGGATGTAACCAGCGGCTGAAAGGATGATTGCGAAAACAACCCAAATGCATTTGACAAAGCTTATACGCGTCATGCATGAATGAGGGGACAGGTGGGAAAAACCCTCTTCATCGCACCGTGTTTTTTCTACGCGGCGGGTAGCTGCCGATTCTGGCCCGCCCCCGCTCCCCCCCCCCCCCCCTCCCTGCGTCCGAGCCAGGCACAGCGGTCCAAACCGAGGCTGACCTTGTCTCGTCCTTGGGGCCGGAACTGCAATGGGGAAGGGAAGCGCTGATCGAGTGAACTGCCTCAGCTCATGAACGTGTTCCCATCGCGGTGCTCGTATTCGGTGTTCCGGCTCCCAACGTCAAAACCGCCGGCCACCAAAGAAGGCTCAAGTCTCAGTGACTCACAAGACTCACAGCTGGTTGCGCTGTTGCGGTGGCGTAAGGCCGCCAGTACACGCTAGGGGGTCGATTCCTCGAGATGATTCGGGGCCAAAGTTTGGAAGTAGCCGGCCGGGAAGGTAAGGTACCGAAACGGATTCTAGGGGTGGGGCATCAGTTATGGGGAGAAGGGAGAAGAGAGGAGAGAGAGAGAGGGGGGAAGGAGAGAGAGAGAGATAGAGGGAGGAGAGAGAGACAGAGCGAGAAGAGAGGAGAGCGCGAGGAGAGGAGCGCGAGCGCGCGCGAGCGAGCGCGCGCGAAGCGGAGAGAGCAGAGCGCGAGAGAGAGAGAGGAGAGAGAGAGAGCGCGAGAGAGAAGAGCGAAGAGAGAGAGAGAGAGAGAGAGAGAGAGGCTCTATCTCTCTCTGCTCGCTCTCTCTCTCTCTCTCTCTCGCGTCTAGCTCTTCTCTCTCCTCTCTCTCTCTCTCTCTTCTCTTCTCCTCTCTCTGCTCTCTCGCTCTTCTCTATCTCTCTCCTCTTCTCTCTCTCTCTCTCTCTCTCTCCTCTTTATTATTATTATATCTATATATCTATATATATATGTTTATATCTACATATTACTAACCAACCAATTACTACATTGCTTTCCAAAGAGTTCATGTGCGTACCACAAGGATAAGATTATGAAGCCTAGCGGTTTGGCATCAGCTTAGAAGCGCACACTGTTCTGGTTGTAGTGAGAGGGTGAGTTAGAAGTTAACATATCTTTTTGCTTGTGGAAGAGTAGAATCTGCGCGTAGTTTACCATTATGTGCTTATGGTCATTTGTGGTGCATTTATCTATGCATTCACAGGATAAGTGTCCGCAATTCATGTGGCTATCGCAACCTTTTTACGAGCAGGCTCTCGACCACACCAAAGTTTCGGTGATAAAATATATTAATTTCAGTCAATGTAAAACAAAACATAAACACTCCTTATATCATCAGTTCAGAAGATGACCCTCAACCTATCCCCAGATGGCAGGAGCAAATGCTTTCTTGTTGAGAACGCCTTTCCACGATCATTTCATTACTCACACAACTTTGCAAGCCTGCTGTGGTTCTGGGGTACGCTGTGCCAAGCCTTCGCGCCTCGAAACAGGAAGCGACCGTTGCGCTTCCGCTTGAATGTGTGGCAGATGAAACCCCTGCGGTGTCACTGTCATGCGCAATGCAGGCTAGATATGAAAGTGTTGCTCGTTGAGATGGCTATTCAGTGGCCATATGCGACTATATTGATGTACACGTACTCGTTACCCAATGAGCTCACCTACGCAGGTGCGCAGCCAGAATTTTGTAAGGGCAGAGGGACGCAGGGTTGACGAAGGGCCCCTCGTGGTCAAAGACCCCCTACCCCTAAAAACGTCGCACATCACCAGATATGACACACTTGATTTGGAGGAAAAGATTTGATTTGTTGTTGCTAAATGTTTACCATTTTTACTGAAACAAGCCAGATGGCACCCAATGATACAATTCTGGATGTACTTTAGTCAATTTCTGAAGAAACCAGACCCCAAATGATTGGATGAAATAAAACGCCGTCAATTTTCTATTCGTAGTAGTTCAGTAGACTCTTTTTAATTATTACACTCAGGGGCTCCGGCGGAATTTTTTGGTGCTATGCAGACATTGTGAATATGTACATGACGTGGACGTAGATGATGGTAAACGTAGGTTGCGGATCGAACTTGGGTCATAAATTTGTTTTGACATGTCCAGCCCATGCTTATCTCAGAATGTACCTTTGTCCAAAAGCAAAATTCACATACTTTTTGACCATGTGCGCTCGCAATCCTCACAGCAAAAATTCTTATTCTCAGCGTTGCAATCTCCGTAGTCCGTAGGACGCTAAAAACACGATAATCGGCCGTCGGCCCCCCCGTGGCTAAAAACCTCCCAAATAGTTGATATCATATGGATCCCCCAATTTTCATGCCCTGCTTTATTTAGGCGCCAGAAGGTTGGGGGCCAAAGCCACCGTTCGGGAGAGGGGGGGGGGAGGGAAAGTGATAGCCAGTGGCCCACCCAAAACACAAATCGACACTTATGCGTCAACATAGATAAGACCATGTGTTCTGTCAGGATAGGATGTCATGCTTTATTTTATATTATGTTTTATATTATATTAGTAGGCATTATGATTTGCATTATAGGATATATGTTCAGGGTGTTCTCGGCGACTTTCAGGTAGAATGTTGGAAGAAGTAAAAAAGTCTAGAGCGCTTCTGGGGATGGGTGGTAGGAAAAGCAAACACGTCCTATCGGAAGGCAGATTATTGACGCTACCTTGCATAGATGAGCATTTGCTTTGGAAAATCAAAGGCGTTGTTAAAATATCGGAACTGCGCGTACGCATAGCTTGGAAAAATGACAAGAAGCTTAAAAAGTCTCTGGTGAAATCTTCCATCTCGAAGCCTGACTGCCCGGGTGACAACAGATGTTATTTATGCAGTTCTGGGTTTCAAGGGGTTTACACGCAAACAACGAGGTTTACGAAATCATGCGTAAACTGTGGAAAAACATGGGAGGGACATAGTCTATGTCGGGAAGTCCATGCACCCTATTCGTTTAAGATGTAGCGAACGCCTGCGAGACGCGAAAAACAAAACAGGGAATACTCCTTTCGGTGACCACTTGTTTTTGCAAAACACATCAGTCTGAAATCGAGGGAGGCATAGACCCTCATGCCCCGTTTGGAGCTCAAAACCATCTACAGAGCACAGGACCACCCTGACAGGAAAACAAGTGAATACATTCTTATAAAAAGTCGGCGACCAAATCTTAACACCCAGGGCTCATCATGGCCAATTATGCGAACGTGTGATGTGTTATGTGCCTCTATATGTGATATGTGCTAGCTTAATATCGTTCACGTGTGTCAGTGATGCTTGTCGCGTGATGTGCGATGCCTGTTCGGTTGAAATCGTTTGCGTGCATAATTGGTGCGCGGTGTGTGATGCCTATTTACTTCAGCTCGCTTGCATGTTCGAATGAAGCGTGATGCGTGATGCCTATTTGCTTGAATTCATTTGCATGTACGCGTATGTCGGGGCATTCTAATTCTTAGATAGCCACTGTATCTTGGTAATGGCTGGCAATCGCTATTTGTTCAATCCCCTGCATGTTGGTGTCCAGTAAAAACTGTAGCTTGTTCTTTAAAAAAACCTGAAAAATCGAGTAGGAACATCGGCAGGCAATTTTGAATTCACTTCTGCTATTGTTTCGAGAAAGGCATGTTGCCGAAATATCAGCCTCACTATATCTCTACTCTTCTGGTTTTTCCGAGGAATAAGGCTAATACTACTGTCTTATCCATATGACTAATGTTCCTCGCTAATGCACTGAACAACTTACTTATGTGTACACCTATACGCACGCGTACCGTATACGTCACGCCACCATCAACAGGTCCCCACGCCACCATCAATAGGTCCCCGCGCCACCATCAATAAGTCCCCACGCCGCCATCAATAGTATTTAATTTGGCAAACTAGCGACGGCCTGGCAGACGCATAGTTGTTTCCACCGCCATTTAAATATTTTGTTTGTCGACGATGTTTAGCATTTGAATGCGAACTACAGATCGTATGAAAAATGCGAGGGTGGCGCAAGATAGCCTTCATATTTTGCCGCTGGATGAATGCGTTCAAGCATCTTTTCTTGAAAAGATGCATCCGCATTTTTTATAATTAAACATTTGCAGCGGCCAAAATGCACTAAACGCATCGATTATTTAATTATGACATAAACGACTCATTAAAAACTGGATAGTGCCGGCGGTTATTGGGTGCAGTCATTTGACGGCCGCTTCCTTCGGCTTATTTACTTCAAAATACAAACAGAAAGAATTTTCGCGGCGGAGTCTTTGGCTTTTATTCCAGTCAAGAAGCTAAAAATGAAATCAAAATTAAAACGAAGAAAACCGTGTCCCCTCGAAATCAAGCGGGAAAAAACCAGTGACTATTTTCTTCCGGGGGGGGGAGGGGGCTTTTACTATCCTGGAACCTCCGTCAACCCTGTCCCTGCCCCTTCCCCTCTGCCCTCTCAGGGTCCCGACAACGCCCTTGGCTCTAATCCATAGTAAAACATCCCGCTCTAATCAACACGGGAAAACCTCCCGCCCTTATCAGCTGAAATAAGCGGCCATCTATGTATCGCTGCAGCCCTTCGAAGATGCCAGTGCGCTCATCGCTTTGTTTCGGATCGGAGGGGAAGCTGTGTGCGTCGTGATGGCGTGTACGGTGAAGCTCGCGGTGCATGCCATCATCTCCGTGAAATTGTTGCTTTCTCTGATTGGTCTGCTCGTGGGACTGCTGATCACAGGCAACCCCAACTACGTGGGAAAAAGCTACTGCGGATTGAACCACATCAAAAAGCAGACACTAGGTTTGAAGATCCTGATGATCAAGAACGACACGACCACGCGACCTGACCTTCCGTGCAGCGGGCCGTTTGTGCTAGCCTTCCAAGTCCAAGATCTGGCGGATGCCTTGGAGACCAGCGCGGCGATGCTCGTGACAGTCGGGCTCCTGACCGCCGTCTTTGCGGCCATCACGCTGCACAAGCGCAACGAGGCCGAGTCCCTGCTGATCTGGGGCATTGGCAGTATGGTCCGGGCCGCGATGGTATTTTTCGGCGGCTTGGTGAGCCTGACCTACAGCTGGAGCAAGTTCACGGTGCTCTTCATGGACGTGCCCCTCGGCCTGCCACTCACGTTCGCCTGTGTGGCTGTCGCGGACCTTGGGACCGAGCTGCCCACATATTACCTCTACAAGAGCATGGCTCGCGAAGAGGCACGTGACACGGGCGGTCCGCACGTCTCGCCGTCGACCGCCGCCGCCACCGCCGCTGCCGCCGAACCATCGGACCAAGGCCAGAGTCTCCTGCCGCCGTCCACCACCGGCCGCGCCGCCACTTTTTGATTCTGGACGGAGGTTTGATTTTTTTAATTCGCGGAAGTTTGATTATTTGACCTTGCGACGGGCGGGGGGGGGGGTCCTGTTTCCCCCTATTCGCCTCCCTCCCCCCTCCCCGTTCCGTCCCCGTCGCCTGCACATGATGCCGAGCACAGGAAGCTTCACGGCCATCCGGACCAGGACACCGCTGCTTGGCGCAAGGGCGCTCTTGAGGTCTCGCGCGACGCCCACGTCTCCTGGGAAAACCCAACGGTGTCCCCGACCGACTCGAGCGGGCGACAAGCGTCCCAGCGCGTGTCGCCGAGCGGTGGAGCCCGACGTGCGACTGGAGCGACACAGGTGCCGCCGGGGACGGCGACCTCCGAACGTGAAGCGATCAGTCACCTGGGACGCGATTGCTTGTTATGAATTACGGGTGATACGCCGCTTCCTTGTGACAATGCATTACTCTGAAATACTCTGATGATAGCCGAAAACAAAATTTTACAAGAGATCGTATATTTAGTACAATCGTAGTGTAATGTGTCATACGTGTTTCAATATCCAAGGATTTAAAGGGCATCTCACACACACACATATATATATATATATATATATATATATATATATATATATATATATACACACACTATATATATATATATATATATATATATATATATATATATATATATATATATATATATATATATATATATATATATTGATATTGATATTGATATTGATATTGAGGCAAGCATTAGGTGTGATGAAGTTGTTGTACTTAGTACTATTGCTATACTTTTGAGTGCAAAAGACCGCTCTAAACAACAAAATTTTGCTATCTAATGAGCACGTTCCCCAACACATCATTATTTGATTGCGTCATGGAGCGTTTATATGACGTCAGAGAGGCTGCCAAACTGGCCGTGCGAAATTGCCACCCTAACGGACGGACTGAATCACTTGTAGCACTTCAACTCTCCAAGAGGTGTCGTGGAAATGATTGCAACGCTTCCAGAACCCAAATATTGTTGGGTGCGCGCGTTTTGGCCCATTGTCGTGGTGGTCTTGCGTATTAATTCGTGATTTTGTATGCTTGTGTTCACATGCTTGGTTTCGCCGTTATTTGTTAGTTATTCGAATACAACTCTATTCCGTAGTGACTGGTGCCACTGTCCAACTTGCTGTATTATGCAGCACAAAACGTGATTCGTATTTTAAGCTTGCGCTAAATACACAATATTGATAAAGAGCCAATTGTAGTCCTTTGGTCCCATTAATTATGCTCACGTACGCCAGACGCGAAAAACTCGACGATTATGCTTGTCTTGGCCTGGCACGCCGCCTGGCTTATGGGATGGCAGTATTTCAGAGACGTTGCTATGGTGGCATGCATGCTTGGAGGAATTTAAAAAAGTGTGCGCGAAATAATCTGCGCAACTTCGCAGATGTTAAATTCAGAAATCAGAGTACGCAGAGGCGTGGTTTCATAGAATAAGTTTTGAGGTCTGAACGGTAATAAATGACACAACGTAGCGCTAAAATATGCCAAAAGACAGCTTTCTCTCCAGATTTGGTCCACTTGCTTCCAAAAGCTAAGTGGATGAGGACCGCAGCCCAAGTTGCAACTGAGTAAGAAACCACACCCCTGTTTTTACGCCTCAAGAAAGGCAGGGATGTGAACCGTACCGAATGATTTCAAAATGGTTATCACAGTTCAAAACCTCATACAAATGTGGAAACTCCCTTCATGCCCGTGGAAAGAACCAAGTCGTACGCCACATCATATGCGCCTTTGATGTCCAAGAAAGAGCAACGGTGATTAATATTGTCTTTGGCTTTCAACGCCTGTTAGATATGTTTTCAATGGGATTGAGTGGTCCATGCCGCGATGTTTCTTTGCGAAATTCAATTTGAAAATGCTAAAAATTTGCTGTGTTTCGAAATCGCACGAAAGACGTGTACCAACCATGCATTCAACAATGCCATCAGGCGATAATTATTTGGGTTGGTATTGGGTAGTTAGAATATGTCATAAAATGTCCGGGTAGATATGGGACTAATACGCAGCAGACCTTAAGTAAATTCAGTCGATTTGCTTTGCCAACCAGGTGATTAATTAAACTCGTTTCGGGTGCAAACGTGTTTCAGTGCATAGTATGGGGCGGTATATCCAAATTTGGGATGGGGAGGGGCAAAGACTTAAAGAAGGTCCCCCGAACCGATGAGCCCCTTTGTTTCAGTGAGGCTATTTATGCAGTCGTAAATGTGTGTTCTTATGAATGTTCTCAAGCCTAAGACCAAAAAATGATCCTTTCCGGACTTGGCCTGTGAATTTCTGGGTATGAAAAACGACACTTCCCAACCCTAATGTGGGCCATTTCTCAGTTTAGCCAGACGAAGGTCCATCCTGGGCCTGGTAGAGGAGAAGTGCTTTTTCGGCACATGAGATGTTTACTTTCTTAAGCCAAACTAGACGGTCCCCTGATGAAGGTAAGCCCTTTTGAATGTAATATGGCTTTTCCATACCTGAGGGGCCCTTTCTGGACTTACCTTGGGTCCCCCCTCTTTATAAAAAAATGGGCCCTTTCTGAGTCTACGATTGGTCTTTCCTGATCGGAGATGGATCATTTCCAAGCCTAAACTCAATGGGCGTTTTGAAATAGGCTCTCTTCAGACCTGGAACGGGCCCATCCTAAGTTGAAGGCGGAACGCAGGCGGGGGGGGGGGGGGAGGACACCGGGAGCACACATGTCTCTCCTTTGGTCCACACGGGCCCTTAGGGCTCCTCAGGACCGACGATCAAGAGCCCGACAAGGGAGCCCGAAGAGTTGCCCAGAGGCTACACCAAGGAACCCCCGGCCCGCAAATGTCCGTCAAAGGGCCTCTTGCGTCGATTGGGGCCTCTGGGGCAGTGAGGGCCCGCCAGTCGATCCACGACCACGAATTTCGAACAGTCTGCTCCATGGCAGCCTAGGACCCATTTCCAAAGCACGGGCCAGGGCCGGCGATCGTCAGTGAGAGGACCCTTTGCATCGGTCGGGATCCTGAGGCAGTGAAGGACAGCTGCGTGGGTCAGAGGGCGGTGGCTACAGTACGCCTAACAGGGGACCCTATGTCGGCAAGGGCCCTGAGTCGGCCATGGTTCCGTCTTCCGGAAAGAGACAGGAACGCGACCCCGAATGTCAGCGAGCCTCTTAAGTTGACCGGGCCCGCTAATACTGAAAGAAGATAGGCTAAATGACAATGAAAGGGTCCATAATGAGACAGTGAAAGGGCCCTGCGTCAGACATGAGCCTAATAACGAGCGTGGCACCGGCCTCCATCCCATTTCGATTAGGGACCTAATAAACCAAATTAGTCATCGGCCAATTCCTGGACCCCCTGTGTCGGCAAGCGATCCTTTGACGTCAATGAGGCCCCCACGTCGATCCGGGATCAGCCGCTCCGGTCTGAGGGCCTTCCGCGTCAGGGCGGGAACCGATGCATGATGCATCCCTCTACGGTCCTTCTCCTCGACCTGATCGACCGGCCGCGAACGAGCTGGAGCGAGAGGGTTGCACAGCCCCGCTATATCTGGGGTCCGGAGGTCGCGCGCGGGCGTTGGCGGGGGCGGTGCAGTCAGATAGTACCTGACTCTGGTCGTGTCGATGACAATAGCAAGCAGATTAGTGAACGCCTCTGATAGCGGTCATGCAGATTGCAGCAGTCGTGTGGGCGTAGCACCCCCAGCTTCTCAGGCCAGTGAGAATCGCCTCGTCGTGCGGGCGTAGCACCCCCAGCTTCTCAGGCCAGTGAGAATCCCCTCGTCGTGCGGGCATACCACCCCAGCTTCTCAGGCCAGTGAGAATCCCCTCGTCGTGCGGGCATACCACCCCCAGCTTCTCAGGCCAGTGAGAATCCCCTCGTCGTGTGGGCGTAGCATCCCCAGCTTCTCAGGCCCAGTGGAGAATCCCCTCGTCGTGCTGGGCATTAGCACCCCCAGCCTTCTCAGGCCAGTGAGAATCCCCTTCGTCGTGTGCGGGCTATAGTAATCCCCCAAGCTTCTCCAGGCCAGTGAGAATCCCCTCGTCGTGTGGGCGTCCGTAGGCACCCCCAGCTTCTCAGGCCAGCTGAGAAGACTCGCCTTCGTCGTGCGGCATTCCGTATCCCCAGCTTCTCAGGGCCGAGTGAGAATCCCCTCGTCGTTGTGGGCGTAGCACCCCCAGCTTCTCAGGCCAGTGAGAATCGCCTCGTCGTGCGGGCATTACCACCCAGTTCTCCTGCCAGTGAGAATCCACTCGTCGTGTTGGCGGAGCATCGCCCCAGCTTTCTTCAGGGCCAGTGAGAGAATCCCCTCGTCGCTCAACAAACCTCATTCTGGGCTGCAGAAATCATTTAATTGATCGTGTTTTGAGTGTGCGACGGCCTACAGAGAGCGTGTGACGGCCTTATTCTGCAGTCTCCTCTGAAGACTATAGCATAACCCCGTAGTCTTCAGAGACCGTGTGGTGAACCTGAGAATATGCTCGCATTTTCAGCACGCATGGAGTTTGACCTTATTTTCACTCACTTCTCAGTGTAAGTGCGCCAGTTACTACCTGTTATTAGTTGACCACACACTTGTCGCGTCGTTGCAGAGGTAGATAGACGTCATCGAGTGGGCGCAAAATGGCCCCGATGCCGGCGCGCCCTAAAAAACCAAATCACCACCACCAGAGAAGCCTTAGTCTGGGCAGGGGCCTGAGCCTTGATGACGAATGAGCCTCTCGCTGGAGTTTCGATTTCTTGGTTACATGGATTGCAGACGACCTGAATTCGCTTCGACCGCCAACGACGCTGATTTTCTGAATGAAGCGTGCTGGTCCTGTGGCGGCACCGGCCGGCACGAGCCGGACGAGCCGTACGTATATTTAAAGGCGCTATCAGAGGACCGGCGTGACGTCAGCGTCAGCGTCAGCAATGGAATCGGCGGGCCGTGGATCAGAACTGCCTTGAGCCTGAGGCAGGCAAGGCTCAGCAGGGCCGGCAGGAAAATCAGGCGCGCGCGGGCCACCAGATGTGTCGTCGATCAAGTCTGAGCACAAAACGTCAGCGACCGAGTTTTGAACAGTGTTAAACCCGTAGGGGTTAACAAACAAAAAACAACAACAAAAACAAAAAACAAAACAAAACAAAACAAACAAACAAATTTGTATTTACTACGATTCACGCCCCAGGCGGTAAACTATAAAACCAAGGACATCAGAAGGGTAAAATATGGCTTGAAAACGAGAGCGAGAAAACGTGACGACAAAGTGTGAGCAGTGACGGCGAGGAAAAGGGGAAAACCCGGACACCCAGGCAAAACGACTGCTTGGCCAAAACCACGATCATTTTATTTTCTGCATCGACGTTCAATAATGAAAATCCAACGCACACGTACGCTTGCCACCAAATACAACCTGATCGTTGATCTAAGTTTATATCGCTCGGATGTTGATAGCAGTCACCCCGGACGCCGCCGGTACAATTTATGATAAACACAATTACCCGATGTTTGCCCTCCCCTGGCGTTGCTCGTCTCGTATCCAGCTTCAACTTGTTCCGACCGAGATACGCCGAGATAATTTCATGCTGACCAATTTTGAAAGCAGTCCAAACAAATGAAAAAGGACTTGTAAGGCTTCTATAAGTTTTCTACCCTTTTCTATCCCAATAATGGCATCAATGAATTATTTCGCCGTTGAATCCTGTTTCCATGTTGAAAGACAAACTACCCAAATGTACTGTCTCTGCAGCCGTTTATAAATATTGGTGTGCTTCGCGGGGAGCTTCGTACGTGGGCCAACCCAGCGCAGCCTGTACTGCAAAGCAGTGAGTGTAGACATTTTTTGGGGTCTGACCATCCAGGAAACATCCTCTCCAACACAGACACTCGGCCCATCCGGGATTATTCATCTGTTCGTGGCACTCACTTAAGCACTGCCAATTTTCCCGTCTTAGAGCAACGCAGCAATTATCTAGATCTCAAGGTTTTAGGACCACTCCATATACACCAAAAGAAGTCTCCGCTAAATATCATGTGCTTTGCATATCCCATGCAAATAAATTAGGACTTTCATATTTTTCTCCAGTATGGCGACCAGGAGATCTTTCGTTGCGCGACTCTGCACTATTTCAAGCTGCCCTGTTTGCATACGCATCTAATTGTGCCAACGTTTTATCATGGTCCTGATGTATGTGCATAAATGCCTGAATACCACATATCTTGCCTGGCACAAGCACTATAGGTACCTATGCAATGTCTGCCTAATTCGAGACCCCTAAACGGCAGGGCAGATGACAGACACCTTTAGAAAATTGGAGTAGGCTTCATCCAAGTTCTACGCTGGTTACAACAAGGATGTCTGCTTGCACGCAACGGAGGCTACAGGTTAGCACATATCGGCGCCCACATCACCCCTTGCGTCGTTTTTTGACCAATTAAATCTGGCCAGATCGCATCGAACTGGAAAAGCCGCAGTTGGAGACTCAGCCGCGATTCCTTTTTTGAGACTAAGTCCGGAAGAACAAAGCGGACGCACAATTGTACAGAAAATCAAGCCTTTCTCCACTAACCACAACGCAAGTTATTTGACCAAGATGACGGCTACCACCTGTCCGTCATGTCACCTGTCTGTCTGTCTCGAGCTCCACCTTTGTCGCTCGTCTCCCCCCCCCCCCCCCCCAGTTCAGATGCGGCACTGAGCTCCACTGGTCAGCTCAGTTTTTGAAATTAAAGTGACGCAGCGCGCGACGCCACGCCCGGAACGCCAGCATCAACACTGACATGGTATTGGAAGCCGACGTCAGCACTATGGTATCGGAACGCCAGCGTCAGCACTGATGACGTCATATCAGCGCTCAGGGCTACAGCGCAAACGGGTTTCGAGACCGGGTCTCCCCGTGGGGGCCCGGTTTAAGGCGCCAACCACTCGATCATTGTCCCCACGGCCGACGCACCCTGCGGGCACGCTGCTGGTGGGACAGCTCCGCTGCGGCGTCGAGTAATGTGTCATCGTAGTGTATCCGGATGAAGCTGAACGCGTCAGAGTCTTAGACGAAAGCGGTAACTTGATGTCCGATTTTGATCGCATTTTCCAAATCGCAGCAGTGTCTGCTGCGATACATTGTGCGTACTTAACGCTATAGAGCCCAAATTATTACCATTTCGACAAAACCGAAATCAAACGCCGCGAAAAGGCCTTGAAACCGATAGAAGCCGCGTCAACTTGCAAATGGAATGCTCTTCTCCTTGTGATGCGAAGTACGCAAAGTGTGTTCACGAGATGAAAATGAAACACCACAAACATATTCGTAAAATACATTTCACCATCAATGATCCACCGCCCACCACCAGAACTGCCACGCCCATGAATCGATACACTTCCGAGCAGTGGCACCATAAAGCTTTTTCAGACGACGACTGTAGCAGCACCCACAGAAACACAGCGGCTTACACGATAAGCTCAAACACATTCTCCCAGGACCGTATAGCACGTCGAGAAAGCACCAACATTGATACTCAGAATGGAATGACAAAGAAGAGCGAGTTCCATCGCAGTGCCTTCCTATCTCCCAAATCCTTGCCATTAACATACGATGAGAGTTTATCTGACTATGATGAAACCGCTGCCTGCTAGCAAGCATTCAACTGACCATCCACGGAAAAATATAACAATATTTAACAGCTGTCATAAAACAAAGAAATAAGTGCAACGAGCACCGCCGGAGATCAATCACAACAGGAAGGAACCGGATACAACTCTTCAACTATCACGACTAGCGGCCACTTAAACAGTCCTCACATAAAGCAGAGGCGTTCAGCCCCGGGCGACATCCATCGGCGACCAGACCACACCCGGTCCAGCGCACCAGCAGCAGTCGGTAGGGCTACACAGAGAGCCGGCCGGCCACAGCCGGACCCTTCTCCCCCCTCCCCTTCAGCCGTGCGCTTGGACTCAGCCTGGCAGCATGGGGAGACCCGACCGGGCAGCACCGGGAGACCGGGTGGCATCGGGAGACCCCACCTGGCGGCATCGGGGTACCGGGTGGCATCGGGAGACCCGACCGGACAGCATCGGCAGACCCGGGCGGCATCGGGAGACCGACAGCATCGGCAAGACCGGGTGGCATCGGAGACCCCGACCGGGCCGGGCCGCGCGGCAGACCGGGCCGGCAGCATCGGCAGACCGGGCCGGGCCGCGGCGGCAGACCGGGCGGGCCGCGGCGGCGGCAGAGCCCGCGTCTCTACATCCGCTGGATCTCGAACAGCTTCACCTCCGTGTCGAACCAGATGGGCGGCTCGACAGTTCCTGTGCAGAGCGCGGACAGACGAACGTCAGTGAGAGTGCTCGCGCCATGGAGTGCGTTCAGGCTAGGCTGACGACGCGCGGCACCGGGCGGGGCGGACGCGCCTTCTTAGCGCGGCCGTCAGCGACCCCCCCCCCCCCCCCCACTGCCATCCCTCACACGTCAAACGGCTCGGCTCGTGCCGACGCGGCTCCAAAAGCGCCGAATGCCTGCCGGCAATGCAGCGGTCGCAGCCCGTCCCTGATTTCTGTTCGCGCGGGTGTCAAGAGCTCGCGCGCTGGCTCCGAACACGCGCCCCGTCACGGTCATCGCACACACCCACATGCACGGCGAAATGGGTCATCCCGTACGACTCACGCCTCGCAGCTCCTGATCCGCAACAAGAAACAACGCCTACCGCCGACGTGCTGCGGCAGCATACACCTCATTCAACACAAGGACCGGTGTGCGACGCGCCGCCTCCGCGCACCGCAGCGCGCCGCGCCGCCGCGATAACCCGACGGCCGCGGCGGCCGGCCGGCGGCTCACCTGAGGTAGATCACGCCCCACATGTACGTGCGGAACCAGAGCGTCGTGCCCGAGTTGGCCTGGTACTTCCTGATGAGGATCGGGTGCGGCACGGGCAGCAGGCCCACCAGCGTGCCGTGCTGCAGGAACTTCAGGATCTCGCTCTCGTCGGTCAGGCCCCTGGCGCGGGCCGGCCCGTCAGGCTCACCCGCCGGCGGGTCGCGGGCACGCGCCGGGCGGCCGCGGTGCGGGGTCGCCGCGGCGGCGACGGCGGAGACGGCGCACGACACCGCGGCACAAGCGGCCGGCTCCTCGCCGCAGCGGACGCGGCATCGGGTCCTCAACACGCGCGAGGGTGGATGCTGGGTACTCCCGCTTCTACACAGATCGGGACGACGGGCAGGGAAATTATCTCTCCCCCCCTCCTCGCAGTTAACTGTTGTTCCTGCTGCTCCCGACCTTGTATGCGGTTTCCGGTCCCGTATTACATTCAACATAACATTCAAATCTTATATAATGTAATTATTGAATAACATACAACACAATATTTGAATATGATATAACATCACAGCTGAGTAGCATATAACATAATATCGGAACATTCTACTGTTTAACATACATCTTAATATTTTTCGACATAATATTGGAATATTGTGTGTAATATAGTCTTAAATATGATGTTACCCATATTACGCATATTACTTCCGGCCCCCAACCACGCTCCAATTGCTTCAGTCAGCGAAACCATGGTCACGCCCCCCTTCCTATGAGCGAGACCAAACCCGCGCAGCCCGCCTGTTTAACGGAACGGTCGGGCGTCCGTGCGATAACACATGGGCAGGGGCCGCATCAGCCACCGGACCATCCCCCCCCCCCGTCCTCGCGGCGCTGCCTGCTGTGAATCATGCTTACTCACAACGTGAGCGGGGGTCGCGACAGGTCCCCCGCCCTCGCGGCGCCGCCTGCTGTGAATCATGCTTACTTGTCGATGCAGATCTTCTCCACCTGGGGCACCAGCACCTGCAGCAGGCGCATGATGGTCTGCAGCGGCAGCTTGTTCTTCCACGAGTTCACCCACTGGCCGGAGGGCGTCCAGCGCTCGGCCGGCGGCCGAGCCGCCGCACCGGCCGCCGTCGTCACGGACGACCGCTGACTAAGCGGGGAGCCCGGCTGTGGGCGGAGACCGGGGCGTCAGAGGGGTGTCGGAGGGGGTGTCAGAGGTATCAGGGGTGTCAGAGGTGTCAAATGTGTCAGAGGGGGTGTCAGCGCAGGTTATTGACGGCCGCCGTCTGCGTGGGGAGCCCGGCTATGCACAGAAATAGGGGTATCGGGGGGGGGGGGGGAGTCAGGGGTCGTAGGTGTCAAGGTGTCAGAGGTACCATGAGGTCAGAGGTGTCCGAAGGGTCAGAGATGTCAGAGGGTCAGGGTGTCAGGGGGTCAGAGATACCAGGGGGTCACAGGTGTCAGGGGGTCAAAGGTGTCAGGTCAGAAGTGTGGGGATCAGATAAGGCAGAGGGCCAGAGATGTCAGAGGGTCAGACGTGTCAGAGGGTCAGATGTGTCAGGGGCCAGGGGTGCCAGGGGGTCACAGGTGTCAGGGGTCAGAATGTCAGGTCAGAAGTATCAGGGATTACAGGTGTCCGAGGTGTCAGAGGGTCAGAGGTACCAGGGGGGTCACAGGCGCCAGGTGGGTCAAGGGGGGGGTCAGAGAGGATGTCAGAGAGGTGTCAGGACAGGTTACCGACACGCGCTGTCCACGTGGAAAGCCCGGCCGTGGGCGGAGACAGCGGAAATTACCGCGGACTGCCCCGCCCCGCCGCTGGCCCGAGGGACCCGTCAGTCCCGGCGAGCAGGGTCGACGCGGGTGACCTTTCAACCGGAACCTTGCATCTAAACCAAGCGTTTTTTGGATGGATCCCAGCTCACCTGCCAAGCTGAACAGCCCTTTATTTCTCCAAACTTTCCCGCAGGTTGTCAGCCGCCACAGTCGTGCAGCGTGTCTTGGGCCATCGTACGTGCACAAAGACTCGGAGACAGTAGAACCCCCCCCCCCCCCCCTACAAGGAGACCCGAGTCAGGGCGATCGCCTGCTAGTTGAACCATCCTGTGATTTAGAGCGAGGCCCGCGTGCCTTGAACAGCCCTGACGCAGCCGTTTGTCCACAGCACGACTGTAGCATTCCCCAGCGATTCCCGGTCTGGCTCGCGTAGCACGTCTAACTTAAGCCTAATGTGCGTGATACGCGTGTGATGGGTATACTCACACCACCCGACATCTTTACAGCAAAAGGCATAACCGGCGCATGCGTGCACAGACCACAGGGCGGCACGCGGCAACCCGTCAACACGCCTGATGCGAAACACCAGCATTCATTGAGAAATATGTCAGCCTTGGACTGGGTTCGCTGTCTGCGGTATGCTTTGACCAGGCTCAGGTTCAGCGTTGTCCGCGGCCCCTGACCGGGCCCTTCGAACACGTCACCGGGGCTCATGCGTATCCGGCTCTGTCCGGCTCTATCCGGTGTCATTGGCCACCTAGGTGAGCTACATTGGAGCAGCCGGGCGGGCAGCGTTTAACACCAGCGCTGATTGTATGAAGGCGGAAAAGAACGCATGGCGAATGCGATATGAATTATAAACAGAGCGCATCACAACCGGTAGCAGTTAAGGTGAGCGCTACATTTAGCGAACCGCTTTCCCTCAGGGCATCCCTGACCCGACATTATGTCGTCCGTTGGAAGAGGTCATTTTGGTGACTATCTGAGTCAGTTCTGCTCACGCCAAGGCCATGTCTGGTTACGGGGATCTGTTGCCGGACACGAAAGGGCGCCACGCCGTCTGCGACCACCGTATCAGTCCCAGGCTGAATGCTATCAGCTGTAGTACATAATGGCTCTGCTCAACCCGGAGCTCGGGCCGCACGCCTGATACGCCGGAGTGCGACCCAACGCTGCCGAATAGCGCCTCCCGGGCCGGCATTTACCCTCGCAGCCGGACCATTGCGGTCATATCGCGTTCAGGCTACATTCCGTTGGCATTAAACGCCCGCCGATGATCCGGGGAGAGCCCTGCACGGTTTCGCACGCGAATAACGCGGCTACGCACCGAATCCGATTACCTTTGGGCTCTGCATTGCTGCGTTATGCATACAGCGAGGAAGCACTGAATGCGTGGAGACGCAAAAGCTGCAATGACGAGTAGTTTTGTTCCGTTAAATGCTGTGCCTCATTTTGGACGCGCTAACTAGCAGGCTGTAGTCACGGCAAGTTCCTTAAGAGAAATGCTTGTCCCAGCTAGATGAGAATGGACGATGACGCCCCACACCTGGCATAACGTGCATATGGGTTTATGGTATGAACGCCGACGCGCACCGAAAATGTAATACTGTTCCCAACAAACAGTTCAGATTGGTCACCAAGGTGAGCTGCAATAGAGCAGCCGGGCGAACAGCATTTTAACACTGGCGCTAGTTGTTGTGCTAAGGCGGATAAAACGCGTTGCGAATGCAACATGGATTATAAGCAGAGAGCAACATAACGTATTGCTACATTTAGCAAGCCACTCTCCTTCAGAGCATCGCTGAACATATTATATATCCTATTAAATTCCTACATCCGTCAGCAGAGGTCATTTCGGTGACAATCTCCGCCAGTTTGCCTCAGGCCAACTCCCTGAACGTCACTCGGGTCACTGAACAGTTGAATACACAAACATTAGTCGCCAGCTGGTGAAACCACCGACGCTTCAGTTCAAAAGACGGGGCATTTATCAGTTTTCCGATGCGTTTTGATTAACTGATCCACCTTTTAGCGAAGAACAGCCCGGTATGGTAGCTACCGTGGTGTTGTGTTGAGTTGGTTGGGCAAATGACGCCATTCTATGGATAATTGGTTGCTGAAAAGTCATTTGTCGTATTTATCCCTCGCACGTAAATCCGTCATATGCTGGTACTGATGAATCTTAGTGCCGGGGGGAGGGGGGGGGGGATGAATCAAGTATCCATCTCTGCATTCTCCCCTTCCGAGATCCAAGATCCACCAACAAAGCACTCGGGCACTTCTAATTCCAGGTTTAAATCGTGCCCGGTGTGCAACAATTCATGCACACTAAACAGCATTGATTTCGCGAGGATCTGGTAAGGTCTGGCTGAAGACTCCCGCAATGCAAACCGGAGAACAGGACCAGAGGGACGTGGCAAGCGAGGGAACGCCGTCGCGTCGCGGCGGTGTCTGGCTGACCTGCGCGGCGGACGAGGAGGCGGCAGACTCGGCCGGCGCGTCGCTGGCGCCCTCCTGCGGCCGCGAGACGGCCGCCGGCTCGCTCAGGGTCAGCTCAGCCAGGTTAGCCGGCTGCGGGTGCGCCGACTCCTTCTCCGTCATCGAGTCGATGCCTGCGCAAAGCAGCACGCGGACTGGGTCAGTGGCAGTCCCCTGATCAGAGACTACGCACAGGCAGGCGAATACTCAGAAGTTTACGACGGAATTGGGGAACGGGGCAGCTGAAACCCGTAAGTGCCAGCGCGCGCAGTTCGGGCGTCGACATTGGACCTACCTCCTGCATATCGACCTAGGTCAGCCTCCGGAGGCTCACACCACCGTCCGCGGCCCAAGCACACGAAGACGTGCTCATCGCAATCCCAGGGAAACGGACCCGCACCACACCAACCCCGTCAACGTCCCGTCCACGCATCCCACGAAGACGTGCTCATCGCAATCCCAGCTTAACAGATCCGCATCGCACCAACCCCGTCAACGTCCCGTCTACGCATTCCGCGGCATGCGCCTTCACCAGCTCCGCGTCAGGACCCCTCCATCGCAGACCGCGTGAACTTCGAGTTCCCCAGCGCGTCCACAGATGGCTCTGCGCGCACTCACGCGGCGTGGCGGCCAGCGTGGCTTTGAGCAGCGTCGGGTCTGGCAGCAGCCCGTCTGCGGGCGGCGCGCGCGAGCCGTCCAGCGACGCCTGCCGCGACGGCTCGCTCTTGGACCTGCACGGAGAGCGGCAGAGGAACAGGGTGAGGGCGAGAGGACGGACGGCCAGCGCCGGCCTCATCCACAGACGCGAACAGCCCAGTCTCAGCACCGACTCGTGACCTGCTCTCCCCGCCAAACGCGCGCGTGATCCACCCCTCCTGACGCGACAATCAGTCGCGAACACTGACGACGTCCCGCTGTGGACACACCGACTCGGTCAACACACGCCTGCCAGGCAGACGTACCAGTAAGAGCACACCTTGAACACGCCGGGCGATGACCATCCAGGCCAGGCATGCGATGCCGCGGGACTGGGCCGGTATCTCAACGTCCGCGCCGACAGACCGCGACACGCGGCAATGAGCGGCACCCTGAAGCGCACACGCGGCGCACAGCCTGCCACGCGGGGCAACATCGCGCCCAGCCCTCCGAGCCCACCGCCAGCGGGCCTGCACTGCGACTCTGCCAGCGCCGGGGCTCGCAGGGTTGGCTCTCGTGACGTCACAGCAAGCCTCAGCGGCCAACCCGCCCCCACTCGTTCCCTCGCTCCCCCTCCCCCCCCCCCCCAGTCCACACGCGTGCGTGCTCCAGCCGACCAGCCCACGGCTCGCTCGTGCAGCGGTGTCCAATCCCTACGGCAGACCCCGACCGTGGAAGGGGGGGGGGGGGGGTACAGGTGCATCGGCGTCGAGGCCATTCCGCAAAGCAGCGGCCGGTCTATCACCGACTATGCTCCGCAGGAAGGCCGGCACATCAGCGCATGAAACACAGGGCTACGGTTCAAACATCCGTCTTCGCTCCGCCGCGCGAAGCAGACCGGGGTCGGCAACGCGGTCGGCAGAGCCGACCGCGACACGTACCGCTTGCTCAGGGACTTGTCGATGGCGCCGTGGTCGGTCGGCAGGTTGGCCAGCGCGTGGAACACCTGCCGCTTCCTGATGATGGTGTACACCAGGTTGGAGTTACCTGCCGGGGAACGAACCACGTCATTCGCAGGAACGCGGAGACCGAAGAGCGACACGCACGGGCGGGTTCCGGGGAGCACCTGCCGCGCCGCGGCCGGCGGTGAGCACACGTGACCGTCTGCGCAGCACGTGAGCCGCGCCGCCCAGCGCTGCAGCGGCGCGGCTCCTCTGCCGGCCCGGCGCTGTAGCGCCGCCCGGGGAGCAGCCAGGTCAGAGTGCAGTCAGACCAGGCGACCTTGCGGGGCAGCGACGGCACCCGGACCGGGCGCCGCCCCGTCGCCGCCCCGGCCTCGACGCTTGGATTCGGTGCGTGAGATACACCTCACGTCATTACGCCTCCCTCGCCATCCCCCACCCGGTGCAGGACGACGGTAGTATTACCACGTCCGCGCCAGCAGACTGCGACACGCGTCAATGAACGGCGCACTGAAGCGCACACGCGGCGCACAGCCTGCCACGCGGGGCAACGCGACAGGCTGTGCGCCGCGCCGTCAGATGCCGTAACGACACCGACGCCGCTTGTGTCGCCACGGCGGCTGGGAAACGGTCCGACCCCCTTCACGCACGGCCCGCTAATGATGGCCACCCAGGGGTGATGACCAACACGCTGGCCCGACCCGAGCACGGGGGTCGGGTCAGCACTGAGATGATGCACGCGCGGCTGCACCGGTTCTTGGATGGCGCGTGCCAACGCGCATTTGTACGCATCGCAACTCTACGCAAATCATATGCTACACGGGGTTGATCGAAGCAACAAGCAGCGCGCGAGGCGCCGGGTCGGAGAGCCGGAGGACCAACGCACGAAAGGCGCGAGGGAGTGAACTCACCGTCGAATTGGTACTGGATGATGTTGTTGAAGATCTCCAGCAGGAAGAAGACCAGGTGGTGGTTGTTGGGCGCCGAGAACAGGAACCAGGGCGTGGTGAAGGCCTCCAGCAGGTGCAGCAGCTTGGTGGCCGACACCATGGACAGCGTCTTCAAGTACGGCGATACTGCGGTGACGGACTCTGACGTCAGCTCCGAGGGCGGGCGGAGTGGCGCGCCGCGACCGACGCCGGGGTCGAAAATCATCGCCAGGGATAGCGGCGCAGACCGAGAGCGTCAGAATCGCACGCAGGAGCTCACAGCGTCGAGGGTTTCGGCTGTAACAGCTTTGAGCGGCTGCGGCTACCTAGTTCGGCGCTCTCACGGGACCCAGCGGCGCTTCAGTGACGGTCACACAGCGACACCTGCGTCACGAGCGACACCAGACTGGCCCTGCTCGCGGTCGGAGCCACCCCAGTCGCGACCCCAGCTCGGTGGCCACCCCAGTCCGGCGGCCACCGAGCTGCGACCAACGCTGACCCGAGCGGCGCGGTAAGGCGCGGCACCACCTCCAGCCGCACCGTTCCAAACCAGGCAACCCGTCCGGTACGAAAACATGGGGACACCGTCCCAGGGATGGTCTCCACACAGGGATGCACGCGAATGACGGCTGCGGACGTCTTACGCGTCAGATTAACGACGCTACAACACTATGTGAATCCCACCAGGGCTTCATGTGAGCACGAAATGTCCACGTCTCTCCCGAGTGCTTGTTTGTTTGTTCATTGGAGTTTTCGGGCGCGTCGACTGCAGTCCCTCCCGAGTGCGTGAATTCACGAGGAAGTGGGGCGCGTCACGTACCGTTAACCAGGATGGTGAGCAGGCAGTCAAACAGCGGCTGCAGCCTCTGGTGGCCGGTGGTGATGATCTTGTGGAACACGATGATCAACAGGTCGCCATGGGTGCCTGCCACGCCAGGACGCTCAGACACGCACGGAATGACAACAGAGGCAGGTAGGTCTTGGTCGCCGCAGAGGCACACATATACTTTATACAGCATGACAACTTACGCTGAGTTATGAGTGGTATCGCGTGCATTCATAAGCCCTGCTTACAACGCAGGGCAAATGCAGGTTCAAGTGAATGTGACACCACCAGCAAACATGCCATGCAACTCTTTTTTACAATGCCGACCACGCGAGTGGAACCTGTTGTAACATCCCAACTCCCAGACCCGCAAGTGGATCATATCTTTCCTAAACCGCGTTAAAACCATTGCCTTTGCATTCTTTTAGGATTGCTTCCGTGCCACGCTCTGCTGCTGACAACACTGAATAAGATTCTGCAAGAACTTGGATAGAACATTACGTGTTACCAAGCGTTAAGCCAAATACTCTTGAATCATTCCCGTTGGAAAGCAAACTTTGTCAGTGTTTATCACTACAACCTCACCTATAAAAAAATGACACAAAGTTATCAAATTGGGGACGCCCACCGAAAACAAGCCTCCAAAAACGCCTGGGGCGGACCGCACGGCAGCGCACCCCCACCAAACACCGTCCACAAGTGGCGCACCGCCTGCACCCCAGCCCCCCCCCCCTCCCCCACGCACGCACGCGGCCGGCGACATCTACCCCACGACACCCGCTCGCGACGAGCAGAGCCCTTTCACAACGGCTATCACCGCAGAACTCACACCTGCTGCACCTCGCATCCCCCCCCCCCCCCGGAGACAGGATGCGGCTCCCCTCCCCCGCGCGGCGTCCGCGCCGCGCCGTCCCCCGCAGCGAGGCCGCCACCTCGCCTCGCCGCGCTGCCCGCCGCCGGCGCCCCACCCACCGGAGAAGACCGGCACGTCCATGGCGACGGCGGCCGTGTACGGCTTGTTGAGCCTGACGCCGAAGTTGCGCTCGCCGCTGAGCAGCAGCAGGATGAAGACGCCGATGTGCATGAGGCCGACGCGCGCCGGGTCGGCGCGGCACTCGTTCAGATGGTACAGGATCGGCACCGTCACCTGCAGCACCTCGCTCGACTTCAGCACGAAGAACAGCAGCTTCTGCGGGCGAGGGAGGGCCGGCGGTCAGGGGGCGATTGGCGCCGCGCGAGGGGTGGGGGCGGGGGGAGGCTATGGGGGATGACGATGACGACGACGATGACGATGATGACGTTGAGATGAGGCTGGGAAGGAGCCACGTTCTGGACACGAGTCAAGAGGGCCACACTGACGACGACGATAACTGGGGGGTTTGGGGCGCACCGACCATGATGGTCACTTCGTGCCCGGACTTAGGACAAGGCGTCTGTCTCCCACTCACTGTGCAACAAGAACGGTGTACTCATCACTGTAACAACGGAACACAGTTAAGGCGAAAGACATCTCCTCTTTTGATGGGCTAGGAAAATACGCCCGCACCAATGCAGAATGCTCAGCTCTCCGTTATGCAATCACCGTTTCCAGCATCAGACATAAACATATCCGTAGATACCAGTGTTCCAATTCTGCCAAGAGAAAGCATCACAGTTTCCCCACGATGAGTCACGTGATCGTCCCCCATCAGACACTCAACCATTCGTTAACATGTGCTATTAAAAGTAAACATGAATACCCACTTTTGATGGGCAACTGGCTGCGATGTGGGCGTGGGGCATCCGATAGTCGGGCAGTCGGGCCTGTTACCGGCGCCGTTATGTGCACTGGGCAGGCACGCCTCCAAACGTAGTGCAGGGCTCACGTCTCCCACGCGCAATCGTAGTGCGAACTCACCTTCCCCAAGGTGCGAACGTAGTGTGAGCTCGCTGTTACCATAGTGGCAATGATTCTACGATTGTTTCGACTTTTGCATTTGAACAAGCGTCAAAGGTTACACATTTTCCTGAAAATGAAGTAGTGGCCTGTGTCATCGTAGGGCAGTGATCTGCTCTGACCTTTAAGAAGTTCATGAGAGGTATTTGTTGCAGGCCCTGATATTAATAAATTCGAAAAGAGCACCAGAAAATACCCCGTACAAGCTCTCGAGTAAAAAGGCAAGCTAATTTTGATTTCGGCCTGACCTTCACAACTGACCCTAGGCCATTGGAACTTGTTATTCCATATTCAGTGGTTTCATTGCATTAAAAACACTCCGCTGTCGTATCAAATTGAACGATTTCCCAGATTGCCTTCTTTTGGCCTGTCATAGGTCAGCGACCTTATCACTTACATATAATTTCTTACGCCAAAAAATCCGCTATTCAGTTGCTTACAGCTATGCAGAGGTTGGCGCGGCTACGCCCTGCTCTTCAGAAATTATTC
Organism: Pollicipes pollicipes; assembly: GCF_011947565.3. Classification (NCBI taxonomy): domain Eukaryota; kingdom Metazoa; phylum Arthropoda; class Thecostraca; order Pollicipedomorpha; family Pollicipedidae; genus Pollicipes; species Pollicipes pollicipes. The sequence goes on from NW_023597055.1 coordinate 8,712,748, forward strand.
TGTAAAAACCTTCGGAGGGTCAATTTGGCCCATGGGCGCATGGTAAGGCACGGGGAGGATGAATCCGAGACTGATCAGACATCCATATGCGGTAACAAGCTGTGCATCCTACGCTATTTCTTGCACGTGCTGCTCTATCTACATGATATCATGATCACCGGTAAGATCGGACGCCATCGGACTGTCGATGACGTCACACTGGGCACGCTGATATGGTATTACGTAAAGCGCACATGCAACTGTGGAACTTTTCTGGTACTTCATTTGTTTGCGTAATGGTATTCGCCCAACCATGGCTACATCATTTAAGGGGCGACATGCATATGTACGGAGGGTCATATAAAGCTTGCAGATATATGCCTGGATCCCCAAGGTGGATCCAGAATCTCACATAGTTCCATGTTTATGTAATCGTGGGAATGGATCCTGGGTCTTTTTTTTTGGGGGGGGGGGCTTCAAGCGCATGCCTGATGGCCTGATTATGTTTCATCATTCGAGGTCTGGCATTGCATTTACAATGTCTAAAATAGTGAAAAGGGCCGTATAATACAACACGTATCACCGATGAAATCATGTAACGTTGCACATTTAAACAAAATGTCACAAAAAAACGTTTCGCTCCAATACCATGTAACTCCTCCCGTGTCTCCAAGCGCCCGGCATAAGATGCCTCTCGGTGCGCCCAGACCCGCTGAAACGTCCGAACATCGCGTGACCACTAAAGTATTCGTAAACATACGTGGTGTCATGTTCGTCCCCATAGCCCAGTTGGTTAGAGCGCCTGTCTTCCAGTCCACCCACCTGTAGCGGGTGGGTTCGAATCGCTATAGGGGCTCGCTGTTTGCCCCTGACAGATATGACCTACGGACAGTGACAGCGGCCACGCTAAAGGTCAGGTGGGGTCAGACGGAAGGACGGACATTGCGGCGCGTTAAGCTTTCGCCACCAAATTTGGTCGTTAACCTGGGATTGTATGGTTGAATGATAAGAGTCGGGGCTTACGCAAAAAGCACTGCTTAGCGTGTGCTCTGATCCCAGAAATCCATCCATTTCAAAGGTTCGGATTAAATATTCAAAAACACGCCCACTGATTATGAAACAAAATGGCCATGTCTCACCTTATACCGACACAATTATGCGGAAAAATGCTTCAAACCCACGCGCGTTTGCTCAACATTGTATTACGACTCAATACAACTGGCTTATGCTGCAGCCTGACTCCGGCTGAGGTACAAAGCCACAACCAACAGCAAACTTCGCACATGTACATACGACACAACAGCAACGTAGTCAGCTGCATTGAAGCATCGGCAATGACTCGGACAACAAAACCAGCGTCAACTTTTATGTAACAATGCCACTTATCAATCCACGCTGACCATCCAAAACATCCTCAATTCCAGTACCGCCGACTTCATGCGCAGCCACGTAGCCTTGGAGGGCTTGCGTTCTCCGCGGGGTCCGGCCTCGGCGTCCTACAGTCTCCCATTCTCCAGCGCGCCCTCTTAGCACAGCGTGGCGCCGCCGGCCCGCGTGTCGGCTCCCTCCCCTCCCGTGAGCCCCCACGCCGCTAGAACTGGAGGTCGGGGTGTCGAGGCGTAGCTAGTGGCCGGCCGGTCCGAGACAGCCCGCCGCGCCACACCCAGCTCGCCGCGACACGCCGGCTCCGCCCATCACCCGCAGCCGTCCTGCACGCCGGCTCCGCCCATCACCAGCAGCCGTCCTGCACGCCGGCTCCGCCCATCACCAGCAGCCGTCCTGCACGCCGGCTCCGCCCATCACCAGCAGCCGTCCTGCACGCCGGCTCCGCCCATCACCAGCAGTCGTCCTGCACGCCGGCTCCGCCCATCACCAGCAGCCGTCCTGCACGCCGGCTCCGCCCATCACCAGCAGCCGTCCTGCACGTTCTCCTTGTAGTCGAGCTGGTGCGTGTTCAGACCCAGCTGGTCGGCGAACTGCCGCAGCTCCTGCAGCCGCTCGGCCGGCAACTGCGGCGTGCGGCTGATGAAGTGGATGCAGTAGTTGACGCCGAACAGGCCGGCACTGCAGTCGTACTCGATGGCGGCGTCCTCGGCCAGCAGCACCAGGTTGTAGTCGGTCACAGGGAGCGAACGGAAAGCGGAACTGCTGCGCGAAGTTGCCCGGCGTGCCGGCGTAGCGCAGGTCGGCGGTGATGTTGGTGAAGGCGCCATCTACCGTCTTGTGTCGGCACGTGTAGGTCACCTCGCCGTCGCCCAGCTGCCGGCGGCGGGACGCGGTCAGCGGGCAGCCAGCCGCGGCGGTGTGAGAACGACAGAGCGCCGCGTGGCGCGAGCTCGCGAGAACGACAGGAGCGTCGCGTGACGAGAGCTCGCGAGAACGACAGAGCACCGCGAGCTCGTGAGAACAACGGAGCGCCGCGTGACGCGAGCTCGCGAGAACGACAGAGCGCTGCGTGACGTGAGCTCGTGCACGCTCCTCACCGACGATGAAGCGACTATGCCTACAACTTCACCACACTATATGACCGGTGAAGTTGACTTATTCACGAGGCACGGAAGAGCAGTATTACGGAAAATGAACTACACTACATTCATTTGCTGCTAGACTGCCACTGAAGAGCACCACAAACATCCGTGTCTAAAGGCAGAACATCGTATTTTGGCCAGACGGTCGGAACAGGCAAACCCGCTGAAGCTTACCACCATAGTGAGAAACACCATTCATAAACGTGCCTAGACAACTCTGTCAATATATTAAGACAAAATTCCGGACTAGTTACCTTTAAAATCACACCAATAACTCAAAAACCTAACAAAACAAAACAAAAAAAGACAAGAAAGAGCCTAACGAAGATTCTTACATCCACACCAGCCACTAAATATAACGCGGACCTGACCATCACCCTGACGCACCTGCGGCTCATCCGAGTGGAAGTTCAGCGCGTCGCACACGCAGTCCTTCTGGAAGGCGGCGCCGCCCGGCGTCTGGATCTTCCCCACCTCGTACCACATGCCCTCGTAGCCGGCGTTCGTGAAGTTGGCGTCCGTCACCGGGTGCATGCACTGGTCGGCCGTCGCCGCCAGCGGCAGCAGCGGCAGCAGCAGCAGCACCAACATCGCGAGGCGGACTCGGTTCGGCAGTGGCGCGAGACGCGGCGGCGGCGGCGGCGGGTGGGAACGCGACGCGCGAGGGACGGCGGTGGAAACGGCGGCGGTGGCGGGCGGCCCTTATACACGAGCGGCGTTACGTAACGGCCGATAGGCGCGCCGCCAGGTGGCCGACTCCCGCCGCGGCCCGTGGGAGCCGCGCCGGTGCTCGGCCACCCCCAGCGCCCCCTGGCCGGTGCGCACGGACGTGCACGACACGACCGGGCCGCCCGCGTACTGCGCGAGGTCAGGGTACCGGAAATGCGTCTGAGCGTCGGGGCTCTCGTGCGTGATGGACGCTATAGCTTGCAATGTTTGTATATGTTATAAGCTCTAAGGAGCTGGCGACAGGGGGAAAACAAGACGGGACTCAAAATACGCCGTTTTCCGCGTGACGACTGCGTGTTTCATCAAAAGCTTTCTGGCCACCTCTGTTTCAATCGCAAGTTATCACGGGAGGCAGATCACAGTTGCCATCGATTAACTGACGATACTCTATGCCCACAGAACTTAAAAACCGCATACGCCGACTAGAAAAATTGCCAAACCGACTGGCATCACTGAACCATTTTGTTTGCATGTAAAATAACGTTGGATATTTATGTGGTATATTATATGGACCCTCCATTTGTCAACTTACCCTACAGCCTACGTGTACTAAGTTGTAATTGCGCCGAGGCACTAAGCCACAGCCAATAGCAAGCTCGACACACGCATCACTCGCTTAATTGAGGTACTAATGACAGCAATTCCACGAACTGGGGCCATAGCCATAAAACCAAAACGTCGTCAATGACGGCACTTCGCCTGAAATAACAATTAATCGCCATCACACGCAAGCTGCAAAAATACATCTATAAAAGGACACAATATCCAAAGAATATACCCACCACGCAAACTGTTCCAAACAGTCTGCCATCACGGATGTCGGAGACTCGTGTGAACAGCGTGTCCAGCGACGGTACCATACGCTGTACCCTAACGACCTCGGGTCACGCGGGGCTTGACATCGTTCAGCGGCCCACCGTGGATAACTGACCAGCCAGACCACGTCACAGCAAGGCACTCATCCGTCACTATGACGAATGGAGCGCTTTGAATGCGTGCTTTTCTCGCGAATCTTTGTTTACGTCGACCACGAGCATCGTTCTGCATTTGAATGAGTTTTTAGTGCACAGCACAGGACAGTTAGAAAGCTTTGTGGTTCAGGAGCACATAACCGTTCATACCGAATGAAGCTCAAGAATACCCCTGCATTTGAATGGGTTTTTAAGCGCGCAGTACAGCATAATGAGGAAGCTTTATGGATCGGAATCACACAAGCAGTTAATCGCATGCTGATATTTCTCACAGCTTTCCGAGGAGACAATTGCCGACTGCGCGTCCAAGCCCGGTGGGTTCACGTTCATTTCTTAGATCATTCAACCGATAGCCAACCGATTACGGTCCACAGAGCGTAAGAACAAATACAAACTTGGCATTCTCAAGCGTGAATTCCACATCAGCTCCCAGAACGCTGCGGACAAAAACAGCCACTTTTCTCTCCTCGATGGGATTACTTTTAACGTTTACTTGTCCAAAAAGAAATTGTACCGTTCTTATCGAAACGAAAGTGAGACGGTTCTGGTGGACGAGTCACGGCACACGTAGTAGATGCCACGAAATGTGGCCGAGCCAGATAACAGCATTCGTTTTGCGGGGGACTGCTTTGAACCACCGCTGACTCCCACTGCGCGGCTGCAAGCTATCACACTATACTTAACGTTAACCGCTGACATACCGTGAAGGTCAAAGGAAAAGCCACGTCCTGATACACAGAGCCTAGAAGGGCGCGATTTGCTTGCATACCGCTGACTCATGGCAAGATAACACTACTTGCTCGTAAAATATGCAATATTCGCGAATGTACATGAAAAGTTATACGGAAAATGCAATACATGCTTACCTGTTAACTAGATGAGAAGGCTCAGGCACGCCACGTCAGTTCCAGTGGATGTACACGGCATTGGTCCCAGCACCGTGACTGTCATTGACATACCAATCGGTCACGCAATGCGTTGGGGACCATCAGCACGCGCGCTGGGACTCCATCGGACAAACGTTGTTAAATAACACAAGGCGACTTCTCGGCTGTGCGAAAAAGGCGCTGGAAAAAGCAAAAGAAAATACGCCACCTCCACCGAAGATCCATTCTTCAAATCCCGTCCCAGCTCGTCCTTTCACAAATATGGCACATCAAATGCACCGTGAGTGAAATAAGTCACGTGGCCGTAGCCCGTTGGTGGCTCATTGTTGTCTTTCTCGGTTTGGTTGGAGTAAGAGCCCTTCGGTCAGCACTGACCATCTCAGGGCTGCGCGGTTAAGAGGAGAGGTCGGCGATGGGCCAAGACTACACTTATCTAGGAGACACCAGTTCCGAATCGGGACGGTAGTGGTGGTCACACGGCACATGGGGCGGTGCCGGAATTCAGCGTGAAGCGATGAGCGAGTATAACACAGTACGGACTGTTCGCCCGGATCTGAATATGGAGCTGGGGTCATAAGCCCGGACAGGAATATAGAGTACCGGTTATCGGCCCGAACACTAATAAAGAGTGCAGATTACTGGCCCCGGTGCGAACAAAGAGTCGGATTTTTGCCCCGGATACGAATGTACAGAACGGACTATTGGTCCGGATACGAATATAGGGTACAGATTACTGGTACGGGTACAAATAAAGATTGCGGATCATTGATCCGGATACGAATAAAGAGTACGGATTATTGGTCTGGATACGAATATAGAGTACGGATTATTGGTCTAGATACGAATATAGAGTACGGATTATTGGTCCGGATACGAATATAAGTACGGATTATTGGTCCGAATACGAATATACCGCATGGGTTATTGGCCCGGATACGGATATAGAGTACGAATTATTGGCCCGGATACTAATAACGCGTGTGGATTATTGGCCAGATACGAATATAGAGAACGGATTATTGGCCAGGATAAGAACGTACAGTACGGGCTATTGGCATATGCCGACGGCCGGGAGCAGCACGTGAACACGAGTCATGCGGTCCCACCACCCTAAGACATTCACAACGCCCCGGCCTGCCATCAGCAGTCTCCGAGTCAGCGCCCGCTCCACATCCACCAGCCTCAGTCCCGCACCCTCTCCCAGCCGCCGCCCGACCCAGCTGGCTCGGCGGCGCTGACGGCGGCGCACGCCGGCCGATCGGCGCCGAGCGAGCGGCATCGGTGACTTCTGTCGCAGCACCGCGGGCGGCACGGCCCAGGCCACCGACTTGAGACGGCTCACGGCAAGAAACTCCTCCGACGCCCGGTCAGTCGAGGGGAAGTCATCCACCATCGACAGCCGGCAGCGAGGCCCCCCCACCCGACAGAGGCCACACCCCGTCCCTGTCCTAGCTCGGCGCGCTCTGCCGGCCCCGGAGCCGGGCCGGCCCCGGCACCGGCCTCGGCTGGGCCCACGCCCCGGCCGGCCGGCGCGCGCGTACCTTGTTGTAGTCGCAGCACTTCCAGAAGAACACGAGCAGCTCCTGGTGGGCGTGCACCTTCTTGGTGGAGTGCGGCAGGTAGGTCTGCGTCAGCGGGTTGTTCAGCAGCCGGGTGAAGCCTATGGAACGCCACGGGACGCAGCTCAGCGGCACCGACGGGGCCTGCCTGCCTGCTTGTCGTACAGGCGGCACAAGGAGCCGGCAGACGAACGCGGCGAGACAGACAGCACACGGCTGTAGGGAACCAGGAGCGCTTCACCGAGCTGAGAGTAGCGTGAGCATTGAATGGCATGTGTGTGTGTGTGCGTGTGTGTGTGCGTGAGGGGGCGGGGGGAGAAGGGTGCAGCAAGACGCGATAGTAGCGTCTGAGGTGGGAACCGTCTGCCGACTTTCACAAGCCAACCGCCTGAGACCCGGCCACCCCATCGCCTGCAGAGACACCCCAGCGCGGTCGCGACCGAGCCTGAAGCCCGAGCCAGTACAACGAGGCCAGCCACTCAGCGCCGACGAGACACCGGGCAGCACGACAGCGAACGTCTCGGCCACGGCTTCCCCGCGGGAGATATCGATACCCGCCCGCTGCGGCACACCGCAGGGTATCCGGAGGCGTCAGCGCCCAGGACGACGGCACGAACCCACCAGACACTTGGCAACATGACGCGGCGCGCGGCCCAGCCCCCACGCACCCTTCAGGATGAAGTCGAAGTCCTCCTCGCGGTGGATCCTGGACAGGTAGTTGATGAAGAGGTTGTCTGGAGAGCCCTGCAACGCCGTCCGTAGGCACGTGACCCGAGGGCTGAAGCGATTCGAAGGTGTGCAAAGGTGAAAACGACGGGTGGTCACGTGACAAGACATAGACGCACGTGGTGTTTACGCCCACGTTCGGTGTCGCGGACGCTCAAGTGCTCAAACAGCACGTGAAACGGCGCTGAAGCCAGCTGTCGCCTCTGACGTAGAGCCCAGCTGCGATTCTCCACTAATAGCCCAATATATGGGCCCCATCGAGGTCAAGACATCGCCTACAGAAGGTCACCCCCGCAGAGACGCCATTGGCAGAGCCCCAGCACTAGTCCAAGCCTTCCACACGAGCCGACCCACCGACAGAGCGCCGGCGATCCCCGACCTCCCGCCGGCCCGTGACGTCACGGCCGACGTCACACAGCAGGGGGAGGGGGAGGGGCTGACCTCGTCGTCGGCGCGGCCGGCGGCCGAGTCGTGATCGAGCGTGACGATCAGGATCTGCAGGGCCGTCTCCATCAGCGCCTCGCGCTTGTCGTTAAACAGCAGGTGGTTGTAGGGTAGCCCTGCGACGGCGCCGGGACGTCAGCGTCACTCTCCACGGGAGGCGGATCATGCTCGCGCGCGCGCGCCGCGCACCACCGGCCGACGTGGGATGCACGAATGCTGACCAGAACACTTCTAAACAAAGATACATAGCGTGGTTGCGTCAGCCGTTTGAAGACCCCGGGAAGTAGCGTAATAATAATCATTGTCGCTTTACGTCTCACCGACCGCCGGCCCATTTCAAGACGGGATGGAAGAAGCACAAAGCATGATGATCCAAGTACGCTAAGAATCAGCCAAAGGTAACGAGAGCCAGCATCCAGCACTGTGATCAAATGACGCCGACCAAGCCTGACACGCTGTCGCTTGGCCCGCCACCTGGACAGCACCGGCGTGAAGCATCGGTAATCTCTGCACGTCACCATCTGCGCACATCCCACCACCCCACAACCACAACCACCCCACCACCCAACGCCGCCCCCCTCTTCCCACAGTCGCGGCCGGAGGTCTCTCCACGCTCGTCGCTCCGGTCCTACCGATCCCGACGGGGTCGTAGGCGCAGACGAGATTCAGCAGCGAGGTGAAGAGCGGCAGCGCGTGTCGGTTCTCCGACGACGTGAAGAAGCGCACCCACCGGTTGGGCCCCGCCTGGCCGGCGTCTGAAGCACAGCAGCGCGCGCGTCACGTGCGGCTGCGACCGGCTGCGGCCGGCTGCGGCCGGCGACGGCCGGCGGCGGCCGGCGGAGCGGCGGAGGAGCGGCGGCGGAGCGGGGGAGGAGCGGTGGCGGAGCGGTGGCGGAGCGGTGGCGGAGCGGCGGAGGAGCGGCGGAGGAGCGGCGGAGGAGCGGCGGCGGAGCGGCGGCGGAGCGGCGGAGGAGCGGCTCGGAGAGCGAATGAGAGGGAGAGAGGGAGCGGCAATCTCTGAGGGAGCAGGTCACTGAGGGAGCGCTGAGGGAGCTCCGCAGGTCACGGGCGGCGGTGGGCAGCTCTGCCGCTAACCTGACCTGACCGGCGCCGGCCCGGGTCAGGCCTCACAGGCAGAGGACGAGGAGGCACTCAGACCCGAGAGGTGGCGAGACCCAGCAACGGCCAGCTGGATGGTGCACGTCCGCACGCGCGTCGACACCGATAGATCGCGACCAAGCAACAACGTCAGATGCAAATACTGCGTAGCGCGCTCGATACACCGTCACCGCCTGGTTCAGGATCCTCCCGTAGCTTGCAAGAATCCCTGAACACGCACTTCTAGCTTTACTGAAATTCCTCCCGAATGCAACCTATTCCAAAAATAATGACCGAAACCCGTGACCGCAGGCGCGCGCAACACCCTCCCTCGGTCACTCCATACCCTACCGCCTCAGTCCCTACCACATCCCGCACCTCCACGGCCACACGGCCGGCGCTCGGTCGTGTCCCGCCGCGGTGCCTGGCCTGAGCCCACCCCTCCGGCCACCCGGCGCCGGGCCCGCTCACCGGTGGGGGGCAGGTACATGGTCTGCGAGAAGCACGTGAGCAGCAGCTTGAGGATCTCGGTGCGGTTGGCGTCGTGGCTGGAGTTGTGGGTGACGGTGCTGGAGAAGCCGACGCCGGCCTCCCAGATGTACTCGCAGCTGTCGATCGACTGCACGTCCTCGTGCTGGTCCTGGCGGTCACGGCGGCGCCTGTCAGCCGCTGGCCGGGTCGTCCCACACGACATACAGACGCAGACAGACACGCACGCACGCGGCACCGGCCGCCAGGGGCCAAGGGTCGAACAAGGGGTCAGAGGTCAGACGGGGTCAGGGGTCAGACGGGGTCAGGGGTCAGACGGGGTCAGGGGACAGACGGGGGTCAGGGTCAGGGGTCAGACGGGAGTCAGGTGTCAGACAAGGGGGTCGGGGGTCAGACAGGGGGGTCGGGGGTCAGACAAGAGGGTCGACAGGGGGAGGCAGGAGTCAGACAGGGGGTCAGGGGTCAGACGAGCGCGACGCGCGGCAGCACCGAGACCAGAAACGAACACCGACGGCCTCCGCGCACAGCGGCCTGGAGACCAGCTGGGAGCCTCCGCACAGCGCGCCACCATAGAAAGCCACCGACGACATCGCAACGCGACCACCCGCCGCCGACGCCTCGCCAGCGAACTGGTCACCCCTCCGCCGCCGCCACCCGGCGGCCGCGCGCCACTGACCGGGCCGGCGCCGGTGCGACTAGGCGTGACTGTGAAGTCGGGGCAGAAGAGCAGGTCGCAGAGCGCCACCGTCAGCGTCTGCGCCAGCGGCGGCGCGTCGGCCACGCCCTCCGGCTCGGCCGGCCGCGCGCTGCTCCAGAAGAAGCCGCTCCAGTCCGAGTCCTCGAAGATGTACGGCAGCAGCCGGGTGAGCACGCGCACGCAGTTGAGCACTGCCGGCCGGGGGAGCCGTCATGGCTGGGGCGCCGCCGCCGGTGACGCCTTCGGCACCCGGCGCTTCGCGCAAGCGGGCGCCCGCCGCATGCGTGACGCCGGCGAGCCTCCCGGACGGGGGAACGGCGCGCCAGGGCCTCACACCGTCGCTCAGCCAGACCCCGCGCGCTGCTCTGGTCACATCGACACAGCACCGGCGCCACGCCCCCCCCCCCCCCCCCCTCTTCCGCCCATCCCCGGCACCACGGCACCACGGCACGCCCTTCCGTGATGCCCTTGAGGAGGTTCGGCGGGAGTGTCTGCCGCTTCAGCCGCGTGGAGCTGGTTACAGCTGTGTTGTTTTTGCCCGAGATCTGTTTACCAGCGTGATGTTATTGCAGCTGTGTGGAACTACTTACGTAAACACCCGTGTTCCATTACTGCTAAATCTAACTGCCAGTCGGTGTTTTCTCCGTTAGTCAGCGCACTGCTCCTCACTCCTTCAGTTGTTCTGTTAAGAGCTATCCCAGTCCTATCCCCGGGAAGCAGACTGCACCCAGGACCTCCGTGGAAACGTTCACCAGTTGCCGTTGCCGGCGAGCGGCGCTGGTTACCTGTGTGCTGTTCCTGCTGCGTGGAGCAGCCCGTCTCGGAGGCTTTGAGCAGCTTCTCGACGGCCTTGAAGCAGACAGTGGCCATGTTGGAGGGCATCTCCTCACGCAACGCGCGGATGTCGGCCGGCGGCGTCTGGGCGAATACATCCTCCACCGACGTCACCGACTCGGACCAGAACTGGTCCCAGAACCGGTCATCGGAAGGGTCCACCGGCTGCCGACGCGGGGCATCGGGTCAGGTCACCAGGCCGTCAGGACAGGTCACCAGGTCACCAGCAGAGCATGACAGACACTTTTACCGTCCTCTTGCATGGCAGACACTGTTACAGCTCTGTGCAGACACTGTTACCACTCTGTGTGGTAAGGAAAACACTTAAAGCATCCTGTAGCATGGCAGATGACTGTTACCACTTGACCATTATTTCTTATGATTAAATATTCATTCTCATAACCAATCTACTTACACTGCAGGCACATGGTTGCACACTAAAGCTCTGACAAAAACACTCGGTCTACTGGGCCTACAACCAAATGATCAAAACTTGTGTGGATTTTGCCTAGCACTATGCACTATTTTTTAAACAAAGTTGTTGTTAGACAAGGCATGGCAATGGTGGTGAACAACCAACCTTCCTAGATTTGTGGACAAGCCAATTACACAGGTCATGCAGAATCATCCACCATCAGACACTCCTGTTTTCATCTGCTTTCTAGTTAGTGTAAAAGCAGAGACACCAAGCTTTACCTGAGCCTTGGATGTTAACTGCATCAAAGCCTGGCGAAAACTGGCCTTTGAGTCTGCATTACCCATGATTCTTACACAGAAGTGTCAACAACTTTCTTGGCTATCAACACTGAAAGGAGGTAGACAAATGAACATTAGCTTAATGGTTGACAAACAGAGGCCAATTTCATTAAATACCATCATTCATGTTAACATTGTTTTCCCATTCATGCTCAGTGGCACATAAGGGGAGAGCTTATAGAGGCTACAATGCCTTCCTGAACAAATAAAAAACCAAGCCCCATGAAAAAACAAACCTCTTAAGCGGCCTCTGCCGATAACTAATGCACGCAAAACAACCCTGCTCATGTGGTCCATAGCATACTTAAGTGAAGGGGCATACTTAAGTAAAACAGGAGACCTGCCCCTGGAATGACAACTTGGCCCCTATGGGACTATATGTGACCCAGCTGCCCACATCACCCCTTGGGTCACATGGTACTATATGTGACCCAGCCGCCCACATTATTACTGGGGCCACATGGGACTACATGTGACCCAGCTTCCCATGTCACTATATGGGCCATTTGGGACTGCATGCCACCTTTGGAAACATGAACATAACTGTTGGCTCTCTGATATCTCCATGGAGTTGAAATGGCACCTATGACATCACCCACAAGTTTCCTAGATCTGACAAGACTAATGAGATAAAGTCTCATGTTTTCACCAGAAGACTAGATGAAACCTGTGATAAAAAGGGGCCTTGGATGCAGCAAGTTCATGGACTTCCAGACAACCTATGCAGCTTGAGCCCTGGTGATGACAGAAGCTGTTAAACTGCACAGGGCCTGAAAGACTGAAAACCACAGGGCAAACTGACTGCAAGGAACACAACAATAGTGCAGTCACCATCACTGGCATATCATGACTTAATAATCAAGAAGCTGCTAATGGGGTTTGGGTTCACAACCTCCCAGTTCTAATGGCTTCTCAGAGCCATCACCTCCCCTAAAGCTATGGGATACAATCATGATAAACTTGCTCCAGCCAAAAGCGAGGCAGACCAAATTATGTAATTTTACATAAACTATGCAGCATAAAATATACCTTGGTTTGTTAGGAAGGTCTTGGTTGTTAACCAGTTGCTATTAGAGTGCCTGGGATGGGGTAACAAGGCATCCTCTAAGAGGGCTGCTGGTGTCACAAATGGTGACTTGCCTAAAAAGGTCTAATAAAACAGGAGACTAGGACTTAGGAGATCTAGCAAGGCAATGTCAACTATTTCCACAGCAATGCACAATAGGCAGATACTAAAATTCTGAATGCTGACACCTCCAGTTTTGAAGCAAAACATTCATCAAATTTCATGATTGCATCTTTCAGTGCAAGTCTGTCTGAAACTAGCAACCATCTTTGTCTTTGAAGTGAGATTCTAGAATTGTTGCATATATATATATATATATATATATATATATATATATATATATATATATATATATATATATACATCAGTGACCAATCAGGACATGAGTTTCATGTCACAAGCCAGCAGACATGAAAACATCTTGACCAGAAATCCATTGAGCACAGCAAGACAGGTGGATATATCAGGAGATAAAACAGTAAGGTAAGGAAAAAGCTCGCTTATGACCTGGACAAATTGGTGCCCACCAGGCACTACCTACCAGTATACATATTACTGTTGCAATTTGGGATGCTTGACATCTACCTGTGGTTTCTTAACACAAACAGATATTATCCATGGCATTGCCCATATGGACCAAGCAGGGGGAAAGCCTTTGTTGACATATTTGGGTGAGGGGAGCTAACCCCATATTTGGAGGGGTGGGGGGGTGGGGGGGCACCAGAATTTCTCCTGGCCCCCTCCCATGTTTTAGCATTGGGGTCAATATGTGCTTAAGGGCATGAATGAATAAAACACATGCAGGGGGACAGCCCTCCCACAGAATCCAATTCCCACGCACGGTGCAAAGTGCGAAGTATGTCTTGACACCCATCTGGCCTATTGGGAGCGCCGGCTTCCGCCTCAAATTGCGTTAGGAGCCCCGTTCCAGTAGTACATCACCCTTCTCTAGAGCCCACGTCTGACACAACCGCCGTTCCACCTAACTCGCAGAAGCTACGGATGCACCCAGTCACACACGGAAAGTCAACACGGCCTTGTCTCCACGAGCAGGCCAACAGCAGAACAAACGCGGCCTTGAACACAGTATGCGAGCGTATGGTACGAATTTCTTGCACTGCCATCTAGCAACTGAAGAAGAAGTTTGGCTACCGATACCGGCCAACGCAGGACACATCGCCTTATTAACAACCATGTGGCGGGCCAGCATTGCGTGATACGTAATTCGTTTCCAAGTACCTTTTATGGATTTAGGTCATTGCTTGGCTTGCAGTTTTAATGCCCTTGTGTTTTTATTCCTTGAGAAGCAATCTTGACGTGAATCTTTTATAGTCTGCGCGTATTTTATTTCTAACCACTCTGCCTGCAGTTCCGGAATTCCTCTGTGGAATGTGCTACATTAGCCGATTTATGCCAGATTTATACCAGGGCCGATTCATGCCAGCTGGGTCATGCATTGTCTTAGTTCCCTTAGATACACATTGCACTTTACGGTGTGTAACAGCCGCGTACCAGACCGGATTGCGCCAAATGTCATCACAATTGCAGATGACGTCTATCTGGCTGCCAAATGCCCAATCGCGCGTCCAGGGAACAGACGAGCTCTCCTCATCCGTAATACGCTTAAACATCGCTGCACGCGTCATGTGCGAAAATTTGTCAATCCACCCATCGCAATCCACAGCTCACGGCCGACTGAATAACAGCATATGGATATGGATATGGATATGGATATACAAATAATAACGGATATGGGCGCGCGCGCAACTGCTTGATTCGCCTCAGCCGAGCTGTTTCGACATTATATGTTGAAGCAATAGCTGAACGCGCGATTCCAATTCAAATGACTGACACACTGGTGTGAGATGTTGCGGCATGTCGTGCGGGCGGATTATAGTAGCACCCTTTTAACACGCGCTCGGGCGGGAGTCAAATTGCCCCCCCACCCCCGAAGGTTTTTCCGAAATGGTTTCCAAACAGCGTGGCGTAGCAGCGCCAAATTTTGCATAACTGTACACAGTTGAATAGTGGATCGTCTGAAATTTAGTCAAAGCCTGGCGTCAAAAATTTAGATCTACCTTCTAAGGTTGCCGACCTATAGCAGGTCAAAGTCAGTTCATAGTTTCAGCGAACGCAACATCTAGGGAATCGTTCAATCTGATCCAACAACAGAATGCTAGACGAAACAATACATCTCTGAAATACTTTCCTAGGCAACATAACAATTGAATGAACAAATTACATTGACCTATGGTCAGGTGTGAAGGTTATCCCAAGGTCAAAATCAACCTGTTTTATTACTGTAGGGCTTGCTGTATGGGGTAGTTCCTGGTGCTCATTTCATATTCATTGATGACAAGAACCACATTATACACCTTCCATGGACTTCTTAAAGGTCAGAATAGGTCACCGACCTTAAACGACCTAGATCAAAATTTTGCTTTAAGGAACATACTGCCTAGCGTAATCTTTGTTGCCTATTCAAATGTCAAACTCCGAGCAGTCTTGTATGATTTCAGTCATCATGGCCTTCAAAAGATCAAGCAAGGTCACTGAGCTTAAACGAACATGTAAACTTTTGCTTAGGGCAGTTACCTAGGTTCTAGGGGCCTTTAGAAACCAACCTGGAATTTGACCTTGTTTTACCTTATTAGAGACCCGAAGGTCATAACCTAAGAACCTCAAACTTTGACCTGAGTGATTTCACGTACAGATCAATACACCCTATGAATTTCGGATCTCTAGCTCTCTTAATTCCTAAGATTTCAGGGGGTCAAATTGACCCCCCACAAACCGACCACCCGGCGTGCGTTGTAGTTGTTGTAGTTGTTGTAGTTGCGTTGTAATGTAGTGCACCCCTTGCATTACTCCAACTGGCGAGAGAGACCTGAATACCATTCTGACATCTGAACACATGCTGTACTGAAATAATGTGCAAACAGCTATCTGGAGGAAATGAGCCAAGCGCCAGAAACCAAGGACCGAACTGAAGCTCAAGTTTTTGATCCGATACATTTACGTTTACCGATGCAGCGTACCTCAGACACCAGTCCGGATAAAGTGACACACACTTATTAGATATAAACACACTTTGCCGAGAATATCGGTTAGGCTCCAACACCTTAATACAATTAATAGAGTCATAAGCTGCTATGAGACGCTGCGACACTCGAACAAACGCACTGTAGTAGTGCCCTCTTAAAGTAGTGCACCTTTGGTATTATTCCGGCTTGTATGGCATGAATGCTTCGCTAAAATCGAAACATATACCATACCAATATGACATGCGAACACATCCGAACAGCTTACCTAAGAAAAGCAGCTAAGCATTAGAAAACGAATACCGAACCAAAGCCCACGTTCATCGTACGATCCACGCACCTCATTGGTGCAGCACATCTCGGAAGCGAGTTCGCATAATGCGATTCACAGTGCTTAGGTGTGAGCGCATCGTGCCGAGAATGTCTTAAAGGCAGTAGCTTCAGCACTTGAATTTAGTTAAGGGAAGCGTGCCACATTTCTACGAGTTTTGAACTGAAACAGTCATCTTGAAAAACTTTTGATGCAGTTCACAGTCCTGCCCCTCTTTAGACCTAAACCCCTCTAGCTTCCAGGCTATACGCCTTAGAAAATAGGCGTACATCGTCTTGCGGCGATCAATGCTGATAATGGTATGATGGTCGAGTCGTTCGTATCTGGCGTTCGTGAGCACGATTTACAGATATAAAGGACGTCAATTGACTCTCGATCATTGTTGTGTAAGGTGCAATGACGCAAAGTGTACCAACACTTATAAGTGAGCTTGCTTCATCATATCTGATGCCTGATTCAATATCTTCAAAGTGAAACATTCCGTTGATATGACTCATACCCTGGCGCGAGATGCACCAGCATGTCATACTGTCGGACTGCGGTTGTGCCCTCTTAAAGTAGTGCACCTCTTGTGGTTAGCCGATTCGTCAGACTTGGAACATTGTTCAACCATGATAGCAACTCTTTGGAAATGTATCCAGGTCACACAACCTGAACTGATACAAGAGGCGCGTGGCCCGCGGCGTGTCTATCCGCCGCGGTCCACGTACCGTTGGGTTTTTAGTGCGAGTAGGGTATTCTTTTAACGTGTGTGCTTTTGTAATCTCGGGTACGGGACTGAAAAGGTCAGCTTCAGATGCGGCGCGCGGCGTATCAATCCGCCAAGGGCCACATGCTGTTTTTTCGAGGTGTGAGTACGGTTTTTGTTTGTTACGTTTGGCCCGAGCACTTGCTCTGGACATGCGCGCCAGGACGATCAACAGGCCCTTTAAAACGCCCACCCCGTCGGAGCAGACACATGTTCAAGCAGTTCATGGGCAGGGTCAGACAGCACAGTAACAGTGAGAGTCGGCTGTGGAGCGACGTTGGGGCGGACGCGGTGATGGGAGACCGTATCAGCCTGGCGCGCCGACGGCCGGGCGCTCGGCGCCTTCACCTCGGCAAAATGTAAGCCTGGCGGAGGAACCGCCGACCCTTCGGCGATTCTGAGATCCCCGGCTCCTTTTCCTTCTTAAAGACAATCAAGAAGACGCCCTCTGCAGTTTTCTTTTTTTTGTTGGGATTACGTGCTCGCACATTAATTTTGATCTGCTATGCGTCGTGCACTCTTTTCGTGCTTTCACTGCATCGTGGTTATTAGCATATCTAACATGCAAATATTGTCGCTAATGTGCGCTGTTCAGTGGTGTGCTGACTCCTGCCTGGTACTGCTATACGCTTAAATGAACAATCTGTGGAAACATAGCAGATCAATGAATAATGTGAGGCCTGAATTTTGTGCAATGGGACAGAACGTGTCGTGGTCAGATATATCCTTTTGGCGTTAACATCTCTATCTCGCATAGCTCATACACTGCGCGCAGCTCGAATTTTCCGCGAGTGTAATGAGGAGACCTTTGTCACCAGGGGCTAGATGCGTCACAGATGATTTGCGTCATCACTCCTCGCGGAGAGCGATGGAGAAAAGTTCTGCGCAGCACGAAGCCAGTTGTCTAGCCGTGGGTTGAAAGGTCTCACTCCCCACAGAAATGAGGAAGTTGGCTGTTGGTTGTTCCCTCCGCGACTCACAGATGAGGTGGGACGCATTTTTGCACGTCGCTGGCCGTTAGTGAGGGTAGCAGCAGCACGTGTAGGGTACAGTTGATGGATTCGCGAGTCGCAGAATGTGAGATTCGCTTTTCAGCTGCCTTCTCGCGACTCCCAGAAGGTAGAAGTCGGAAAAGGGCGTTGGGCTGTGGGAAAAAGTTGGCTGATTTTTTGCGTTGCTGGATTGGCTTGCGGCCACAGACAGGGGCCCACTAAGATGACTATGAGGAAGCCGGCCCTTAGCACCGGCAGTGAATTCGGTCACTGGGCGTACCATCGGTAGAATATTTCCAGTGGTCTCAGAAGGCCAGGTTCGCACACATACGTCATTTGAATTGGATTCACGCATTCAGGTTGCTGCTTCTACATATATTTTCGCATGTTGTGCTTGCGCCAGCTAATTCGGATTCGTATTATCCAGGTTTTTTATGGACTCTCTCTCTCTCTCTCTCTCTCTCTCTCTCTCTCTCTCTCTCTCTCTCTCTCTCTCTCTCTCTCTCTCTCTCTCTCTCTCTCTCTCTCTCTCTCTCTCTCTCTCTCTCTCTCTCTCTCTCTCTCTCTCTCTCTCTCTCTCTCTCTCTCTCTCTCTCTCTCTCTCTCTCTCTCTCTCTCTCTCTCTCTCTCTCTCTCTCTCTCTCTCTCTCTCTCTCTCTCTCTCTCTCTATCCGGACTCTATGTATTTATCATCCGGAATTAAAATAAGACCATCATTTTATGTGATATATCATGTACGTATGTCGGTGAGCTGGTGGTTGTTTCACCCTTTTGGTACATCCTTGATGTTTATCTTCAAACTGTATGCCATTAACTGAATTGATGGGATCTTTCAATTATCGTAATACTAACGTGTCGCAGTTTTGTGAAAATGTTAAGCAATTTATCATACAAGCACTGTGAGCATCAATGGTCAGAACTACGATATCGCTAACGACTATGTCTATCATTGCTTTGGTGCTAAATACGTCGTTTGAATTATATGATTCTAGTTGGAGCAATTCTGCTGACGCTAACTGATTGTGTTCGTTGCGTGCTGTGCGTAGAATGCTCACGGTGGTGATTTTCTTCCTCTAAAAAGGTGAACTTCTCGAAGAAGAATGTTTTTTTTTGTAGCGAGCCTCAAATTCTAGGAGACCCACAATGTTGAACCGCCCCCTCCCCCTTTTGACGAAATCCTGGATCTGCCTCTGATTATATCATGAACGTAGTTTTGCAAAAGGAATGAGGGAGGGGGGGGGGGCTAAAGGCGAATACTAAAAAGCGACAAAGCCTTCCAAAACATGCCAACGAACTGGTTTCTCCTACATTTGCTTCACTTCCTTCTCAAAACTGATTCGTGGGGGGGGGGGGAGGGTTCGGATCTCACCCTGCAACCGGAGAAGCAGCTATACCCCTGCATGGCATCTTATTCAAAAAGGTAATTAACAGAAACCTAATGTCTCCGCAAAATTTGACACAAGACAAGGCTCAGAATTACATGTGAATAGACGATGAAACCAATAAAATAAAGCCAGAAAAATAGAAGAAGCGCCCTATCGTTTGGAACCCACCCCCTGTTCCAATACTGCTAAAGCGTCCCGCAGGGCGGCAGTGACAGCGGATCTAACGCTGGCAGGGGTCAGTGGTGGGTGTAGCCAGGTCAGTCAGGCCACCAGTGGTGGGCAGAGTCAGGGGGCTGGAGAGCGGGGAGAGGGCTCTCGGCGTTGGCCGGCGCGCGGACAGTCAAGTGCAGCACCTGCTCCAATGCTTACCGTGGTGTCTGAAGTCGACTGGTGACCCGGCTGCCCGCGTCAAGCGGCGGATCAGCTCTTAACCCGCGGTGCCTGAACATCCGCTCGTGATCTCGCGTCCGTTTGAGTCGCTTCGTTCCACATCCTCCTTTGTTTTCCTCCCCAAAAAAGAGAGCCGACTCGTTTCATGCACAACAACCGCAGGCATGTATTCTCAGAGAGGTCTCAGCATCGTCGCGGGCGACGCTGGAGCAGGGCTGGCTGCCGCGCCAGAGAGGCGGGAGAGAGAGAGAGAGAGAGAGAGAGGGGGGGGGGGGGGGCTGGACGAACGGTCGGAGGGTCGGAAGAGAAGGGGGCTGGACATAGACGGTCAGAGACGCCGGTCGAGCTGGCGGGCACTGCAGACCGGCTCACAAGCTGCGCGTGTGGGCTGGTCCCCTCCACAGCCGCTGGAGCCGACTAGACCGCCGAGTTCGCAGGCTTAATGGTGGTAGTCGTGGTAATTGTCATAATCGTGGTTTCCGTTTCACCAGCGACCATGGTGACCACTGTGGTCTCCCCAGTCGCCATCGTGGTTCGTGGTTTTATTCTCCCCAGTGGCCATCGTGGTTTCACCAGCGGCTACCATGGTTTCCCCAGCGGCTACCACGGTCTCCCCAGTCGCCACCGTAGTCTCCCCACTGGCCATCGTGGTTTCCCCAGCGGCGACCACGGTTTCCCCCGCGGCTACCGTGGTTTCCCCAGCGGCCACCGCGGTTTCCCCAGCGGCTGCCGCGGTCTCCCCAGGAGCCACCGTTGCCTCCCCAGCGGCGGCTTCCCCAATGACCATTGCCGCCTTCGCCGCTGTCTGTGCCTCCTCTGCTGCTGCCGCGAGCGCGCCGACTGGAGCTTCGACGATTACTGCGCCAAGGTTCGGTCGCCACCAGGGCGATTACGGCCACCATGACGACGAGCTGCAGCGACAAACGGAAGCCGGTTAGCCCCGCTGTCGCCTGAAGGAGAGGCCGGTTAGCCCCGCTGTCGGCTGAAGGACGGGGCGGTTAGCCCCGCTGTCGGCTGCAGAACAGGCCGGCTAGGCCCGCTGTCGGCTGAAGAACAGGCCGGTTGGCCCCACTGTCGCCTGAGGGACAGGCCGGTTGGCCCCACTGTCGCCTGAGGGACAGGCCGGTTGGCCCCACTGTCGCCTGAGGGACAGGCCGGTTGGCCCCACTGTCGCCTGAGGGACAGGCCGGTTGGCCCCACTGTCGCCTGAGGGACAGGCCGGTTGGCCCCACTGTCGCCTGAGGGACAGGCCGGTTGGCCCCACTGTCGCCTGAGGGCTGGAATCTGGGGCGCAGGTGACACGCGTCCGACAGCGAGCGGCGCAGTTTCATGAGTTGGGTGGAGGGGGGAGGTAGTGAAAAACCACACAATCTACTCCTAAGATGCGCCAACAAACGAGCTTCTCCCCCGATGTTCTCAAAGTTGGGGCTGGAACTCAAGTTGGGAGAGAGGGGATCTGAAACTTCCCAACTGAATAGGCCTTTTACTCTTCTGCCGACAGCCCGGTCGCCGGCGTCAACATTTGGGATTTCACGACGCATCCATCCTCGTGGCTGTACGGCTTCGCCTGCCTCTCACCCTATCAGGAAGGTCGGGGAACGCAGGGAGTCGAAACCTATACCCCTGGCTTCCCAGGTGCGAAGTTTAACATTACACAATCGACATCCGAGTGGAGATGAACAAACATGCCCTGCGGCGGTACGCGTCCTGCATTTGCGCACCGCTTTGTCTTTGGTGTGAAAGCTCCACACACTGAGCTACAGCACTTGGGAGCTATGGGCTACGGACATTTATTATGGAAGGTGCTCAGCGCCGTCGCACCCACCGACGGGCTGTTGCCATGGAAACTTTTCCGAAAAAAATAGTCGGTTAGGCGCGTTTTGCGGGCGAGCAAGCAAACTGATACTCCATCACTCACCACCAGCTTGAGGTTCATCGCTGCTGGCTGAGGTGCGCTGAGGGCAAGCAGGCACCAAGCACTCTATACAGACCTCGCCGCCACCGGCTTATATACACAGTGGAGGGTGTGACCTAGAGCCATAGCATCTCAGTGAATGGAGGATAACGCTGCCTCAGTGCCTTCAGTCGGTCAACCAGTCTCATTAGCGCGAGGACACCCCTCGAGCGCAACGCACGCAGGCCGCGCGGGTGGATTACGCGCAGGACGGAGCGGCTTATACTCAGCACGGGTGGCCTCTATCGCCTTTGCGACAACGTTAGCGCGTGCTCAGCCTAGTGGACCGGGAGGAGGGAGAAGGGGGGGGGGGGGGGAGTTTCGCAATGTTGGAGACGCAGCCTAGCAGGGTTCATGTCCGTCCACTGTACGCGGTGCGCCGGGCCGGCTTTCATGGGCACTCTTCACCTCAACACTACGTGTGTGCCGGTAGGACAGATACATGACCTCGTCAAGGGAGGGACCACGCTTCTCTGCGATGCTCTGGAACTTGGTTACCCGCCCCCCCCCCCCCCCACACACACACACTCACAGAAATATATCCGGATTTCGGTTGCTTTTTCTTTTTCTGTGCACCGTGAGGTGCTCGATATGCAAATGGCACGTTTTCATTTCTTCCAAGGGCTGACGGATCCTACCACTCTGAGTTGAGTACGTCGGAGAAGGAATGGGAAAGCTAGTCAGAGTTGGCTGCTAAATACGATCGAAGTCAGGCGCGATAACATGACTTCAGTGACTAGTCATTGTTAACTCTTGAATGTCAGCATTTACTAGCATACAAGCTGTGTCCATAATGATTTGCCATTGTTAACTCTTAACTTACCCTGAATGGTTACAAACGAAAGCAGTAGCTTGTATATTACTTTTAAGCTCGAATGACGCAGAAGGCATCGCATGACGCGAATAGTGAAATGTTTGTGGATGCAGGCAGTGAAATACATAGACTTTTGACGAATAGACTTCATCAGCATAGACTAGTGCATAGTGCACAGGCTTTCGCCCGCTGTTCCCGACATCCGTTCTCACGAATCTCACGGATCTCACGGATCACGGATCCGCTCTCCTGGATCTCGCAGATCACGGATCCGTTCTCACGGATCTCACAGATCACAGATTCATTCTCACGGATCTCATGGATTACGGACCGCTCTTACGGATCTCACGGATCTCACGGACCTCACGGATCTCACGGATTCACACAACTGGGGACCAGTCGTCACACGCACCGCTCTCCGCACCCGTGCCGTGCGGCCGCGTTCTTAGTCGCCACGGGTCGTGCGTAGTTGGGGTCATGAGGCTAAAGTGCGGTTCGCCGGTGTATCTCCCAGCTCCGTCTGCTCCCGACCGCGGCAGCGACGGGCCGTGCGCCGCCCACCAGCGCGCCGCTCCTCAGCTGAAGTGACTGCCTGCTCTGATACACCCTGGCCTGCGATGAAGGATGCGATTTGTGCACTAGAGCAATTTGCTGTCGCCTTTTCACAGTGTCGCCTTATAGGCATTGCACATCGGGATTTTACCTCACGCGAAGAGGCGAAAGCATAGTTGTTCGATCCTTGTATTTGATTTCATGTCTTTCAGAAGAACTGAACGGGTTTTACATTCGGCAAAATGATAACTGGAAAGCCACATTTCTAATGATGTTTAATGACAACGGTATTTTCTTTTAGGCATTTGCTTTACTGAAGGCGCATCCACGTGGTAGTTGTCCTGACCTAAAGAAGTCTGAGTTCTGAGTGGTAAAATAAAGCAATACACAGCACAGAGAGAGATAGATACACATACACAAACAAGTAAGAGCAATTTGAGCCAAGGAGTCAGCGATTTAAAACAGTCAAAAGCCAGGTGCGAGTGGGTGCGGACGGCCGCCACGGGCGACCAAACCAGTTCCACGCGACGGCGGCGCGGTTTGGAAACCACCGCTGGGTGGCGGTCAGTCGGGCGCACGCTACAGCGCGCGACGTTGATATGCGCGTGGGACGGCCATTATTTAAGTTCCACGCGATGGCGGCGCGGTTTGGAAACCACCGCTGGGTGGCGGTCGGTCGGACGCCCGCTAAAGCATGCGACGTTGATATGCGCGTGGGATGGCCAGTATTTAAAACGCACAAACTGTCCCACTTGTGAAGACGTTGCCGTTGTGAAGACGTTGTTGAGGAGAAGTCTCCGCCCATGCAGTTGGCAAAATCACAGCCCCTCTTCGAGTCGCGCGAGTTAAAATCGCCAGGGACCACGAAAAGGGGTGATACCTGGTGGGACACGGTCCCGAGCGATGATCCATGTATGCCTGCATTGGTGGCAGGTGCATGGGGCAGACTGTCGGCTTCATAAGGCCCAAGACGTAGTGACTGTGATGGTTCGCAGTTCAGTGCGCAGAGTGAGTGTAGAGTACGGTACGCTCTTAGGCATGCACCAAAATAGCTACTCCGTAGCTGGCGTTTTTCCCCCCAAATCACCCCCTGTTTATTGCAATTCGTTGCACATGACATGCAATTGCATTTCACACGATGCAACTGACGGTTGTGATTTCCATATTTCCACATTCAGGTGTTGATACCTGTAAGAGCAGATCAATCCCCCTACCAACTGGTCCAAAATGGTCGACCATGTTTGAGTGAACTCAGTCAGCTTTCTCGTGTCAAACGCCACTCATCGTTCCCCTTCGTAATACCTATCACAAATGATTTTGCGAATTGACGGAAAACTTAAGAACACACGGTCCGTCCCGGTGGCTCATTTGGTTAGAGCGCCTGCCGCCGACGCACTCACCCGTGACGGCGTGGTTCGAGTCACTTTAAGCGGTCGCTATCTCTCCTTGACAGGTATGGCCTGCGCCCAGTGGCAGCAGTCGCGCTGAAGGTCAGTTGACGTCAGAGGGCAAGACGGACCGTGCCGAGCATTGCGGCACGTTAAACTTTCGCCACTAAATCCCGCCTGTGTTTCACAATCATTTCCTCTAATTTAGAGTGTAAAAATGCCTAGTGTCTTTTTTAGCAAACTGTCGCCAGTTTATTAGTCAACGAACATATCGGTCCTGGTTAGGAGAGCGATCAAATCCTCACGATTTTATCTCCATCTCCATCCTCATTACCATCCCCTGGTAAGCCGTAATTCATCGCGTGATTTACTTCCGTTTTCACCTGCAAAAACCTCCTTTCAGCATTTTTCATCTCGTGGCTAAAGCATTGCATAATTCAACACCCCAAAGCGCACAGGACAGCGGACAGTAAAGTTGTTCTAGCTATCTCTGAGTTAATTGTTGTTGAAGTGACGTTAATTGTCTCAGAAATTTAGGCCGTTGGCTTTTGTCACAAATCAGTCGTTCACAGGCAGCGAGTTATGAAAGTTCGCAAAAATATTGCGACCAACGCCTGTCACACGGTAATGTTAAGTCTGTACATCATGCGGTCGGCCAAGTGACCATCTACAATTGAACCCAAATGCTTAATTTCTTTTTTTGATCAAGGGTTTACCTGGCAGGAAAAAATGGATGCTCGGTGGATTGAATCTATGGTGCTTAAATTGTTTTACGGTTGGATTCATGGACCTCCGTGCACCCATCAGGACATTTTCATTCATATCATCCGTTGCTAATCGCGTACACCGTTCGTTGTTTGATAATCTCCTACCGTGTACTTCCCTCACCTAACGACGCACCAAACTCGAAGTTGAAGTCTCCTCCTGTGCACGTGTGCCCGTTAATTAGTTTATCGCAGCGGTCTAACAAATTTTCGAAGCGGACAACTGTGTCACTGTTTGGATCGCATTTACACCCCAAAGTGAGCTGAGAACCGGAAATGATTACTTGCATTCGAATTTGCAATTGCAATTGAATTTGCCTCACCTCGACTGTAAATCGGGGTCCGAGCAGTACGGCTTCTCCTTGACTCTTCTCGTCACCGTAAAAAATGACCATTACCTCCCCATTCATTAAGTCACATCCCTTCTTCTGCTTCAACATAATGCGTCACCGTAAAAATGAGCACAATATGGTGGCTGCGGTGTACAGAGCTTCGGTGACTGGCAGCAGGGACGCAGTCAAAAGGGCGGGGGGAGAGACTCTTTTTGGGAAGGGGGAAGAGGCAGTAAGCCCGGATTCCCCCCCCCTTTTCAACATGCGTGACGACATTCCATAACATAACACGACATAACATAAGGAATCACATCATATCGACACGACATAAGGAAGACGTGGACATCGCCATCTCCTATGGCGGAGCTGAAGTCGACGACGGTATTTTCAACTCAGACCACCGGGTGGTGACGACTCATTTTTTTGTAAAATGTGGGTCGGCCCCCGCCCTTCCCGATCTAAGGCTTACAATTACCAGCAGGCAGACTTCGACGGTCTGCGCACTGCTCTCGGGCTCATTCCTTGGCGTATTTAAATGATTTCAGTGTCGATGATGCCGTCCACCTGTTCTATGATCTTGTATTCGCCGCCGCTGCAGACCTCATACCTGTTGTTGGGCTCCGAAAGAAATTTCCTCCATGGTTTGACCGGTCCGTTCGAGACCTGCTGCGTGACAAGGAAATGGCTCACAGGCGCAGGGAAGTGCTTCCGACCGCCGAAAATATTGCTAGACACCGTACTGCTAGAACCGAATTCAAAAGAGCAACTGATGCTAAATATAGCGATTATTTGCTGGGTAAGTCCTTGAAGTCATCAGCACACATATCTCCCGTTCTTGCGTGCGATGGCAGCGTGTGCAAGGGTGAGGAGGAGGAGCGTACCAACTGTCTGAACATGTATTTTGCTCGTAAGTTCTCAGACCCTGACGTTCGTATATTGCCTGACCCACCTTTGCTCGATGCGCCTGGATTAGGCAGCTTTACCGTACCACATGGTCGTATCGCACACTTGTTACATGATCTCAGTGCACACAAGACTTGCGGTCTCGGCGGGATCAGTGCCCGGGTTCCCAGGGAATGTGCCGAGGAGCCAGCTGCTCCATTAAAACTAATACGCAAGCTTTCTCTAACTCTGGCGTCTTCCCCGCCATGTGGAAGCAAGCGAATGTGATGCCGGTGCACAAGAAGGCGTCCAAAAAGCTGTCTAAAAATTACATGCCTGTGCCTTTGCTTCCTATCTGCTCAAAAACATCAGAGAAAATTGTGAACGAAAGCCTTTTACAGGTTTGCCTGCCCGCCCTTCCCCCATCCCAACACGGATTCCTTCCAAAGCGCTCTTGCATCAGAAACCTTTCATGTTTTCTTGGACACCGCTGGATATCTATCTCAAAAGGTAAACAAACAGATGCAGTTTACACTGATTACTCTTCAACATTCACCAGTGTGAATCACATTCTTTCGCCACACAAGCTTCGCTATTCTTTTTGCATCACTGGCCGCACGTACAGCTGGCTTCAGTCGTACTGGACCAATCGTTCACAACGCGTAGTACTGAACGGCAAGCAAGCCTAACTGGACTTCCAGTGCGATCTGGCGTCCCGGAAGGCAGCATCCTGGGACCGTTGCTGTTCGCCTGCTTTCTGGCTGATGCTTCCTGACCAAACTGAGGATGAGTGCCTTATGTACACTGATGATGTGAAAATTTATCACCGAAGTGGACAACGTAACAGATTGCCTTACACTTCAGGCAGATTTGGATCGCCTCTGTGAATGGTCCGAAAACTGGGTACTGAAACTGAACCCAGCTAAGTGCGATACCATCTCATTCACTCTCCGCGCGTCACCTGTTCACTACTCATACGTACTAGACGGTCACCGCTTGGATAACTGCCAGCAGATTCGCAACCTTGGCACCTTCCTGGACGCTAAACTCTCCTTTGCCAATCACATAGATTCAACTGTCTCAAAAGCAAGCAGGGATGTTGGGCCTTCTCATGCGAAGCGTGCAAAAGCCGTCGTGCCCTCGTCAAGCGCGGTTCAATGCAGTGCTTTGCTTTGTGCATTCAAGGCTCATGTGAGATCATTGATGGAGTACGGTAGCGTTGTTTGGAGCGGTGCTGCCGTTTCCCATGTCGCCCGGTTCAAAAGACTACAACGCCGGTTTTCTCATGTGCTTGGGTTCGAGAAGCCAGTCCCGGTGTCCTTCGCTGGGTCATGAGCATCTTCTTGCTTTCTTCAAAACAGCATCTATGGAGGCACGCTTTGCTCAGTCTGACGTCTTATTTCTATATAACGTATATCAGCACAGGTTTGACCGCACTCACCTGCCATCACTTTTCAGTCCCGCATCACTTGTCCGGCGCCCTCGGCATATCAGCCTTTTCCACGAGCCATTTGCAGAGTCAACACTGTTAAAAGTGAATTTGTCGCACGACTGCCCGCTGCTGCAATCACTTTTTGCAGCATTCTCCATTAGCTGACTTTTCCATCCAACAAAATCATTCCGATCTTATTTGTTTAGGTTCGCCGGCACACGTGGCATGCGGTGACTGTGCGGATCGGTGGTAGTGCGTGTGCGTTGCGTGTGCGTGTGCGCGGCGCTGTAGCGAGTGAGTGCTTGCGTGGTGCGTGGTGCGTGCGGCGTGCGTGCGTGCGTGCGTGCGTGCGTGTCGTCGAGTGCTTGCGTGCGTTGCGTTGAGTGCGTGCGTGCGTGCGTTGCGTGAGTGCTTGCGTGCAGTGCGTGCGTGCGTGCGTGTGTGTGTGGTGTGTGGTGTGGGTGTGTAGTGTGTGGTGTGTGTGTGTGGTGTGTGTGGTGTGCTGTTGTGTGTGTGTGTGGTGTGTGTGTGTGTGATGTGTGTGTGTGGTGGTGGTAGTGTGTGGTGTGTGTGTGTGTGTGTGTGTTGTGTGTGTGTGTGTGTGTGTGTGTGTAGGTGTGTGTGGTTAGTTTTTGTTTGGGTGCGTATCGAATATTTATTGTTTTTAAAATTGGACTGCTTCCGTAATTGGGATTCTGCCTGTGAAATGCTTATGTCCTAAATGAACAGATAGGAAATAGCGAGCAAAGACCTTCCGGGAAATGTCCATACATGACCACGGATTCAATCGTGCATAACTTGACGAGCGTGGAGATATATGCAGTCAACTCGTGTAGACCCAATGCGCTTCAATCTGATGCGGCCGCGTGCGACGGCGCCGTGCCTATCGGCCGTCGCCACCAGCTAGGGCGACCTCCTTTCTGATGTTGTCACCACTGCGGATGCGCACGCTCGAGTTTGAGGCCCTCTTCCTAAAGAGGACGGGCCGGTACCAGGGCGCAACCGGGTGCCTGCTCGCTGGTCCACAACGAGACAATCCAGCCTCGACCGCCGGACCGGGCGCCTGCTCGCTGATCCGCTAGCGAGACAATCCAGCCTCGACCGCCGGACCGGGCGCCTGCTCGCTGGTCCGCTAGGGAGACAATCCAGCCTCGACCGTCGGACCGGGCGCCTGCTCGCTGGTCCGCAACGGGACAATCCAGCCTCGACCGTCGGACCGGGCGCCTGCTCGCTGATCCGCTAGCGAGACAATCCAGCCTCGACCGCCGGCTCGCTCAAGAGCGGGGGATAGACGAGTGGGATGTGGATAGCTGAGTGATGCGTTAGGCACTGCATGCACTGGCGTTTGCGGTGTCTGCATTCTGATTGCAGCGCTCACTGACTGGGAACGGGATGAGATTCGGTGAAAGGAATCCCAGCCTCCATCGCCAACCTTGGAAGCACCCTGCCTCCGTCGGAAATCCCTTCTGCGCCCCCGGGCTAGACCGGCCAAGACAGCGGCGGCGGCGTGAGCGGCGCGGTAAACAGCTGAACAGATCGCCAGCATGCAAGGGCCTAGCCAGCCATCCGAATCCCGGCTGGTCAGTGGAGATGTGTCCTTGTTATGCCTCTCAGCATGGTTGATGCACTTCGTTTTAAGGTCTCTATGTTGTTTGTGTGTTCGCAGAGCTGGCAGAATGGGTTGATGCAGCGATGTGGTGGGCGTGAAATGGCTGCTGGCCTGCACGTAGCGTCGGAGTACGTGGTTCTGAAAAGGTCAGTTGCTTTGCAGACGTGTCGATCGTAAACCCTCTTTGACGCGCCATGACCATTCCTGACTTAAAACCACTCAGGTGTTTGCATCGCAATGACGTGCTCAATATGCGAATCCAGAGGCCTCGTGGACCTTTGCACTTGCTGGCTGCTATGTACATCTAAAGATGTTATCTTTCTGCCAGTGACGACAACTTTATGCATTCGACTCGTCCATATCATTTGCAAGCCGACTGCCCAGTTACTTAAGATTATTCGTGCGTCTCGGCATCGCTGATAGTGGGAGGAAAAAATGATACGACCGGGCAGATCAACTATCTATCATCTACAACACTCATCACACTATCACATGTCAACTATCACACCGTGGGTGCTGCTAAAAAGAGGCGAGTGGGTCCAGCCACCTTCGACAGCCCATAACAGTGGGTTGAGCCCCACAATTTCATGAGGGCGATCGGCCCGACGTACAGCCATCGCTTCATCTACATCTAACACATGCAAATAAATACAACAATGCCCAGGAAGGCAAAGGTCATGCAACGCCTTCCTCTCGCACGTTGCAGGACCCAGGGCCACCAAATGCAAAGCACCACCTCCTGCCATGCACCCCATCGAAATGTCAGGAGCGCAGCATCTGCAGCACGGAACATAGCCGCGCGCTGACCTTTCGCCGCTGCCTTTTCAAGAGCGACGACACGGGTCGCGTCAGCGCTGGAGGATACTTCGCGCCTTGTTGGCTCGCGCTGTCGGGTCCGCAGATATATCTTGCAGGCCTTCCCGCGTCACCGCTGCAATAACGCCCGACTCTGGTCGGCAGGGGCCCGGGTTGGCGGCGAGCAAACGGACGCCGGAGGCTCGTTGCAGAGAGGTCAGGTGTCGGTCGTGACATGACCATCGGATGACCCGCTGTAGGGAGGTCAGTGTCAGTCGTGGCATGACCATCGGATGGCCCGCTGTAGGGAGGTCAGTGTCAGTCGTGGCATGACCATCGGATGACCCGCTGCAGGGAGGTCAGGTGTCAGTCGTGACATGACCACCGGATGGCCCGCTGTAGGGAGGTCAGTGTCAGTCGTGGCATGACCATCGGATGACCCGCTGTAGGGAGGTCAGTGTAAGTCGTGGCATGACGATCGGATGACCCGCTGTAGGGAGGTCAGTGTAAGTCGTGGCATGACCATCGGATGGCCCGCTGTAGGGAGGTCAGTGTCAGTCGTGGCATGACCATCGGATGGCCCTCTGTAGGGAGGTCGGGTGTCAGTCGCGACATGACCACCGGATGACCCACTGTAGGGAGGCCAGGTGTGGAAGACGCAGCAGTTGCCTCGGGCGACAGAATGATCTTTTTTCAAGAGAATGGGTCCGCCGAGGGCAGGCCCAGCACTGGTGTCGAGTACGCGAGTGTGGCGGTTGTGGCGCGTCAGCTTCGATGTCATGTAGCACCCAGGTGCGCGAGTCGACGATTGAACTGGGTGCTACATGAACGTCTCGGCATGGCCTGTTTCATGAACATATCTACACCGTCTGTGAGGTTCCTGGAATGCATCCCTTTTGTTGATGACCATGAACTCGTTTCTTGCTAGACCATTCAATGTTAGCAGCGGTATATTCGGCATGATCGGAGCGGATAAAAACAGCAAGGTCCGTACAATAACAAGCATATCACACACGAATGTTCATCCAACATTGTAACTGGTATATTGCTGATTGTTCGTGTCCTCTCATAGGGCAGAAACCTTACTGAGCATCGTTTCAGATTGTTTCATGGCACTGCATGGAGACGCAGGTTAAGTAAAACATGCATAACAACAAGTCGCAACACCAAATCTTTCTGACATACCTATTCCAATGCTAGGCTTTCCTCATCCGGTTTGACACCCAACCCTTTGTCCACGTCCGATGACTCTCCCGACACCTTGTTTGCTGATTGAAACATCTGCTGAATCTGTTCCAGTGACAGATCCTTGGTTTCAGGAAGAAAAAACGTAGCGAAGGCAACCTGCACAAGACTAACCACGCCATTGATGACGAAGATACCCCCGAGGCCAATGGAACCACTCAGCAACGGGAAGGTCTTCAGCAAAATGAAGAGGTCTGTGTACACCATGCCCATGGTAATATTCGCGCAGAAGATTCGTGTACGGTTCGGCAGAAGCTCGTTGACGTAGGTGAGAGCAATGGGGGCGATAACACACGCGAACGTCAAATGCACGATCACCGAGCCCACCAGCACCAACGAGCCCGATGTTTGCTGCTGCGCCTCCGGCAAGAAGAAGAAGGTTACGATGGCCGCACAGCCTGCCGCGGAGATGGCGCCGCTGCCACACAGCAGTGGCAGGCGGCCGAAACGTTCAATGACAACGCTGGTTGGCACGCACAACGAGGCGGACAAGGCCATCGGCAGCATCGCGCTCTGGTACTGGTCCAGAGGTAGGTTCACATGTTTGAGGATAAGGGGCAGGATAAAATTGATTCCGTTGCCGCCGCTCCAAATGAATATGACCATCTGGCCGGTTACGAGCAGCAGGGGCTGCAGCGTGTCTCGCCGCAGGATCAGCTTACGCATGGGGATGGAGACGCCATCGACGTGGGTCTCACGGAGGGAGTCCTTTGTACTGCGTATCTCGGCATCGGCGTCGGCCTCTTTCCCGTGAAAGAAATGGATGGCGCGGCGGGCCTCCTCCTCCGAGTGACCGTGCGACAGCAGCCACTTGGGTGAGTTGGGGATGAAGTACAGGCCTGCTAGGCATACAACAGCGGGGAAAAATCCCGCAATGAGAAACATGATCCGCCAGTGCGCATAGCGACCGAGGATGGTGAATATTGCTTGGCTGGCGAACACCATCGTGTTCAGGATGGCCGTGTAAAGTGTACGCTTGTTCGGCGGTACGATCTCAGATACGTAGCTTCTCGCAGTGCCCTCCGACATACCGATCGAGATATTGGTGAGAATCCTTCCCAGGAGTACCCAACCGAGGTGCTTTCCAAAACCAGCCGAGAGTGAAGCTAGAGCGTAGATTGGCTGCGTCAGTACCAGCAACCGTCTCGCGCCCAGCACCGGTGCGATGGGCATTGCCAAGCAGGAGCCGACCATCAACGCCAAGGCCGTCACTGCGATGGTCCAGTTGAGCTGGTCGTCGTCCATGAAACGGTCCTCGTCCTGAGGCACCTGGATGAGGGTGATGCTGTGCAAAGCACAATTCACGCCCATGGCTACCAGGACCTGGCCAACAATCATCGTCGCGAACACCTGCGAACAGAACAGAGAGACAGACTCATGGCCAGAGATTGTAACATCAGTGTGTGGGAAGAAGATTAACCTTGGTGCATCTGACACTTAATAACCTATTTTTAGCTGCTGCTGCGGCCCATTGCAGCCAGCACGCGTATGGAGAGTGGAGAGCTGGGAAAGATGCTCTTTATGATTTTGTCACGACAACAATCAATCATTTCAGTTAACAATACAATATTTGGGGGTCGGGAGAGGGGCTGACTTTGTGTGCTTCAAAACAACGTGAGTTGGGATTTGTCAATATTTTCTTCTAACTGTTAGTACGAAACCAAACATCGAGAGAGCCCTGGGCGCGTTCGACCTGCGCTACAACGTTTCGAAGGGATTGTAGGATATCTGGTTTTAAAGAAGACAAAATGCTTGTAAGAGTCGGACGCTTGGGGTAATGAAAGACAGGAGCAAGTGGAGAGTCATTACGCCAATCGCATAAAAACATAGGCGGATCACACGCATGCAGACACTACCGCCACCGCACGCCGAGTAAACATTAACTCCTTAAATGATCACGTGCAGTTCGGTGGATTTTAATGATAAATGCTTGAAGGCACGGGCTCCAACCAGTCGTAAGTGGCAAAGAAGAACAGACACACTGCATTTGGTCTCCTCTTCGCCTGTCACGCCAGGTCCACACTGATAAAAAAGCCCTTATTCCGTTTGGAAATCACATCTGGGAAGACCTTAATTGTTCTATCCTCTGCTTTGTATTCCTGCCCCGTCACCCACATGTCATGGCTACGTGCTTTGCAGGGAGCATTGCCATTAATAAAAGCACCGGCTGATTCTTGTAATGCAATAACGCACACACGATACATACTGAGCGCTATGGTTGACTAGAACATACACCCTGTGGGCCCTATTGGATGGACGACGCTGTTCTAACGCCACTGGGCTCGTACTCCCGCACGCGATGAGCACAACGCTCGTCAGTAGGAGCGGCTCAATGAATTTTGAGTTAGGGGCACGGGATTCTAACGAGGGCTTCCTGGACAAAATAGGGCCTGCTCGCAGGGGTCCCCTGGACAGTGTTGTAAGAGCTCTCCATCCTAAAACAGCCCCTCCTGTTCCAGAAAAGTGTCTCCCCGATCTGGAGGGGTCTCTCGATCCAGAACCAGATGCTTGCGATTCATGAAGGGGTCTCAAATCTAGTCAAAGGACCTCCGTTATCTCAAAACAGAGCGCCCTGATCCGGAACCGCGGCCACAGGATGCATGAAAGGGGACTCCTGTTCCAGAAATTGCGCCTCCTGAGTATAGGGTGTACCTCCTACCTCAGAACATAGGCTCGCTAGTTGGCAACGGAGGCCTCCGAAGGCTTCGAAAGTGCCTCCTTAGCATAGCATTAGGCCTACTAGTCCGTATGATGCTTTTTATAAAGGTGGTCTCATTCATAAAGGTGACCTCATGACACAGAAAATATGCCTCTTGATGCAGACAAAGGGCCTTTGAACCCCAATTATTAATGTCTAGCTCGTGTTATTGGGGCCTCATTGATCTCAATTTTGGTGGCCTAGGGATGTCTACAATACCTTGAACTAGAGAAAAAGGGACCACCCAAAAATTTAGAGGGGTCAAAAACCAGCCTTCGCCTCCCTGCCGGCGGACAGCGTGGTGAGGGGGGGGGGGAATCTGCCAGCTCTGTACACTTCCCCTGCTGCGTTGCCCATGGTTGTGAACAGAGTATCACTGACAGCCCAGGAAATCCTTTACGTAGCACCTTTGTTCAAATCTAGCGACCACGCTGCTAGCGGCAGGCTACATGCAGAGTTGTCTTTCATCTGTTTCGCGATTACCGAATGGTGCGTAATCTGCTCGTGTCTTATCCGGGAATCTTGTCTTATTGAATCTTGTCTTGCTCTTGTCTTATCGCACTTCTAGCAGCAAATACAAATTGGTTTATAGTTGTTTCCCTGAGCCTAATTGGAGACCGATTCCTTGGTTCGGTTCCGAACCAAGAGCCGGTCCTCGGGCCCTCCCCCTTCCCCTGATCCCTTATGGGGTCACTGGATATGGAAATGAAAAGCTGACCTATTCCAATTTCTTGGAAAAACTAACCTTTGACCTGGTCTAGCGGGACAAAAACTGGTCTGACAGCAAACCAAATTAGGCCAATCGCAACATTTTGCTCGGGACACACCACTATCCACCGTTTTTCCGCGATTTTCTCCCACTCTTAATCTCCTAACGACAGGGGATCCGCCCCCCCCCCCCCCCTTCGGACATCTCCATATCCGTTCGCGGCATGAAAAGCGAGGAACCCGGGCGAGGTTAAAACCTGATCTATGCTTACGGAGCAATGCTCACCAATGTCATCCGGGTCGATGTCACCTTAGGACCCTTCGGACTTGGGGGTCGTCACCCTGAAAGGTCAGGACGCTGGAAGTGTAGCGGTTTAGCTGCACGTCTGGGAAACCCGTGGTGCGGAGTTCGATTCCCCGCAGTGCCCGCCCTTCCTGCCAGGCTGTGACCTAGGCGACATCACACGGCCTCAGCGGCT
This sequence comes from Pollicipes pollicipes, assembly GCF_011947565.3. NCBI lineage: Eukaryota > Metazoa > Arthropoda > Thecostraca > Pollicipedomorpha > Pollicipedidae > Pollicipes > Pollicipes pollicipes. Next base: position 8,748,050 of record NW_023597055.1, read on the forward strand.
GAGTGCTTGGCCTGGCCCTACTCATGACACTGCCCTGGATTCCCTTTGCCGCATAGACTGCACTGAGCCCTGTTGCACTTGGAGGTGAACTAAAGTTGGCTGAAATGGTACTCAAACACGATTAAAAATTTTGAGCAAGTAACGGGCTGTATACTAGGTCCCCTGACACAAGAACGCAGCCACCGCCCCTGCACGCCACGCACTACCAGTCGCCTCCAGTCATGTCACCTGCTTGATGGTGCCATCCATCTCTGGTGGAGCTGGCTGCGCAGCGCTCACTATGGGTCTTCCTTACGAGGCAGCCTCGCCGGATCTGGCACCATCCACGCACAGCTGTCGTATATAAGGGGTAACCCGTTTCGCTGGCGAGGGCTGAGCCCGCCGTCGGGTATGCATGACCCGTGCCCTTTGCCCGCTCGAGCGAATGTCGTTAATGCATGCCCGAGGGCGGGCTCGGACACCGCCAGCGAAACGGGTTGTTGATTACAGATCACGGCAGCACGTGAAAGGTGCCAGGTCCGGCGAGGCTGCCTCGTGAGGAAGACCAACAGCGAGCCCTGCGCAGCCTGCTCCACCAGAGATGGGTGACACCATCAAGCAGGTGACATGACCGGCGGTGACTGGTGGAGCGTGGCGTGTGGGGGTGGTGGCTTGTCCTTTTGAGTTGACCTGCTCTCGGCATACCTTGACCGCCGCCTATGGGCGGTCTGGTTGGGAAAGGCTTTCACGCTGCCAAACGCTCTAAAAGACGCAATAAGCTGGTATTTCCCAATGTGTGCTTTTCGGCTTCCATGTATTTCACATCGTCCTCTCCTTACCACGGTGCTTAAAAAATATGCGTCACATTTTGCGAACCTTCAGGCTGCTCCACGTACGACTATTAAACATAAAAAGTTCATATTAGCTCTGCTTCGACCGTTCATCGGTAGCTTTCTTTGGTGGTATTGCACGGCTAACAACATTTTACATGAGTGTGATTTGTTCACTTCTCAGTGCTTACGCAGGCACGAAATGTGCTTTGAGCACTCCTTTGGTTCGCACTGTTACCCATCACATGCCGCATGGTATAAAGCCCCCTACTTGCTCGGAATCTTTAATCATGTTTGTGCACCAAGTCGGCCAATTTCACCTCCAAGTTCAGCAGGGCTCTGTGCAGCCTGCTGGCAAAGGAAATCCCTTCATGGCAGTGTCGTCAGTGGGGAAATCCCTTCAGGGCAGTGTCGTCACGGGGAATCCCTTCAGGGCAGTTTCGTCAGCGGGGGAATCCCTTCAGGGCATTGCCGTCAGCGGGGGAATCCCTTCAGGGCAGTGCCGTCAGTGGGGGAATCCCTTCAAGGCAGTGTCGTCAGTGGAGGAATCCCTTCAGGGCAGTGTCGTCAGTGGAGGAATCCCTTCAGGGCAGTGCCGTCAGCGGGGGAATCCCTTCAGGGCAGTGTCGTCATGGGGGAATCCCTTCAGGGCAGTTTCGTCAGCGGGGAATCCCTTCAGGCAGTTCGTCAGGGGGAATCCCTTCAGGGCATTGCCGTCAGCGGGGGAATCCCTTCAGGGCAGTGCCGTAGTGGGGGAATCCCTTCAGGGCAGTGCCGTCAGCGGGGGAATCCCTTCAGGGCAGTGCCGTCAGGGGGAATCCCTTCAGGGCAGTGCCGTCAGTGGGGAATCCCTTCAAGGCAGTGTCGTCAGGGGGAATCCCTTCAGGCAGTGTCGTCAGGGGAAATCCCTTCAGGGCAGTGCCGTCAGCGGGGGAATCCCTTCAGGGCAGTGCCGTCAGTGGGGAATCCCTTCAGGGCAGTGTCGTCAGTGGGGGAATCCCTTCAGGGCAGTGTCGTCAGTGGGGGAAATCCCTTCAGGGCAGTTTCGTCAGCGGGGAATCCCTTCAGGGCAGTTTCGTCAGCGGGGAATCCCTTCAGGGTAGTGTCGTGAGCGGGGGAATCCATTCAGGGTAGTGTCGTCAGTGGGGCCAGGCCACGCACTCAGCTACTAAGGCTGTGTGATGTCGCCTGGCTCTCCGCTTGGCAGAGCATCTTGACGTGTGGGTGACGGGGCAGGGATGCGAAGCAGAAGCTGAGACAAGTTAGGTATTACCAGATGTGATTTCCAATTAGAGAACGGGTTTTTATCAGTGTGGACCTGGCGTGACAGGCGAAGGGAGGACCAAACGCAGGGCGCGTGCTCTTCTTTCTCGCATACGACTCATCGAAGCTTGTGTCTTCAAGCGTTTGTCATTGACGTCCACCGAATTGTACACGACCATTTATTAAATGAATTTATTAAACCATTTATTTATAAAACCATTATAACCATATTAATTAATTTATATTAATACCATATTAATTAATTTATTATATTAAAAATATTAATATAACCATAATAATAACCATATTAATTAATTTATAAAACCATTTATTAAATTAAATTTCGTCGGCGTACCGTGGCGATAGTGCCTGCATGTGTGTGATCAGTCCTGTGTTTTATGCCATTGCCGGTCTGACCCTCTGCTTGCTCCTGTCTATCCTTATCCCAAGCGTCCGAATCATGGAAGCATTTCACTGTCTTCTTCAAAACTAGATATCCTACGATCCCTTCGAAACGTCGTGGCACAGGTGGAGCGCGTCCAGGCCTCTCCCGATGTTTGGTTTCGTACTAACAGTTCGAAAACAATATTGACAGTTCCCAACTCACGTTGTTTGGAAGCACACAAAGTCAGTCCCTCTCCCGACCCCCAAAGATTGAATTGGTAACTGAAATGATTAATTGTTATCGTGACAAAATCGTAAAAAATATCTTACCCAGTTTTCCACTCTCCATGCGCAGTGCTGGCTGCAATGGGCTGCAGCAGCAGCTAAAAACAGGCTATTAAGTATCATATGCAACAAGGTTAATCTTCTTCCCAAACATGATGTTACAATCTGTGGCCGTGAGTCTGTCTCTCCGTTCCGTTCGCAGGTGTTCGCGACGATGATTGTTGGCCAGGTCCTGGTAGCCACGGGCATGAACATTGCTTTGCATAGCATCACCCTCATCCAGGTGCCTCAGGACGAGGACCGTTTCATGGACGACGACCAGCTCAACTGGACCATCGCAGTGACGGCCTTGGCGTTGATGGTCGGCTCCTGCTTGGCAATGCCCATCGCACCGGTGCTGGGCGCGAGACGGTTGCTGGTACTGACGCAGCCAATCCACGCTCTAGCTTCATTCTCGGCTGGTTTTGGAAAGCACTTCGGCTGGGTACTCCTGGGAAGGATTCTCACCAATATCTCGATCGGTATGTCGGAGGGCACTGTGCGAGGGTACGTATCTGAGATCGTACCGCCGAACAAGCGTACACTTTACACGGCCATCCTGAACACGATGGTGTTCGCCAGCCAAGCGGCATTCACCGTCCTCGGTCGCTATGCGCACTGGCGGATCATGTTCCTCATTGCGGGATTTTTCCCCGCCTGTTGTATGCCTGGCAGGCCTGTACTTCATCCCCAACTCACCCAAGTGGCTGCTGTCGCACGGTCACTCGGAGGAGGAGGCCCGCCGCGCCATCCACTTCTTTCACGGGAAAGAGGCCGACGCCGATGCCGAGATACGCAGTACAAAGGACTCCCTCCGTGAGACCCACGTCGATGGCGTCTCCATCCCCATGCGTAAGCTGATCCTGCGACGAGACACGCTGCAGCCCCTGCTGCTCGTCACGGGCCAGATGATGGTGTCTATCTGGAGCGGTGGCTTGGGAATCAATTTTATCCTGCCTCTTATCCTCCAACATGTGAAGCTACCACTGGACCAGTATCAGAGCGCGATGCTGCCGCTGGCCTTGTCCGCCTCGCTGTGCGTGCCAACCAGCGTTGTCATCGAACGTTTCGGCCGTCTGCCACTGCTGCGTGGCAGCGGCGCCATCTCCGCGGCAGGCTGTGCGGCCATCGCAGCCTTCTTCTTCTTGCCGGAGGCGCAGCAGCAAAGATCGGGCTCGGTGGTGCTGGTGGGCTCGGTGCTCGTACATTTAACGTTTGCGTGCATTGTCGCCCCCATTTCTCTCACCTACATCAACGAGCTTCTGCCGAACCGTACACGAATCTTCTGCGCGAATATTACCATGGGCACGACGTACACGAACCTCTTCATTTTGCTGAAGACTTTCCCGATGCTGAGTGGTGCCATTGGCCTCGGGGGTGTCTTCGTCGTCAATGGGGTGGTTAGTCTTGTGCAGGTTGCCTTCGCCACGCTTTTCCTTCCTGAAACGAAAGATCTCTCACTGGAGCAGATTCAGCAGATGTTTCAATCAGCAGACAACGTGTCGGGAAAGTCATCGGAGGTGGACGAAGCGTTGGGTGTCAAACCGGGAGAGGAATGTCTGGCACTGGAATAGATATGTCAGAAAGCTTTGGTGTTGCGACTTGTAGTGTTGTGCATGCTTTACTTAACCTGCGCCTCTATGTAGTGCCATGACACAATCTGAAACGATGCTCAGCAAGGTTTTTGCCGCATGAGAGGACACGAACAATCAGCAATATACCAGTTTCAATGCTGGATAAATATTTGCGTGTCACATGGCCGTAACTTTATGAACATTGGTGTCTTGTATCTGCTTCGATCATGCTGAATATACCGTTTATTAATTTATTTATTTATTACACGTCATAAGCCCACTCCAATCAGAATGTGGCTTTTACAGAGCCCGTGTTATGGAAATAAAACACTGTAGGTCAGGGAGGCTCGCGCAAACACGTGCACATGCAGGCACCTAAACGCAGAACCCACTTTCTCACATTTGCTTAAGTCATTTGAAGTAGGCGTCGCTATCCGTCACTGACCTGCCGCTGCAGGATATAACTCAGCTCAGCTCAGCTCATATATACTGCGGTAGTGCGCTGTAGGCGGTCACATGGAGTAAACAAAACGCCGCCTTCCCGATTAGGATCTGATCACCGGCACATGTAACATATCATCCTGCCTCGTTGTGTGATGGTGAACATGGCGTCTATGGATGAAGTGATCAGATAGCGACTCTGGCTGGTATCTTTCCAGGATACGTTTCAGAAGTGTCAGTGTATGATATAAGAGCGTGCTGTCAGCAGACATCCACTCGAGATCTCGTAAAACATCGCTCACGTGATCATATTTCCGACGCCCAGAGATGACTCGTGCTGCGAAACTCAGCAGCTTCTGCAGTCGTGATGTTTGAGTAGCATTACATGTTTCGTACACACAGATGCAGTAACGGATGAGTGAGATGACTAGACCCTGGACTAGAGTGATGAGCGTGGCCTGAGGCAGACTGTGCTGGCTGTGGCTGAGGCCGATAAGAACGCCAGTGCATCGCCGCACGACGTCATCAGTGTGCGCAGTGAACGTCATGCACTGGTCAAATACAACACTCAGGGTTCGAACGAAAGGAGAGCTGTCTACAGCGGCGCCCATAAATTTGATACTAATTGGTGGTAGGTTCCGAAGATTTTGACGCGAACCGAGGATTATGAGCTGTGTTTTTTTGTGCATTAATTTTCATTCCATCTTTGCCAAACCACTTGGGCAGGTGTGAAAGATGTTGCTCCATGGATGTGATCAGCGTACCAATGTCACCGGGTCTCCCACCCACTAAAACCTACGTGTCGTCTGCGTGCTGCACAACACATGTGTCACGAGCATACAGCGGCATATCATTAGCATAAATGCTGTACAGCAGCGGTACGAGCGCTGAGCCCTGGTAGGTTCCGATCGGGTTGTGCAATGCTGCGGACAGAGAGGAAGCGCCACCTGGGTTCTGGACGAAAACTTACTGAAAGTGGTTTTGGAGGAAACTCGCAAACCAACGTACATCAACATTGTACAGCTGGAGCTTTCTAAGGAGTCCATCACGTGGGATAACTTGGATAGGTCCAGCATGCATAACAAGGTGATTTCCCTTTGATCCATGGCCTCAAAAACTTTGTTAGTTTCCGTGAGAAACGCCGTGTCAGTAGAGTGATATGATCTAAAACCATGTTGGCTAGACGAGATCAGGTGATGAGAGGTAAAATATGTGAACAGCCGCTCGTAAACTACACGTTCGGTGACCTTAGCGATAGTCGGTAAAGTTGAGATAGGCCTGTAATTAGAAACATCAGTGAATTTTGGCGTCTTTTGGATAGGATGCACTATTGTCAGCTTCCACCAGTTGGGAACTACATGGGCTGCCAGACTGGAATTGAAATGTTACGCATGCGAGCTATGACGCGTCGCAGTTGCTCCGGTACAACGGGCGACACCTGGAACCGGCCGGTGGCCGCCCGCGGCAGGCGTACCGCCAGCTCCGGCCTCGAGTACTCCACCTGGCGGGCGGTCGCGGTACCAATGCTGGCGAAGTACTGGTTAATGTCGTCCGCGTCCGCATCAGGTGTGGACCTGGTTGGCTGCTTAGACGAGACGACAGGCTGCACACTGCGCCACATCGAGCTCGGCCCACCCTCTCGTACACGCCTGTCAACCTCCTCCCGTGTGTCACGACGCACTGCCGACCTGACCTCCCGTCGATAACGCCGAACGGTCTATCAAGGACCTAATTCATTTTCATCAAGGTCAAAAGGGGGATGCATGCCGGGGAGCTCACAGACGGTGTAGACACACTCACGAAACAGGCCATACCGAGACGTTCGGACGCAGTGCAATCGTCGACTCACGCGCCTGGGTGCTAAATAACCTCGAAGCTGACGCGTCACAACCGCCACGCTCGCGTATTCGGCACCACTGTTGGGCCTACCCTTGGCGGACTCGGTGTCTTGAAAAACATCACCATTGACGACTTTCTTCCGATGGCCTTGACCATTCTGGCCTTGACCATTCTGACCTTCTTTGCTACATGACCTCAAAGCCACGACCGCCACACTCACGTACCCGACACCAGTGCTGGACCCGCCCTTGGCAGTCTCGATGTCTCGAAAAACATCCCCACTTGGCGACTTTCTTCCTGGGTGCTAAATCAAGGTCACGTGGTCAAGGATGGCCTTGACCACTCTGTCGCCTGAGGCGACAGCTGCGTCTTCCAGTGAAGGAAAGGTAGCGTCGCTCCGATGGCGCCTGTGGCGGTGGCCGCGCCACTGCTGGCGGCCCCCTCACCGCCCCACCCGTCCCTGCAAACCCGGACGGGGAGAGAGGCTGGGGAGAGGCTGGAGCGTTGTCCGACGTGACAGGGGGCCGCGCGTGACTTCGACGCAGGCGGTGCCTTCGCACCCTCAGACGCTTGTAAACAACCGCATGTTCCCAGGTCCCATGCGCGAGCAGACGCTTCTCATAGACAGCCTGGTCGGAGACGGGGACTCCCAGCGTCGTCGGACCCACTGAAAGAGTTGAGGTACCCGGCCAGTAGCTTTTAGTAGCTCAGTAGCTTTAGTAGCTCTAGTAGCTCTGTGCTGATGCATTTCACCGATTGCATCAATCCACGGATGGCCGATGGATCTGAGGGCGGATTGGGCCAGATCAGACCATTGAGGTTACGCACGGAAAGCTCACGGGCACACACGGTGACACGCGCGGAAAAGGATCTGATCGGATTTAGAATTTGGCAGGCCACATCCATTAAACAGTTGGAAAATCCATTGCATTTCAAAAGACGCTAACTAGATTGCATAACACCCACTGCAAGAGTCCTATGAAAAGCTTTAATCCTACAAGGATGGTGATTTAAGTTATGGATAATGGAAAGTAGTCATAGTATTTTATGTGAAGATGCTACCGAATAAATTATTTCACAGATAACACCAAGAATTAATGACAGAAGTTTGAGAGGTGTCTTCCAACTTATTATCCACTATTTATACATGTGGCATGGTATACCGTGGCTGATTGCTAGTAGTGTGCCTAAACCACGTGGTGGAAACGTCATGATAGTCACGCCATTACTAGTCCGATAAATGCCTATTTGATACCATCGCCTTAGCGGTGCATGAGGTGCCGTTTCCGCCGTTGCACGCAGCACCGTCTCCGCCTCTGAACACGGCGCCGTCTCTGCCGCTGCATGAGGTGCCGTCTCCACCCATGCACGTGGCGTTCAGAGCACCGCCTCCGCTGCAGTCGAGCCTTGAGATTGGGGAAGCTTCGGAACAAGTGACCCGGCCCCAACGCTCCCGCAGGGCCACGACACGGTTTGACCTATAACTGTGCCGAGCGCCAGCTTTCGCGTAGGGCCGGTGCGTTACCGCTTATGACTTCACGGAGAGTCGTGTTCTGTGTTTGTGGTCGCCCGGCGTGAAATGTAAGACTACAATGGACGTGTGGCTCGGAGAGAAAGGGTGTTCCGCAGCAGGAGTCTGGACTGAGTGTCGTTCTACGGCTGGCGCCGACCAGCCCGCTGGCGACATCGGGGTTTGCAGAGAACACCGGCAGAGACGGTGGAAGCCGGGGCGTGGATGGCGTTTGTGCATTTGCGGTGTGTGTGTTTGCCTTGTTCCGGTAATAAAGCAACTGCGGACGGAACAATTCCCGTCGCACCAAAAGTCACAGAGCAACTCTATGTACCCCCGCAAGGCACCTTTGTTACATTCTGCCATCGGCCAAGCTTGATGCAGGAAGGAATTCATTTACATGTCAACACAGTCGTGTATGAGACTGGACCGCCTTTGAAAGTCACTGAGGTGCCCCTCGCCGCTTGGCAACAAGATGACATCTGAGCTGCAAAACGAGCCCAGTGCATTCAAAAGACGCAGAGTATCCAGAGTGTCATGCGGATAGAGAGGACTCTGAGCGACTGACAAGACCCTGAGTGGCACATGGGGCACCGGATGGTCCAGAGAGGCACCTCAGTGGACAGAGGGCTCCTCAGTGACCAGATGGCTCTTCAGTAGCCAGAGCGCCCCCGGTAGCCAAACAAACCCTATGCAGCTAACAGACTCCTGAGCGACCAGAGGAGCACTGAACGGACAAGACAGCCTTGGTTGGTTGCTGAGAGCCCTGGAGGTCCAAAGGGCCCGGGCATCCACAGGAGCTTGTGCTTAAACAATCCTCAGCACAGGCGAGAAGGGCTGTGCGCGAGTCAAAGCTGCTTCGTGGCAGGTATGTGTGAGAAACATCAACTGTTTTACACCATTTTCGCAGACGTGGAGCCGCATTCACAGAATTCGTGCCAATGTCCGTTCGTCCCAAGTCCAGTTCTTCAGGTACGGAGCACCACGGATGCTGACACGGCTAGCGTGGCCGACGAGCTAGCCAGCGCGTTGTGCAGCGCTGCGCACTTGTGCCTTCGGATCCCAGATCTTTACGGCGCAAGGCGCAATGCGAGAGACGCCCTGTGGCCTTCGGCGCCGCCAACCATGAGTCCTTACAGCGCCATCTTCACAAATGGGGAGTTAAAAGCTACCCTTCTCATGACGCAAAACGTCGCCCCGGAACCCGATGCTGAAGTGAACGCAACGCCCAGGATTTGTAGTAACTCGCTGTTGGACAACCTGTTGTTGAAATTTAGCTTCATCTGAGAATGCGATGCATTTCCGGACAACTGCAAGGAGACGATAGTGGTTCCTATCCCAAAACAGGTAAAGATGGTACGGGCACGCCTCATTGCAGGTCTATCTCGCTGACGTCTCGCACCTGCAATCTACTCAGAGAGCATCAGCGCTCGACTGATGTGCTTTTGGAGACCAGGAGCGTACTCTTTAACACGCAGTGTGGCTTAGGAAAAGCTGAAACACCCTGGACCATCTCGTTGTTTCAGAACAGGGCAACATGGGAGTCAATCATCGTCGACATGTCGTAGTTGCCTTTTTGACACACACAGGTCATTCGACGCCGCATGTCATCACGGCGATCTAATGAAGCTCTATGCGTTGTGCTGCACGAGTCACATAGGCAAATTTTTCTCCCAATTTTTTTCTTCTGTTTCTCTCCAAATTTTGGCGCGACCGTCACTTTCGAGTGGGGGGGGGGGGGGGGCACACCTTCGCAGCCTATCCCCGTGCAGTAATGGGGCTAGCTCGGGGGGGGGATTCTAGGCGTCCCACTGTTCACGATTATGGTGGACAATGTTGGCGACATACTGCCCGCTAGCTGCCTTTGTCGTTCACTTTTTGTCGACGATTGCGTCATGCGTGCGCCCACGTCCCTGTCGACCCCAGCCGCGCTACGGAGTCAGCTCTGCCTGGACAAACTGACACAATGAAGCTTGACAGAGAGGAACCCTGTTTCCTTTCGCGGGAGAGGAAACAGGGTTTATGTGCGTGTGTTTTGAACCTTGCTTGTGGTGTTCTTGTAGATTTGGTCGCGATTGTATTTTGTTTACTTGCATTCACCTACCTGGCAATAGATCCAGGTTATTTGATTCCCATACAGTCATTTCCATTCGTGATAAGTCGTATTATCTTCTAGCTTCGTGTATTATGTGGAACAAAACGAGCTTCGTGTTCGAAACTTGTGCTAAGCACATAACTTTGATTGGGAAGCAATTGAAGTCCGTTGGTGCCAGAAACAGGCGCGGAGTCGGAACGTTGGCAAGGAGGGGGGGGGGGGGGGGCACGGGGTTGGGGGTTGACAAAGGACCCCTGATAGTAAAAGCTCCCCTCCGTAAAGAAGAAAATCACCGGAAACGGTCCATTTATTGATGAGGGCATGTTTTTCCTAGATATTCTTCATGTCTTCCCTCCTTATGTGGCATAGAAGCCAAGATCTACCGCGATATCAATTCTGCCTGAATTTTACGGTCAATAAACTGAAAAAAATCATGCATTAAGCGACTGTACGGGATAAATCATCGGCGCTGTTCATGTTAGTGGTTCAGTGGACTCAGAACTCAGAATCTTTGTCAGAGTCTTTTGCTGGACTGCACGGAGTTATTAAGGACCCCGCGAATGTAGATCGAAATGGGTCAACAACTTATATGAACATGGCGAAACCATGTTTGTATGAAAATTTTCAACACCCAGCCAGAATTGATAACTGATGCAAATTATGAAACGTAGTTTAGGGCATTCGCGCTCGCAAATCTTGACAACCAGAGCCCCGATGCCAGGCGTTGCAGTCTCCGTAGGCCACCAGCTTCGACCCTGCAGGTAATACTAAGTCGTGGCCAACGGGTGGACGAGAATGGTGACGCATTTGAAAGAAATACTGTTGAATGCTTTAGCATATCAAATCGTAGTTTAAATTACAGTCCGGGCGTATCTTTCCCTGATGCGATTTTTAGACTGATGATAAGAACGGATTGGCCGTTAGCGAAGTACTGGTGGAATCTAGTTGGGACTTGAAGAGCAAAGGAAGAATCTCTATTTTTCGTGTTTCTGTAAGTGTTGATGTATCCAGAGTACACCGAAATAGTGGAAAAAGATGCGTCCAGTCTCATCTCGAAAGATGCGAACTCATTTTGAAAGACATTCGTAACCATTATTAGGCGGCGTGCGCGCGGCGCCCGCTGCCTAATAATGGTTACGCCTGGTGTTACTTGCAATGGCTAACATTCTATGTAACCATCCAATCTATGTTCTCAGACATACATTGGGCTGCTTTGTTCTTTTCTGACCAATTTCAACACACTTGTTCAGCACCAATGAGACCCCTTATTTCTTGCCTGGGAAGGGACCCCTTTAGTAAAACACCGGGGAGCACATTACTGTTCTCGGTCAAGGGCTGAGGGGCCATTCCGTCCCACCGCGAGATGCCCTCCGACTGCCATTCTTGCAACACATGCAGGATCCCTGACCGATCTAGAGGCCTTTAGACGGATATATCACATCACAGTGGCCCCATCCCCGACGCGAGGCCTTCTAACCCTCGCGGTTAGCCCTGGATCGACGCAGGAGCACTCATTGACGCAAAAGCATCCCTGATCGCCGCAGGTGGCCCAGTGATTGACACGTAGACTCCAGTTCGGCCTAATGGGCCCATGCTGAAAAAGAGTCGGAGCGCCCACCGTTCGGCACTGGGGGCCCTGGCTGGTAAAAGACCCTTCCATTGCCTCAATGTAAAAATATCATGAGTTCTTACGTTTCCTTTCTTTGTCAGAGGCCCCGGAAAATACAAGAGACCCCCTGTCGTCCGGGGTCCCGTCCCCTGTCCCTGACAAGAAAATCTTAACCTTACCGACTCCAGGCCCCCTGTTGACATAGAATACCCTGTTGGGCACTGTGGGCCTCTGAACGATGCAGGAGCTCCGCGTTGTCGCAAGGGCACCGACCAATGGAAGTCGTGGCTCGACCTTGTCCTTTCCTGAGAAATGGGCCCCAGAGCTCAGACCGATACGGAGCCGATGGTTCGGTGTTCGTGATCTCTGGCCGAAACAGAGGAACGCACAGTCTTAGGGTTTCCGAATCGGCTAAAGAAGCCTTCTAGATGATATTTGAGACCAAGGCCCTCCAGGCGGGAGCCCTTTATGGGACATACAGCCAGCCATTGTGCCCTTGATTGGCTTGGTGCCCCTCGCGAGCACAGGGCCTTCTGTTAGGTGCTGTGGGCCCCTGACATATACAAGGGCCTGGACTAGTGTAACTCACTGGCCCCGGCTTTGTAGCTGATTGGGAAGTGGGTCCTCAGGCCCATGCCGACAAGGAGCGACCGTGCAGTACTGATGATGCCTGATTGACATACAGGCCAATATCGACTCAGGGTATCCTCGATCGGCGCAGAGGGCCCTGACTGTCATTTGCGAGCCCGTCCCCACAGGACTCTGAATAAGGCTCCGAACAGCCCTCGTGCCCTTAGACCCTCCAATCAGGCCCTTGGTCATCGGACCCGGTGGGCCCTCCAGGCTCTTCGGGCCTCCTTGAACACTGCCTGCGGCCGACTCGGGGCCGCTCGCCAACACAGGGCTGCGGCGTCCGGACCAACATAAGTCGCTGGCTCCTGCTTTGCCCCCGTTTGAGAAATAGGCCCTCAGGCCCATGCTGATACGGAGCCGGCTGTGCGTTGTTGATAATGTCTGACCGACAGATAGGTCCTTGTCGATTCAGGGGGCCCCTGATCAGCGCGCAGGTCCCTCTGGATAGCATTGGAGTACACGGCCGTGCGGGCCGGGCCCCTGAATACGATCTCTTGCCAGACTTTCGGGCCCCTCGGACACTCAAATTGGGTCAGCAATCGTGAGTCACGAAGGTCCCGAAGGGCCCCTCGGAGCTTAGAGGGGGGACGTGCCCCCTGTGTCCCCCCCCCCCCCTCCTCCTACTCTGCCTGTGCTATTGGCCAGAGAGGTCATAGTGACAAACACCAGACGCGGATAACTCTATGGTCACACTTGTCCCGGTCTTGAGCATCGCATGACCAATCACGTGGCAGTATTCGCTTGACGTTTTTATGGCGTTATGTATGCTTGGGTGACCTTGAAACATTCTGCACAAAAAATGTGTACAAAGTCGCGGGCGGCAAGTTCAGAAACGCGGGAGATTCTAAAACTTTAAAAAGGGCAGAGCTGTGGTCTGCACCAAATGGTCTGGAAAGTGGCCATCTCAGTTCAAAAGCCTCATACCAACATGTAACACTGCGAAACTTGTTCAGTGCATTAGCGAGGAGCATTATTCACATTGATAAAACCAGATCTTCTGCCATTGTTTCGATAAAGGCATGTTGCCGAAATATCAACCCAACCTATATCTCCATTCTCCTGGTTTTCTCCGAGGAATAAGGCTGTTACTACTGTCTTATTCAAATGTGGAACACCATTTTTTAAAAAAAACCCTATTCGTTTAAGGGTTAGTGGCCGGATATGACAGCAGTTTTAGCTGCTTAATTTAGGCCTCGTGACTCAGAACGCTCGGCGCGCCGTCTACGCATGTACCAAATAAATAAGCATCGCTCCATGTAGTAACGGGCGCAAAATGACCGACTCAGTCGAAACGACCATAAACACAATTATTATTATCATCATGAAGACGTTCGCAATTTTTTCCGTGCTATTCTATTTCATGTTGTCCTACGTGCCCATATGCTGGCCATTACGCAACATTCCTGACGGTCGCATTTGGTACTGCGGCCTCAGATGGTCTCTTAAAAAAAGAGGCGATATCGACCGATGACCGATTTCCATTCCTGGCCGATCGTGCCACCGCAATAACATCGCGTGCATGACCGCGTAGCCGCACCCACCACGCACCGCCATAAGTACTTTACATCAGACATCGCAGCTTTTCAAATCTCCGCTGCCACCGGAAAGCCAGCGCGCAGTGACCGAACGCCGGAAGGTCAACCAAATATCACGGATGCCTTGATCAGACAAGGTGTTACAGAAGCAGCCAGCGCCCTGCAGCAGCGCTGTGAGGTGCACACGAACGCACTCTGCGCGCGGTTAAACCCGTTCTCCCCGGGTAGCTACATGTATAAGAGTTTTAACTGAACACCGTGACTCGGCAAAACAACGCCGCAGGCTGGCCTTCCAGCGTGATGTGGTGACAGTGGGCCAATGAGTAAAATGGATGCCTTGATCGGACAAGTGTGTTGCAGTGTCAGATGCTAGCCCTACAGCAAAGCTATTGAATGCACGCTAAGGCGGTTTTACTCTGCCGTCCAAAGATTATCTGGTTATTTAATTGAATTTTGTTATTTTAACCATAAGTTGAAAGTTTCACAAACTTTTACCTGAATAAGGGGCTAGCAGTTTGTGTAAATTTTAAGTTATGCTTAAAAGACTGGATTCAGCTTGAGAAGACGAACTAAGTGACATCGAAAACGAAAATCGGCCAGCAATGAACACGGGGTTTTACCTTTAAACTGCAGCACTCTTCCCGCGCGATTTGAAGTTTTTCCGTGCGGCCATATGTTGATCACCAGGCTGCGAGCCAGCCGGCGGCATTTACAATTGCGTCATGCGGAGCCACGTCAAAAAAACAGGTAATTTCGGCCCACAACAAATTTACATCGCCGGCTGAAAGTGTGCCCACAATGACATCACGTGTATACGGTCGTACTCACCGCGCACGACGCCATTTTGAATGCTACGCCGTAGGCTTGCAAATCGCTTCCACGACCGGTCCGCCAGCATTGAGTGGCGCACTGTGAGGTTATCAATCACATGAAATGGATGCCTTCATCGGACAGGTATAGTGTAGTGTCAGCTGCTAGCCGCACAGGAGCGCTGATGAATGCGCATGTTCGCGCTCTTCGCGTGCCGTTTTAGGCATTTCTCCGAGCGGCGGTATGCTAGCCATTACATGACGGCCGGCCTACCGCGTTAAGTGATGCGCCGTCAAGGGGTTATGTGGACAAAACAGACTCACTCCTTCAGCCGATGGCGGAGTTGCCGGATGACGGTACCTCCACAATGATATCTCACGATGTCATTGTGGGAGCACTGTCGTCTGTAAGCGAACGTAGCGCGTACCCGCCTGGACTCGTCCAAAAACGACTGGCGCTGCGAGCGTCGGGTCCCTGCCGCCCCTCAGCGGCCGACCCTTGACCCCCGGCGAATCGGGAGACCCGCGGTCACGTGACACCTCCGGCACCCAGTCAGATGTAGAGCTCGGAAGACAGCGAGGCTGCCTTCGCGACAGGCCGCCGCCGCCGCCGCCAGGTGCGCGTCTCGGCCCTAAAAGCACATGGTGGGAACCGTAGCCGTCGTCCCATGGCTCCGTCGCCGGCGCGGCCGCTCCCACGAGCTCACAGGTGCCCCCCCCCCCCCAAAAAAAAAACACGACTAACTGGTAGCCGGGGCGCACACCCTGCACAATCACACCACATCGTCATTCGTCGTACTCGTGCACGAAAATGGGTATTTGTAATTGGACACTACCGCAACTTTGCAAATCGCCGCTGTGGCAAACTCTCCAGCGTTGAGAACTGCGCCAGCTGGGAGCCAACGGAACAAGATGAATGCCTTGATTTCACAAGTGTTAAGGTCTCGCGCCGTTGGCCAGCGCGCCACCCCAGCCGTTACCGCGAAATACCACAACACACCACTTAGGTTCTGTCAACGCATCATGGTTCAGTGCATGCACTACTTGCTTCCGCCTGCCGCACGGTATGAGCGAGCGGGTCCGGAAGAGTTTGTTGAGCGTTCACCGCAGAGCAACGCCGGCAGAGCGCACCCGGACGGGGTATATATGCTCACTGCGTATGTACGTTTGATCAATCGCCATATTCAAACGATTCTCGTACTTAACACGCCACTTCCTAGCGCCAAACACAGGTGCTCGCCTTAGATTTCATCTTGATCAAAGGACCAGTATTAGACTCACATTTAACGCAAGTCAAATTTCCGTGTGCACACTTTTATAACACGCGAAGGAGCCCCATAAAGGCCGCAGAATCAGAGCCCTCTATGGCCCGTCCCCCCCCCCCCCCCCCCAGAGCCTGCCCCAGAGAGGCCACGGCACGGAGTGACTCGAGAGCCCGTTCATCACGTCCTACATCGTGCTCGCCCTGGAATGGGACGTTAGCTCCCTCGCGCATGCGCATGCCTCGGCTGCGGCACCTCGGACGCCTGATACGGCTGCCTCCGTCACCTAGTGACCGGCCGCGTCTGCAGTGCCGGCGTGCCCGACATGCCGAGTGGCGGCCGCCTGGAGACAGGCCTCCCAACAAACCATCCCAGGTTATTGGGCGCGATCGGGCCCTCACCATACACGGCACGACGCCGCGCTCTCTCCCGATTGTGCATACAATGCCGGCCGGCGGTGGCAAGCGAACCCCGCACCGCGGCGGCTGAAATACTTAACACTGTGCTGGGTGACGCATCAAGGATTCAGGAGACAGGAGACACACGCTCACAAAATCTACGCCCAGAAGTCCAACGTTCACAAAACTTACGCCCATAAGACCTACGCTCACGAGACGTACGTTCAGAGGACATACGCTCAGTAGACCTACGCCCAATAGATCTACAGTGAGGCCGTGGTCAAATTAGCGAATCAGTTTTTGCCTGACCGTAGCCTTCCGTCATAGAGGTAGGGCATGGAGGAGGTTCCTGGCGCTCCTACACAAATGTGATATTAGCATGTAGGATGTAAGGGAACCACGGCAACGGTTTAATAAGAAATAACAGTCGCAGTCATGCAAACTGTAAGTTCCGACCAGCTTAAAAGGAGTGTTCCTCATTCATATGGGGTTTTGAAGTGAAATAGCCATCTTGAAGACATTTTGGTGCATTTGCCAACCCTGCCCTTCTTAAGACGTAACCCCCTCCAGTCTCTGTGCTATACGTCAACGTGAATGGGAGACAAATTTTCGGGGAGTATTTCAAAGTCACCTTGGCATTCATGACGTCATAGCAATGTCATTGAGATCCTGCCATTCTGTAAGTCATGCGGTAATTAATACGAAAAATACATTGCCGAGGCATTCATATCTGGCGTCCGTGAGGACGATTTGCAGACATCACGGCCGTCCAGTGACTCTCAATCAATTTTGTGCAAGGTACGGTGACGTAGTCAAACCGTGATGCGTCGAGGAACATCCTTACTAAACGGAGAATTGTGCGTCTTATGGCACTTTGCCGCTAAAAAAACATGTCAATATTTGTAAGTGTGGGTGCTTCATCATACCTAATACTTGCTTTCATATCAGAAAATGTGAAGCGTTTCAACAACCCGATTCAATTTATGCCCATCCTTGGATCAAGTCAGCAAACACGTTGAATCCCGACGCGCTAAAAGAAGCGGCATTGGAGAGAGGCGTGCGAGTTTTGAAAAAGGGAGGGTGCTTCCATATATATATATATTCCTTGAGCCAAAATTGCTCGTTAAACTAGGGTATGTGCAGTCAAGGCCTGTTTGGTTGCTGAAGGAATTGTAATTTTATGAAGGTAAGAGCGATGTTTTTCGGTGTGGGCATTGACCAGGGTCGGTAAACGTAATGTGTGTGTGGATAGACATACGCTGTAACGGTGTATTTCTGTAGTTGTGTTTTCTTGTAATAGATTTGAATAGATGAATTTATCTGCTTCCTGGGTGTCTTACTTGATGTAGGTTGCAGGGTTGTGACTGTGACCACGACAGATGTGCGCTGAATGTGGACTATTTGTGCTCTGGGCGCAGGCCAAAGCAAGACAGTTTCTTGAGTTGTTTTTGCATATGAAATATTTGCTGTGCATTTTTGATGGAATTGCTTTATTAACATCATACTTCCTTGAAACATGCTGCACCAAAAGTTGTAGTTGCATTCCAAAGTTGCCACTCTCTGACCAATTTTACCACCTTTCACCATTGCAGGCTTTTGTGCTGTAGTAGGCTGGCCTGTGCTATAAAATGGTGAATTTTGCACGCAGTGTACATGCTGCTGTTTGCTGCTAAAATGTGCCCAGACCAGCTGCCAATATTATTTGGGATTTGCTGTGCATTCAATGGATGAAAAGTGGTATGCTGATTGATGTTGAGATAGAATATGCCTGCACAACCCACCTGGAGTGTTTCTACATGTACGCATGCCTTCCCACTTGCTTCCAGCCCAAGCATGAAGTGCTATAGAAAACAGGTCCAAACTGCCATGCATATGGGTAAAAAATAATGTAAATGACACAATGGGCATCTTGTAGTAAAAGTGAATGTCAACACAATAAAAAGTTAATACATTTAATATTATATTATGCAGTGAGATGTCAGAATAATCCTCCTTACTACTGATGTAACAATGTGGATGGTTGTTGCCACTCATGACCAGCATTCAGAATTATATCAATGTTGTGCCAAAGACTTCACTAAGTCTGGCCACAACACATGGGAAGTGGCATGGATGTTGAAATGAACATGAAGCCAGATATTCAGTGAACAGTATAAAAATGAATTAAATGCAAAAATGCTGCCAGATGTAGTAAATGCTTGTGATGTGCAATCAAAATTACATGACTGCCCTCATGAACATACAGCTGGACCAAGATGACATGCATCAGTAATATTGAAATGAACTTAAGATATGAACTAAATAAATAATGAAAAGAGTGTGGATTGTTGACAACTGTTACCAACCCACCTTTTTACATAAATGGCACCTTTTGCTTAAAACTAATATTACCTTTACGCCACTTCAACGGTGGCATGTGTCAACTTTTCCATGAAAATGACACCCGAATGACACACGAGTGTTTGCATGTTCAAAGGTTTTGCACTGTGTTTGTTTTGAAATGATGGTCAAATAACAAAAATTGGGCTGATGAAATGTCTCACATTTTAAAATGTTCTTACCACACCCCATCCTCTGGAACACATGTTTCCCAGTAATGCCATTGCTAGTCAGATGCCCACAAGTTGAAAAATGATGTGTTATCTGGTGATTAACTCATCTGCATTAATCACTGCGCATCTGAGCAACCAGAGGTACGGAAATCGATTCCTCGCGGTGCCGGCCCTTCCTGCCAGGGTGAGAGGCAAGCGACGCCATACAGCCTCAGCAGCTGAGTGCGTCATAAAGTCCTAATGACACACAAGTTATCTGGACCACTTTTTGACAAGAAAGTTATATTCTTTTCTTACCATTCTACACTCACTATTGGCTGATGATCCATTATTGGGAATAATGCCATTGCTTTCACGGCAGGCTTTTTAACCTCCCACAGCAGATACAACACATGACATAATTTCGTCACAGCAGAACAATCACGGGCCGAATCGGCGTCCTTTCCCTCACCAGGTGCGTACCTCGTGCCGCAGATGTCGGAGGGCGCCGGTTTCTCGGACCTGGTGCAGCAGGCCGGTCGGCTGACCACCGACATGGACACGTCGGCCGAGCTGCCGCGCGTCGAGCGCAACCTCAAGCAGCTGCTGGAGGCTGGCCAGCAGCTGTGGGCGCGCACCGCGCAGGCGGGCGCGCAGGACGTCAAGGCGTGAGTGCGGGGGGAGGGGAGGGGCTGTGAAGATGGCACTCCAGGCCACCGCGCAGGACGTTCGGGCGTGAGTGCGGAAGGAGGGGGGGGGGGGGGGGGGTTGGCTGTGCGGGTAGCACCTGAGGCTAATGACGCTTGCTGGTATGGAACACCAAATGGCTCTCGACTTGTGGTGACATTGATGTATTCATGAAATTGATATTTTCACTTTGGGCGTTTCATCCACGGTATTCACTGTACATTCACACTTCGCCACCAGTTTTCTATAGAGTTCGTCGTGCTGCGTTTTACTGCGTTGACAGGGCCGCGTTTAGAGCCGTTTCTCATAAAAGTTGGCCGTTAATGACGGTAAATAAGGAGTTGTCTATGTCACGCCTAGTCAGCGACGGCGCTACATAGCATCATGTGACTCCGTAGGTTGATCAGCTATTTCGCGCTCCCTTACATCATAGAAGTCGTACTACATATAGCCTCGCGCGACCTCTCCGGGCAGATAAAGGCGTCACCAGTCGTCTCTGCTGCTCAGCTCGTGAACAGCCCTGGCCGGCCTCGCGCAACCCTATAGCCACGCGTATGAAGCTTGCGTCACCGCAGTTTCGTGTCTTCCCTCTCCCCTCCGTGGCCTTTGTAGCGATGTCACGTCGGCTCGGACCTGAGAGAATGCCCGGCTCGGGACCGCCGCCTCCGTCGCGCCGCGCTGCATCCGCCTCCGCTTCCGCCTCCGCCTCCGCCTCCGCCGCGCCGCCCGCCGACCGTTGGCCGGTGTCCGCAGCTCGATCCTGCTCGGCTCGAGGGGTGTCGACCTGCCGGCCATCTCGCAGCGGCTGGAGTCGCTGGACGCGTCGCGCACCTTCCAGCCGCTCGAGCCCGTCAAGGACACCGACATCGCCGGCTTTCTGCGCAACGAGCGCGAGAACGCCGTGCTCACCGTCATCGAGCAGTCGCGCAAACAGGTGACGTCATCCAGCCGTCCCGCAGACCGGTGACGCCATCCGGTCGTCCCGTAGAGCGTGGTACTCTCGCTCAGATGCTGGCGTCGATCTCTGTCCGCCTGTACTTGACGTTAAACGTGCTTTGGTGAGCGAATGGCATGCGCGCTGGGGCCTCTCGCTCGATGCTTGCAGAATTTCGGCGGAAACCCCTGCCTGGGCTGGCGCCTGCAAGGGCGATGTTATGGCCGTCCTATGTGCTATGTGGCTGGGACGTAAGCTACAGTTGTAGAATTTTGGCATTCAGCCGTTTTTACTGGAGACAACCATGGCCATTTTTTTGTGAGTGGCGCACTGTAGGGTTGTTATAATCCCAGTGCCATCAGTTTTCGGTTTTCCAAGTCTGCTGATTTTGTAACACTGCTGTGTGGGGGATTGCCACGAGTTTTGGCGTCGCTCCGTCGGCCCACACGTGGCTGGTAGCCTGAGGGTGCGCTGTCGTTGGCAGACATTCGACGAGGTGGACCGCTTCCACTGGGAGGCGTTTCAGTCGTGCTGGGAGTTGGAGAAGCAGCGCATACTGAGCACCCTGGCCACATCCGAACAAGGTCTTCTGAACGACACCATACAGCCTGAGGTAAGACGTGATGTCGCGATACGGCCTCAGGTAGGGCGTGGCGACACTATGCAGCCTGAGGTAGGACGTGACGTTGCCATACAGCCTGGGGTAGGACGTGATGTCGCCATACAGCCTGAGGTAAGACGTGACGTCGCCATACAGCCTGAGGTAGGACGTGACGACACCATACAATCCAAGTAGGACGTGACGACACGATACAGCCCTGAGGTAGGACGTGACAACACCATACATCCCCAAGTAGGACGTGACGTCTCCATACAGCTTGAGGTAGGACGTGGCGCCGCCACACAGTCCGAGGCACGACATAACGTCACCATGCGACCGAAAGTAGAACCTGACATAGCCATGATGTTTCGTGTAGTACGGAACGTCGCCGTACTTCCCAGCTTTGTGTCACACATCATCGCATAACTTGCGGTGGAATATTGATGGCGTTGGCCTCTGCCTCATCATCTCCGTGTTGGTCGCTCCTCTGATGGCGTTTTCACGGCGTGCGCCACTCGGGCGCGACGTAATCGACGCGCCGCCGCGCGGCGTCGGCCGTCGGCGCGCGCTGACGCCGCCGCCGGCCCCGCTGCCGCAGCTGTCGGTGAGCTCCGGCACCGGCCCGGCCGCCACCCGCAGCTGCCTCACTGCCCAGGAGCTGGCCTATGCCGGCGCCGTGGGCGACTACGTCAAGCAGAAGACGCAGGATGGCTCGCTGCCAGACCTGGGCCGGCTCTGCCGCGACGCCATGACCGAGCTCAAGGACGACGTGAGTGGGCTGGCGGAGCGGCTGGGCGCATAGCGGAATGCGGCTAGGATGAGAAGATCATCATTACGATTGGCTGGGCTGGTATCTGCCAGTGTCCGCAGCCTCCTACAAGCCAGGAGTCCACCGCGCAATGCCCTCAGCGACAAACCGGGCCGCGATAGTCTGTACGCATTGTCGTTGTTACGCGCGTCGGGCGCGCGCACGAAGCCCAGGCTGTCTACCGCGCATCTGTGTACGTCATACTTTGCGGAATGCGTCATACTTTCTGACGGGTATCGCCGCTGCACGTCGGATGTTTTCTTTCCTCTCCCACCACCCATCAGGCCATGCTGGGCTGGCTGGTAGAGAAGAGAAGCTCATGCGGTCGTGTTGCGTGTTTGAATTCACCTGCACGTGACTTATTTCTTGTCCCATTTATAGACAATGGGCGGTGGTTGAGCGATTGCTGCGATCGCGCATGTCCCAACATTTAAGATGACGCAAGCAAAGCCTTTAACTGCATGTGTGACGTGCGTTGCGACGATCAGACCGTCGTGTTTCTTAATTTGAACGTGATTGGGTATATAAAACACGTCACGTTTTGTGACGTCATCCGGATGTGGCGTGTCCTACGCGCCGAAAACTACCGTGTTAGCAAATAATTGGTAAAATATGGAAATAATGCAGCTGAATTTCCATTGCAAATCACTCATGGACCCCCCACAAGAAACAATGATATGCAGTTCGCCAATACCATACTTCGATAAGACAGTAGTCATAGCCTTAGTACTCGGAGAAAAAAACGAGGACAATGAAGATAAAGGTGCGTTGATATTTCGGCAACATGTCCTTATGGAAACCAATAGCAGAATTATTTCACTTAGATACGGACACACACACAGATAACGCTCCTGCTATTTGTTTCGATAAAGGCATGTTGCCGAAATGTCAAAATATCTATATCTCCATTATCCTGTTTTTTTCTCGGAGGAATAAGGCTATTACTACTGTGTTATCTATATGCATAATTTTTCCTCGCATATGCACTTAACAACTTACGTAGTACTTTACTGCATGCGCGAAGCCGTCCAATGAGGAACGACAGCTGGCCTGACTGTTCTACGATTTCGGCGATTTTTTTTTTTGTCCAACTGCCCAAAGCGTCAATTTCTTCTTTTATTCTAAACTCAGTGGAAGTAAACACATAATACATTTTCCAAAGATGGCACCCAAATGGGGCAAGTTGTATGCAAGACTTGATCTGACTGAAGCACTTGTGAAGCATTCTGCATGCCTGTAATTGCTTCATTTAGGTGTGGCTTTCTCCATCCATTGCCAGCATTCTGACATGTGACAACAGTCATGACCGTGGCATGTTGAGAGTAACATCGTGGCGCTGTAATTGATGAAAACGAACATTGCGACTGATGGTCGATGGTCCAGCTCTATGTCCACATGCGCCGTGCGTGACCTGAGCGTTCGGAAATCTTTAGCCCACGTGACTGACTCGAGCGGACCAATGACATCAGCGTCACGCTGAGCGCATCGTTACAACATCTCCCCCGCAACGTATAACACCCCGCTGGTAATACGCATCTCCCACGGCAAATGACGCATCGGCGGTTGGCGTTCGCCGGACCGCTTGCGCCAACATGGCACCGGGACTGTGGCCCGCGAGTGAGGCTCCGCCCGGCGCCGCCAGGTGGCCGAGGAGCTGTGGGACACGCTGCGCTGCGTGACAGAGGCGGAGGTGCGCGCGCAGGTGGACCGCTTCTCGGGGAAGGTGCAGGCGGCGCTCATCGACAGAGCCAAGCGTCACCTGGAAACGAGGCGAGTGTCAGCCGTGCCGCCGACGCGCGGCCGGGTCGGGCCGGCGCCTTTGTGCGGCGTCGGCGGCACCTCTCCCTCCGTAGTCGGTGCTTACACCGACGCTGTGCGCGGGCGTTGAGCCACGTTCGACCGCGACGCAGTGCTTCAGGACTTGTCTGTATAGGCTGTCCGCATGCACGCTGATCTATTGGGTGTTGATCAGGCGTACGTGCAGGGATCTTTTCAGAGAAGTCACTTGCAACTCACGGGAAGCAGTGGTCAATCATTTCCTGGGCGTTGCGCACATTCGCACTGTTCATTAAGTGTGATCACTGATGCCATCTTCCCACCGCCGCTGAAATACCGGTGCGCAAATGGGCAGCGAGTGAAACGTTTGAAGTGCGTCAGCGTCTGGCGAGGCGTCCCACCCCATCCAATTTCGGTGGAGCGAGGCGCGCAATCGTCGGCCGTAACGCCATGACATTTATGCCGGTGCGCGCGTTTCAGTTACGTGACGCGCCTGCAGCGACTGGTGGAGGCCAACCTGGCGGCGGCGCGCCGCGGCGGCCAGCCGGGCACGCGCCAGCTGGTGCGCGCCTACCTGGTCGTGCGGCCGCCGACGGGCGCTGCCGACGTCGTCACGGCCGACGGCCAGCCGGTCTGGGGCTGTCGTGCGCTGTACCGCGCCCCCGCGACTGGCGCTGAGGTGACGGGATCCTCGGCCTGTCGTCTGCCGCTCTGTCGTTGTCTCGGTCGTCGGTCTGGTCTCGGGGTTCGTTCTTGTGTGTTCTCTGTCTATCTCGTCCTCTCTCGGCCTGTCTTGTCTCTGTCGTGTCTCTGTCTCTGTCTCTGTCTCGTGTCTGTCTCTGTCTCTGTCTCTGTCTCTGTCTCTGGTCTCTGTAGTCTGTCTCTGGTCTCTGTCTGCTGCTGTCTCTGTCTCGTCTGTCTGTCTCTCGTCTCGTCTCTTGCTCTGTCTCTGTCCTGTCGTCGTCGCTCTGTCTCTGTCTTCTCTGTCTCCTGTCGTCTCTGCTGTCTCGTCTGCTGTCGTCTCTGTCCTGTCTCTGTCTCTGTCTGCGCTGTCTCTGGTCTGTGTCTCCTGTCTCTGTCCTTGTCTCTGTCTCTGTCCTCTGTCTCTCTCTCTCTATCTCTCTGTCCTCTGTCTCTCTGTCTCTTCTGTCTCTCTCTTCTCTCTCTCTCTCTCTCTCTCTTCTCTCTCTCTCTCTCTCTCTCTCTCTCGCTCTCTCTCCTCTCCTCTCTCTCTCTCTCTCTCTCTCTCTCTCTCGCTCTCTCTCTCTCTCTCTCTCTCTCTCCTCTCTCTCTCTCTCTCTCTCTTCTCTCTCTCTCTCTCTCTCTCTCTCTCTCTCTCTTCTCTCTCTCTCTCTCTCTCTCTCTCTCTCTCTCTATCTCTCTCTCTCTCTCTCCTCTCTCTCTCTCTCTCTCTCTCTCTTCTCTCTCTCTCTCTCTCTCTCTCTCTCTCTCTCTCTCCCTATCTCTCGCTCTCTCTCTCTCTCTCTATCTCTCTCTCTATCTCTCTCTCTCTCTCTCTCTCTCTCTATCTCTCTCTCTCTCTCTCTATCTCTCTCTCTCTCTCTCTCTCTCTCTCTCTCTCTCTCCTCTCTCTCTCTCTCTCTCTCTCTCTCTCTCTCTCTCTGCCGCTGCTTGTTCGATGTCGCTGTTTGGGGTTGCCCAGGGGGTTGACGGCGTCGGGACTCACACTGACGTATTAGTCGGCTTGTACACTGACACAGGTCAAGCGTTAGGCCTCGAGTTGGATATTGATCAACACTGACAGGTTGCTGGCTGTGTCTGTGTGGCCCCCCGGCTGGCCCGCTCGGCACGGCCCGTGCGCGCGCGCGCGGCTGTTGCGGCCGTCGCTGACGGCGACGCCGCCCGTGTCGCAGGCCGGCGCTGCAGGAGGTGGCCGACCTGCTGGCTAAGCTGGCGGAGGGCCGACCGAGGTCGACCGAGGACCTGTCCGTCGTCCGGCTGCAGTACCGACGGAGCGGCGGCGCCGGCGCCGACCCCTACCGACGGTCAGTCCAGAGCCTGCCTGACGGTCAGAGTCTGGACCCCTGCCGGCGGTCAGAATCCAAACAACTACCAACGGTCGAAGGCCTTACCCCTGGAGATGGTCAGAGTCCAGACTCTGGCAGGTAATCAGAGCATTTCCAGACCAAGCTGCACGCACTCTCTCTGGCGCCAGGCTGCGGTGAGGTAGCAGAGAGACGCTGGTGCGTTTTTCGCAGTGCGCTGCATTAATCTATGCAGGCTTAATGTCTGTTTCTGGTATTCGCGTCCTTTCTTTGGACGTAGCTTGTCTACTATCGGAATGGAAGGCGAGGACCTCAAGCGACCAGATCCAAACCGCAGAACACCCTCTCCCTTTCAAAAACAAGTGCTGTAATCCCATCCCAGGCGTTTAAGCAGCACTGCCACTGGATGCATCTAAACATTGACCGTGGTAAGGCGTGCTTTATGTCGCGCGCACGCCGCCGCTGGCGGTGTTTTACTGGGGCAAGTGTGCACCGCACACGGCGCTGAGGGTGACTGGGTTTTCCCAGGGCGGTGTACGCGGCTCTGGGTGCGGCGGACCCGGCGGAGGACCACGCCGAGGCCACCAGTGACCTACACACGAGCACCGACGACTTCCTCTGGCTGAAGCTGAGCGCGCTGACGGCGCTGGGCGGCGAGGACCAGCTGGAGGCGCTGGCGCAGCTGCAGACGGCGCTGCTGGAGAAGTACGGTACGTGTCCCGTCACGGCCCCGGCCCCGGCCCCGGCCCCGGCCCCGGCCCCGGCCCCGGCCCCGGCCCCGGCCCCGGCCCCGGCCCCGGCCCCGGCCCCGGTCCCGGCCCCGGCCCCGACTCTACCGGTCCCCGGCTGACTGTGGCGGTTGGTGTTTGTGGTCGCGTCGATTCCGATGGTGCTGCGGTGCGTCACCCCAGTGCGGGAGACTGACGAATGGGAGGCGGGTGGCCTGCGATCCGAGACGTTAACCTGTGTGTGGACTGACGGCTGCCGGGGAGGGTCGTAGGCCGCGCAGCGCTGGGCAGAGGGCGTGCCTTGGTCTGGAGGGTCGTGTGGTTGAGGACGTTCATCAGCGTCGAGTGCAGGCTCTTCTGCTACATTTGGCGTAAGGGATGTGACTCCACTGGTTGTGGTTGCACTGGTTGTGGTTGGCTGTGTTGGTGATGCCCGACTGCGAGGGCTTCTCGGTGGCAGGCGGGTCCCACGAAGATGGTTAATCATGCGGACTCGTACCTTACCTTGAACAGCAGGCAGTGTTTCAGCTTGTGGCGCGGGTTTCGGTTCCAAGACGTGAAGTGACGCACCCTTGAGGAAAATCGTCAGCTGTTCACGCTCCCCGTCACGCAGGCGAGTCCTACTTCGACGCCTACAACCAGCCGACGCTGTACTTCCGTGTCCTGCTGCTGTCCGGCCAGCTGGAGGCGGCGCTCGAGTTCCTGGCGCGCGTGGAGCAGCTGCGCCCGCACGCTGTGCACATGGCGCTGGCGCTGCACGAGCTGAGCCTGCTGCAGCTCGCCAGCTCCACCCAGGCGGCGCTGCGTGAGTGCTGTCGTCTGAGTTTGGCCGGCCGTCGCACACTGGAGCCGGGCATGGGGCGTGCGGACATAAGTGTCGAAGAGGGATGGGGGAGGGGGGTTGACAATGTTCGTCGTTCAATCCGTGCTGTCATGTTACGCCTTAGGTGCGTACGTTACAGAGGAGCACTTAGTACGGAGTTCGATTCCCCGCGGTGCCCGCCCTTCCTGCCAGGGTGAGAGGCAGGCGACGCCATATAGCCTCAGCTGCTGAGTGCGTCGTAAAGCCCCAATCACACACACGCACACACAGAGGAGTACTTACGCCCCCATTCCGCTGGAGGAGTCCTTCGTGAGTTTGATGTAGTCGATGCAACATAATGATGAAGATGCATTCGATGATGTACTCGATGGAGTTCGACGCGTGCCACACCGTCACTCCTTTCACCGATGGCATAGTACCGCCACGTGACTCGTCGAGCCTGCGCGCGCCCGGGAGTGACAAGCGTGGCGCGCGCGCCGTCCGCAGTGTCGATTGATCCGAGCGGGCGGCAGCCGCGGCGGCGCCTCAACCTGGCGCGCCTCGTGCTCATGTACACGCGCCGCTTCGAGTCGGCCGAGCCGACGACGGCGCTGAACTACCTGTTCCTGCTGCGCCGGCTGCCGCACAGCCGTCCCGACGACACGTTCTTCGCCGCGGCCACCGCCGAGCTGGCGCTCCAGTCGGGCAGCTACGACCAGCTGCTGGGCCGGCTGGGGCCCGACGGCAAACACCAGAAGGGCGCGCTCGACCGGTGAGCGATCGACGCCGCCTGCGGGGGGGGGGGGGTGGGGGGGTGGGGGAGGGGTCGGCCGCCGGACGGCCCTGGCGAGGCCGCACCAGTGGCGAGCTGCGCAATATGTCCCCTGGCGCTGGCAGCCGTGGCTCAGCACGCTGGCCGACGGCTGCGGCGGCCAGCCTGATCCACGGCGGCTGGTGTGTGTGGGTGTGCAGTCAGCTGGTGTGTAGGTGTGCAGTCGGCTGGGGTGTGTGTGGGGGGGGGGGGGGGCTGCAGTCAGCTGGTGTGTGTGGGTGCAGTCTGCTGGTTTGTGGGGGTTCTCTCAGCTGGTGTGTGTGGGTGCAGTCGGCTGGTGTGCGGGGGTTGCAGTCAGCTGGTGTGCGGGGGATACGGTTGGCTGGTGTGTGGGGGTGCAGTCGGCTGGTGTGTGGGTTGCAGTCAGCTGGTGTGTGGGGGTGCAGTCAGCTGGTGTGTGGGGTGTGCAGTCAGCTGATGTGTGGGATGTGCAGTTGGCTGGTGTGCGGGGATGTGGTTGGCTGGTGTGTGGGGGTTGCAGTCAGCTGGTGTGTGGGGGTGCAGTCGGCTGGTGTGTGGGGGTGCAGTCAGCTGGTGTAGGGGGGGGGACTGCAGTCGGCTGCTGTGTGGGATGTGCAGTCGGCTGATGTAGGGGGGGGGGGAATTGCAGTCAGCTGGTATGGGGGGCTGCAGTCGGCTGGTGTGGGGGTGCTGCAGTCGGCTGGTGTGTGGGGATGCAGTCAGCTGGTGTGTGGGGGTGCAGTCGGCTGGTGTGGGGCAGCAGTCTGGGTGTGCGAGGGTGCAGTGAGCTGGTTTGCGGGATTCTGTCAGCTGGTGTGTGGGAGTGCAGTCGGCTGGTGTGCGCGGCGTGCAGCCGGCTGATGTGTGGGGGTGCAGTCGGCTGGTGTGCGCGGTGTGCAGTCGGCTAGTGTGCGGGGTGCAGTCGGCTGGTGTGTGGGTCTGCAGTCGGCTGGTGTGCGGGGTGCAGTCGGGACGCCCCAGCTCAGCCTTGGATACTTGGTTTGTCTCAGTTTGCGGTGCTGTATCTTCAGTCGCGTTGTCGGACAGGTTTTTACGGACGGTGTGACGCGTGCGATGTGACAATTGCGGTGTGACAAGTACGGTGTGACGAGTGCGGTGAGTGGTGGTGGCGGTGCCGGTAGGTACGACTTCGACACGCGCCCTGTGATCGAGCGCGTGGCGGCCGAGAGCGAGAACCGCGGCCAGCTGGAGGACGCCGTCCAGCTGTACGACCTGGCCGGCAACCACGACAAGGTGCGTCCCGCGACGGCCGGCGGCGCGCCGCCCCCGCTCGGCGCCGCTGCGGGGCCTCACCTCGGCGGGCTGGGTGCTGGTCAGAGAGAGCCAGAGACGGGACACGACGGAGGCTGGGTGCTGGTCAGAGAGAGCCAGAGACGGACCCGACAGAGGCTGGGTGGTGGCCGGTGAGAGCCGGAGACGGACCCGACAGAGGCTGGGTGCTGGTCAGAGAGAGAGCCAGAGACGGACCCGACAGAGGCTGGGTGCTGGCCGGTGAGGGCCGCAGCGGATCTGTCGGGCCGGGAGCGATGGTCGGCGCGTGGGAGATCCGAGACACCAGACACACGATGTCCTGCGTGGGAAGGCGGACCGCTTCGCTTCGGCGGTGTGATCTCTCGGTAGCGTCATGAAGGAGGGCGACAGGCAGGCGACGATCCGGAATTTGACTCCTAGAAGACGGAAGTCTGTCGCTAAAATTATGTTCCGACGCCTGAAAAAGCACGAAGTGTGGTGCAACAGGCATCACGTTATTTGTGCTATCGTCTTGACATCCCTAACTGAACCGTGCTCAAATTTTCATGCTCGAAGGTTAGGTGGGACGTGACGTTCGCATGGTGTGACGTAGAATGCGCGGCGTTTTTTCGTTGAGGCCAGCTGACGCTTTCTACATCGCCAGGCTGAGATCGAGATGAGGCGTAACTAAACTGCAGCGTTTATAACCTTGAGACGTACAAGACGTACGTGCGTACTTACACGACATGGTCTTTCTTTAAAGTGAAGAAAAAGGCGCTGAGCGCGGGGCAGCGCCGCTGCTTTGCGCCACATCGGGCGTGTTGCGCTCGCCGCGCATGAACCCAGCACTACCACCTGGTGAGAGCGGCGACAAATGACGCCGCGGGCATGCGCCGCCAGAGCGGCCTGCGCCCGCGGCGTCCGAGTGTCACGGCGCCGCTGCCGCAGGTGCTGGAGCTGCTGAACCGGCTACTGAGCCAGCTGGTGTCCCGACCGGCGGCACCCGGCTCGCGCCGCCAGCGGCTGCAGCAGACGGCCGTCGCCATCGCCAAGCGCTACAAAGATCACGGCACCAGCGCTTCTCCCGAGGTACGCCGCCGCGGCGGTCTCTGTCTGCCCGGACGGGCGCTGAGCCTGCTCAGCGCACGGTGGCTTGACTGACGACGGTGTGACGGCGAACGGCAGTGGCTCTCCCTCATCCGGCGCTCACACCAGCGCTCGGTACGCGCCGAGGCGTCCCGTTCGCAACCACTTGACGCCCCGCGCACGCGGTACGGAGTGCGCTGACCTGATGCAGACGCGATACAGAGTACGTGGTACAAGGCATGCTGGCTGGCTGCGCTGACCTCGGCGCGCTCCGTCCCGGCAGGCCACCGGCACGCTCTACCTGCTGCTGGACCTGATGTCGTTCTTCGACCTGTACCACCTGGAGCGCGGCGACGAGGCGCTGGAGGTGCTACGCCGGCTGCGTCTGGTGGCGCTGAGCGGCGATGAGCTGGAGCGCCGGCTGGCTGAGTTCGACCGGCTCCAGGAGGAGGTGGGTGACTCCCGCGCGGTCCTCATGTGTCCCACGTGGTACCCGTGTGTTCCGTGCGGCACCCGTGTGTCCCGCACGGTTCCCACGTGTCCCGCGCGGTACCCGTGTGGCCCGTGCGGTCCCCATGTGTCCCGCGCGGTTCCCATGTATCCCGCGTGGTACCCGTGTGTCCCGCGCGGTTCCCATGTGTCTTGCGCGGTCCCCCATGTGTCCCGCGCGTACCCCCCGTGTGTCCCGCGCGGTTCCCACGTATCCCGCGTGGTATCCGTGTGTCCCGCGCGGTTCCCATGTGTCCCGCGCGGCCCCATGTGTCCCGCGCGGCCTCCATGTGTCCCGCCCGGTCCCCATGTGTCCCGCGCGGTTCCCCATGTGTCCCGCGCGGTTCCCCATGTGTCCCGCTCGGTCCCCCATGTGTCCCGCGCGTTCCCCCATGTCCCGCCCGTCTCAAAGAAGGAAAGCCTGCTGCATTCGGGCTAAGTCCAGCTGCACTCCTCAGCTGGTTCAGGAAAAGTGACGCATATCAAAGGTTCACACAGTGGTACCACTTCCTTGGCGGAACTCACCGTCGTTTGCGCGGTGGCGAGTTGTTTGAGGTTTCTGGTGTGTGTGTGACGAGCACAGCATGCAGTGTTCTCCGGGACGACGCCCCCCCCCCCCCCCCCGCTTGTGTGGCGGCGTTCACGTGTGTGACCGTCTCCGCCTGACCCGTGTGTGAGCATCTCCCGTCTGACCCGTGTGTGTGACCATCTCCGTCTGACCCCGCGCCTCCCGCGCCTCCGCGGCCAGGTGCGCCGCTGCGTACCGGACGTCCTTCTGGCGGCCATGACGCTGCTGCACGGCGCCCAGCGTCAGCTCGGCGAGGTGCGGCCGATGGCGCGCGCTCTCGTCACGTTCGCCGGCAGCCTGCCGTACCGGCTGCCTGGCGACACGCACGCTCGGCTCGTGCAGATGGAGGTGCTCATGACCTGACGGCCGGGCAGGCCGCGCAGGGCCGGCTGGGCGGGTCGTCATGTTGGCGCCCGCCGTGTCCACTGTACCGTTTTTTTGTCTGGAATACACGGCGGGCCTTGCTGAACGGCTGTGACGCGCGCGGTGACCCGAGAGTCATGCCCGGATACGAGTGGCCTGGATTGACTGGACTGGTCGCGGGGAAGGAACATGCGGTGCGGGTTTTGGGGTGTTCTGACTTGTTCGAGAGCGTCAGCATGTGTGCGAGAATCAATTTATCCAGTGTTGCAG
Source organism: Pollicipes pollicipes (assembly GCF_011947565.3). NCBI lineage: Eukaryota > Metazoa > Arthropoda > Thecostraca > Pollicipedomorpha > Pollicipedidae > Pollicipes > Pollicipes pollicipes. The sequence continues at coordinate 8,780,228 of NW_023597055.1, forward strand.
GGGTTAAAGACTTGACGCCATTGGGAAACACAATGGCGAAGATCAGTGCGTGAGGTAGGAAATAGTACATTGCCACTGAATGCTTCCACCAACCCGCCCTTTGCCAATTCGCAGATTTAGAGGTGGGCATAGTAGCAATTGTTGGGCGCATTATGATTCTTCTGGACGCCTCTAACGTTGCTGGTAATCGCAGGTAAACTAGACAGAGCAATCGAAAAGAGCCGCGAATGCTTACTGCACGTGCGCACAATGCTATTTCTACACGTGCACATTGCAATATATATATATATATATATATATATATATATATATATATATATATGCATCTCTCATAACTAAAAGTGGTGAGATCAGGACGACGTGCTGCCAATAACAGCAGCCCCACCTTTTGATTGTACCAAATTAGTGCTCCCGCAGAGTCAATCCCTTCTCCGTGCCGGTTACAGAGGTTACCCAATCTAATGAGCTCGGGGTTCTCACGCTAAGCTATCGACCTTCAATATGCCTGGAGACACTGCGTAGAGGGCGGTGTGGAAGGAGCATGAATAGCGTTGCCAATACTAGACGTTTAAATGTGTGTTAGTGATAACAAGTGATTACAGCTGATCTATCATGAACAAGCGTGATTAAACGTGATCTCTCGTAATTAAAACCACAGCTTTGAAGCTTAGTGTTCACAATACAACCCATGTTCTGTCTAGCGTCGTTAACCTAGGAACTAACTCCTGTTAACTGAAGACCTATAAGTCAGCATAACAACTGAATTCATAATGCCGACAACAACAGAAAATGGAGGCCTTTCGTGCTGATATCTAGTGTTTGGTAGTTTTGTTTGGTAGCGCATCCGGTACAATGGCGTGCAAACTTGCAGTTTTGAAATAGCTTACGTAGGGCGACAGCTGTGATCCCATCCTTCCACTGTCTGCACGTTTTCTTCTTCCACGAGGTCAAGGAAGTGTCATCCTGAAAACACTGGCAATTGACACTCCATGTTAGCGCGCAAAATTTGCCGCATTGTACGTTACGCTTTCCCCTCCCTCCTCCCCCCAACAAAATCAAACGCGAACGGTCTCTCACCCCACGACGCCATCTCAAAGACTGGGGCCCGTCATGAATTTCCAGAGTGTGCTCCTGACATCTGATTGTCATTTGGACGTAACGTAGCGACAACAAGGTGTGCTCAGCTTAAAGGGAGTGTTCAGTATTTGTATAAGGTTTGAACTGAGATAGGCCTAATATCATTTGGTGCAGCCCACATGCATACCCTTTTTAAGGCGTAACATCTTGTTTCTGGACTGAATATGAAATTACACCACTGAATGCAAGTAAACTATATGGGACCACTGACCAATGTGTAAGTACACCACAGAAGGGGTCAGAGCACGCGCACATAATAATATAAAGGTTTTGCAAACACGCCCAATTCGTACGTCACCTCTCGACGGGTTTAAGTACTACGAGTGAGTTAGCCTGTCCGCTACAGTGGCAATTCTGGCACGGCCACCTGGCAGCCACTTCGACGTCATAATATAAGCGCCCCATGATATAATAAAACGGTGACATATTGAGCGGATTATTTTTCTAAACAGTGAAATATTTTTGTCCAGAGCGGTCTTGCGCGCTTTAAAACCCTTCAATAGTTATAAATGAGCTTATTTAATCATATCTGATGATTGCCTTAATATCCTCAAATGAAACATTGAAACAATGAAATGAAACAATGAAACATTTCCTTAAATCAGACAAAAGCGCAGCCCCTTTGGGATGTAGTACTCGCTTCATTTAGTTTGTTACTCCTCCACCCGGCGCACCCGGTGGGTTCAAATTCCTTCGACGTTGCCGATATGTCGGTGTGTTAATAAGCTGGACACATCTTTTCGATCACGCGGCTCATTCACACAGCCTCTCACCAGTTCCGATCCGAAAGTGTCATTTCAGACAAAGCCTGCTGCTCGCTGACTGCAGCAGGCATCGCATGTACGGAGATACTTGCCGGTGCGGGTCAAAATATAATACTCGTTGTCTAACCCGGTGTTGACCGGGGTATTCAGCCGCCGCAGGCTGCTTGAGCGTGGGGGGGGGGGGGGCGGGCGGGGGAGTCAATAACCTACTGGGAAGGCGACTCCTTAAAGCATCGCAGTCGCTGCAGTTGATGGAGCTTTGTTGTCATTAGGGCTTTACGACGCAGTCAGCTGCAGACGGTACATGGCGTCCGCCGCCGCTTACCCCGGCAGGAAGGGCGGACACCGCGAGGAATCGAACCCGCCTTGGGCGAATTTGGGCGAGAACTGTGCGGTCACGGTGGGGGATCGCGGGCCGCCCTCGGCGCCCGCCACGAGTTGGGGCGGCGTCGGGGGGGGGGGGGGGACTCGCGAGAGTCAGCACCCCTACCGCTCACCTTCGACTGGAAGCAGGGGAGCGCCGCGGCCCGGCGCTGCCACACCATCGTACCTTAATAACTATCCCGAAGTTAGAGCATCCTTTAACCGCCACGGCTCGGCGTTGTCCATGCCGCCGTACTCTAATAACTGCCCTGAAGTGAGAGCATCTGTTTATCAAACAACGCCTGGTTGACCTGTTTGATGTATTTCGCACGCGAACCAACAAGTTTGGTGTTGAATCACTCTGCCTGCCTGCGGGTCAGACATCAATCAACCCACACAGCACAGCGGCTTTCCGTGGACGGGCCCGCGAGCGAAAACAATACCCATCCACGCGCACGACCGCCGTCAGCAGCCGAGCTGGCGAGCATTCGTGGGAGCGCGGCCGGGGGAAGCGGACACCCTCAGCAGTAGGCGGCGTCCTGCGTGGACTCGACGATCCAGCGGTAGGAGTAGTGCAGCTGGTGGAAGACGCCCGGGATGACGGGGCCGCAGGCCGGGCCGCCGTTCACTACACCGTCAGCCACCCAGCGGTCGCCGACGCGCAGGATCAGCGCCGAGCCGATGTCGCCCTGTCGGGCGCCCGATGCGGCCGGTTACTAGGCTTGCACCCGCGGCGTTGGATAGATCCGTAAGATCCGTGAGATCTCAAAGTTGGTCTGTAAGATCTCTGAACTCAAGGTAAGATTTCTAAACTTGTTGGGTAGATCCGGAGGATCGAAAGATCTCGAACCTTACGTAAGATCCGTAGGGTTTGAGAAACCAGTCCAGTCAAGCGTCGGTAATGTAAAACAATGGTGAAAAAATTAAAGGTGAAGCACAAGACACCACACAAATCCAATCAAATCGCCTAGATAATCGGTTTAGACTATGTCCTTTACACATACTGGTTGAGTGAGAGGCTTAAATAGATGCAATGCAGAGACGGATGCAGACAGTTGGGCGGTTTCTGATGATTTATAGCGGATTCGCCCCTTTGTGTACCAGAACATCTGCCCAGATGTGTTCGAGGTGGCCGATAACTTCCCACCTGTTGGACCCTATGGAGCCCAAGCAGTGAGTCTTCCACCCTAGCCACCACAGAAGAGACCACGGCCTGTGCAAGGTCCCCCCCCCCCTGCTCACGTCCGCCACTTCTCGCTCACGTTGCATGAGTCGTAGATGAAGCCGCCATTTTGACGCGCTGCGCGCGCGGTGGCCGACATTGTTCTGTTGGCGGCATCTCTCTGGACGAAGCCGAAGCCGAAGCGGAAGCCGCACATGTTGGTGTTGGGGAACATCCAGAGGCCGGGTAACATGGGTGAGCAAGCGGAGAAGAACGGCGTGATGATACGGTTCTCCTTAAGCACCAGACCCCTGAAACCGGCCTGTCGGGGGGGGGGGGGGGCACTACGTGTCAGAGGAAGGTCCGAGGTCACAAATGGACAGGTCAGAGCAGGCAACGAGCTTAGTCAGGTGGCGCGGAGCAAAACCAGCAGGGGATTAACCGTTGGCGAGTGCAGCGCAGCTGCAGCAGTGGCGGGACTTTCCAAAAGACTGGGCACCAAAGGAGCTTTTTTCTTGTTGACATAATGTTGTTCATTCATCGCCATTCGCCTGATAGCATAATCCGATGCATGGGGTGGGGAGGGGGGAGGGGCTGGCATTCCAAAAGTGTACGAAACATCACCGCTGCGGCGCAATGAACTATAAAGAATTCGGTGAACAACTGAAGCGAACTCGATAGAATCGCCACAACAAATGGCGCAGCCTGGGAGGGTGCTGCAGCAACACCAAACTGCACACCGACTCCCGCCACTCTTGTGGCAGCCTGTGTGACATATCTAACGCTCGTCGCGGGTTTGGGATCATTAGGGATGAAGTAACTGAGCACCTACTGCTGAAGCGAGCGCCATTCGCATCGCAGGTTTCTTGCCAGAAAGAGTATCTGGCAACTCTCGCCTGGTGGCTAAATCTTAAGTGGCGTACCCTCGGAGAGAAAATGCTTTAGAATGGTTGATCCAGTCCGTGGCCTTAGAGCACCTTTTGAACCTGCGCCCTGAAAAACGACATGTGAATCTCAAGTGCATTAGGTTTGCGTGAGATATAATTGGCGAGTCGATGACAGTACTTAATCCAAGTGCTTCTTTGGGTAACTTTAGCACTGGGTCTGGTCAGAGGAGGAATGCCTCAGAGCGGGTGTAACCGCGGCAACCTCAACGCAGCGCGTTCTGCTAGGGAGGGCACCTGAAAGGAGGCCCCCAGGTCGTGACCTTAGCGGAGAGTCCGCTCCTAGGGTGAGTACCTGGGGGGAAGTCCCCAACTCGCGACATCTCTGGAGTGCCTGCTCCTAGGAGGGTGAGTACCTGAGAGGAGGTGCCCCAGCCGGTTATGGTGTGCACGGAGAACCTCTGGTAGGGGGCGTCGCTCAGGCAGACGGGCCGTACCCTGGTGGTCAGTGGCACTGGCGGCTCGAAGCGCAGCACAGCAATGTTGTACTGGTCGAAATACTCCGAGTACAGTGGATGGATCTTTACCTGCCCGGAGCACCACCGATGAAAAATGTCAGTCGGGAGATGCTTGACGTCTGAGCTTGGTATACATCGTTACTCTGTACCCACCCTACACCAGATAAACCAATCATGGGGCGAGCAAAAAAATCCAACACCACGGATTCGAACGGTCCAACTCCAAGCGCTTTTCCCGACAACACCAAATATTCCTCGAGCCTCTCCATCCAGCGAGAAAACGTCCTGTTGTCCAGCAGCTATGCTGCATAATCTGACTGACTGACTGATCAGACTGATCTCTCCGCCCCTGGTCACCGTGCCACACCGCCTCCCAAGCCCACTCACCGTAGTCACGGTTCGGCGCAGGGCAGACGATTCCGGCGCGCCCAGGACGTGGCGCCCGAGCAGCACCTGGCTGCCGCTTCCGGCCTCGCCCGCGCACCACGCGGATGTTACCACGTACCGGTCATTGATGAGGGCGGCGCCGCAGAAGGGCACCCCTTGGCCGTAGCGGACGAGCGCAGCCTGCAACGGCGCTGCCGTCACACGCGCGTCATAAAGGGCACCAGATGACCGCGTTCGACCAGAGCTGTCTCGATCCGTGTTATGTCCGTCACGGCATCGTAAACGTCGCCAAAGTCTCACCGCTTGTGTCGCCTTTGGTAGCACCGCTCTCGCCACCTTTGGTACCACCACTGCCCCCGAGGTACATACAAGTTCCTAGCAAAAAAGGATGCGGTCTGACATCCCTTGTAAATCGCTGCTAAAGAATGACGGACAAACTGTCTTACTAAGCCTGGTGATCTTTGTTTAGGGCGGCCGATTTTGATAACGCGGACTAATGGGGGTGGGGGAGGGTGTCGACGCGAACCCCTGACCTTCCCAGATCACTAGAGATAGAGCTAAGCGGAAGGCGCCAGTGGACTCGTCTCAATGAGATCTCGCAGCTTGAATTTGTATGTTGTTGGATAATTAGTTGACCACATTTTGTCAGGTCAAAGGTTACATTTTCGGAAGAAATCCCATTTTTCAGCTTCACATCATACATACAAGACCACGCCTTCTGGCGACAAAAGCGCTAGGCAGGTATGCTCCTTATTCAGCTCTGAGCACAATGATGTATACGTGTTTGTGTATTAAGCGCATGTTCATGACACATGGCCCCGTTAATGTAACAAGGCTGGCCCGCTGCACGCGTTCCACGGCGTCGTCAGTTACCACCTGCCGCCCTCGCCGGCCATAGATCGCTATGCACTGTTCCAAAAAAGCGTAGCTGCTCCGGAGCCAAAAAAGCTAGAACAATGTTTGTGGTGTCAGAACACGCGCAATGAGTGTTTCATTGGCTGCTGAAAATTTGCGCGCGGTGAGGCCAGAGAGGCATCGTCAAAAACGCTATGGAAGGGTCACATTAGCCTCCACTATCAGGCAGAGGGTTGCAAAAGCGAAATCAGCCAACGTCTTCGTAAGAGTGGTTAGAAAATTTTTTAGGAGACCGACGTATTCTACAGGCATGTGGTTCTGAACTGCATAAAAAGCGAACAAACGGGCGCAACCTTTCGGTTATTACAAGCCTATCATATTGTATGTCATCTTTCTTGCGCTTTTTTTGGCCATTTCAAGTTGGTACCAAGCTAAATTCATGTTTCGTGCATAATGCTTGCGAGGAAATGGGTTTAATAAACAGTAGGGAATGGTTTAAGTCTGAATAGGAATCCACCTAGCAAATGTCATCAGAGAAAGCAGTTTCAACTCCTTGCGTTCAGGTCTCCATTGTAAGGGAGTCACAAATGTCCATTGAAAAGGCGGTACGCAAGATTCCTGCTGGTTGTGCGTGGACACTGGTGTGGAGTGACTGTTGACGAATGAGCGCTACTGGCAAAAAAAAAACAACTTTAAACTGTTAATGTACCCTTGCCTCTCTTGTGGGGACTGGGCTGAGCGAGGCACTCACTGGCAAAACTATCACGCAAGCTGTTAGAAATCTGCTACACAAATGCAGTACCTCAAGCTCCTTAACAAAATAGCTGCCATTGCTGTTATGCGTTGCTGGGACAAGCACGACTTCAACGCCGAAAAGGTAGAATAAAGGTTTCCTGAAGCACTCGGCGTTTAGCGCGTTTTATGCGTCCCCACCTGAAATCTTTCCTGCTTTTCATAAAATAAACCTACGACCCGAACAATCTTTTAGCGGCCAAGTTATCAGCGTGACTGATGTGACTTCCTAGATGCTCAATCTATCACACATCGGCAATATTTTTGACGACTGTCATTGGAAAGAACATGGCCAGTTACGGAGACATGCAGAAAACTGGGAAATATAACTGCCCAAATGTAACTAGCTTAACGTTTATAACTAACTAAATATGATATCATCTACGCCCCGTGACGTCACAGACGAGGGTACCGTGCCTGAACGCATCACTATCGTATGCTCGTCACTCATAGGGTCCACAAGAAGGCAAAAATGTGCCTGATTTTTGGAAGCGTCAAGACCAAACCCCCGCCAAACAGAACAGCTCTAAACATTGAGATAAGGCAAGTTTTTCCGCATCTAATTCAGAGACAATTGGCGATCTCCGTCGTTTTGTAGCCTCTGGCTGTGACGTCACGTCCACACGGTGACCGAAATCTCGCCGCCGCGGGGCGCTGCTGTGACCTCTGCACTCACCGCCCAGGGATACTCGTGGGGACTGGCGTAAACTCCGCCGGCCATCCGCCGCCGCCGTCCGTAAGCGCTGGAGTAGCCGCAGCAGCTCGACGTCTCTGGCGTGCCCTGGTGGGGCGGCGCCGCCCGCTGCCGCTCGGAGCGGCGGAACGCCACCACCCGGCGCAGCCAGCGCCGCAGGGCGGCCCGTGGGAGGTCGCCGCCAAGCGGCGCCAGCTGCGGGCGCGTCAAGCCGCCGCTAGGCGGCGCCAGCTGCGCGTCCGTCCACCCGGTGCTCGCCGGTGTCGCTGCTGATGGCGTGGAGCTGTTGACTCCCGTGCCGGTGGCTGTGATGTTCGCCGGGGACAGCCACCCGGCGCCGTTGTCCGTGTCCGGAGACGGCCGCCCGGTGCTGTTGTCCGTGTCCGGAGACGGCCGCCCGGTGCTGTTGTCCGTGTCCGGAGACGGCCACCAGGTGCTGTTGTCCGTGTCCGGAGACGGCCACCAGGTGCTGTTGTCCGTGTCCGGAGACGGCCGCCCGGTGCTGTTGTCCGTGTCCGGAGACGGCCACCAGGTGCTGTTGTCCGTGTTGATGATCTCTTGTGGCGGCGTGGCGACATTTGGGTCGAATATCTCTTCGTTCAGAGCGGCTGTCTGAAAGCAAAGCTTTTGTCCTGTAACGTGCTGGGACGGGACGTCAACATCAAAACTGTCCGGTTTTTGCCGTGACTTTTTATTCCAAAAGGTCACGGTGAAGTAATGAGTCAAAGACGGCAGCATTGTCCACAGCACCAGCATGTTGTAGTCAGGGCCATCGTCCAACCCCCTCATCATCTTTCTCTTGCTTTATCCTGAATCTTCGCGTCGGCCACGAGTGGACCGAGAGGCCCCCTGGAGAGAGCCCCGACCGGAACCTCAGCGCACGCTCTGGAGGCCCCTGGAGAGGCCCCAACTGGACGCTCAGCGCATACTACGAGAGGCCCCCTGAAGAGAGCCCCCAACCGGACGCTCAGCACACACTCCGAGGGGCCCCCTGAAGAGAGCCCCCGACCGGACGTTCAGCACACACTCCGAGAGGCCCTCTTGAGAGGCCCCCGACCGGACGCTCAGCGCACACTCCGAGGGGCCTCTGCGCGGGTCTAGGTTCGCGGTTGGGCCCTCAAGCGCATGTAGTCCTGCCCCGCCGTTACCCATTCTCCTCCATTCCATGACCCAATGATCATGTCTGGTCGAACGGGCTCCAATTTAGACATCCCAACAACCAATCCTCGTCGTGTCCAGATAGTGACTCCGGGACACGCTCCCCATCCTTTGTTTTTAACTGATTGTCTGTAATGCCATGTTGACACTTAAAAGGAGTGTCCCACGTTTGCGACATATTGCAAAAACACACTCTAGTGGAATTTCACGACTAGTTATGTCTGATAATGGCACTAGGTAGTGCAACTGTAGCACCGTCAAGGCAAAACAAAGTTTTAGTTTTAGTTTTATTTGCATTAAGGTTTTTCAATTCGAATTATCTTCATGTCCAAGGTACATTGTCAACGCTCTGCAACAACACTTCGTCTTTTCCTTGCAGTCGCGATCCCCGTCTCCATGACAACCACCGTGTGCTCCTGGAGCGAATAAAAGAACATTTGTCATTGGCCCGGCGGCCTTCGCTCTGTTACCGAGAACTGGTTGAAGTTTGAAATGCGCCTCGAGAAGACCCACTGGGGTGAACGCCATAGAAAGCAGACCTTTAATGAGGGTATGAAACAAGGGAGAAATGAAAGGTCATAGTAAAACACTTCGTTGAAATCGCGGGGTAAATGCTTCCTGTTCGCATGTCTTTTTGTCTGAGAGAGTGTTTGAGTGTCTGAAACAGAGTGTTCCAGGGTTTCGTAGCATTTATTGCATAAACATTTTGACGCATTAATATGTTTCAAACATGATAGAACACACACGTTGGAAAAGGAAGGCAAATGAAACGCATTACTTTCGAAGTGGTGAGCAGGGAGTGAAATGAGATTTCTGCGGCAAAGGGTCGTCTGCTTGAAATCGCAGTTGTGAGCTGTTCAGAAGAATTTCGAGGAAGCTGGTATTACTGTTCAAATCGTACGCACCTGACGTAAAAATATGTGAAAAGTACAGCAAAAAGGTGAGATACTCCCTTTAAGCTATTGGGACGGACTTGCAAAAACAAGCAGATTAAGAACATGCCATATCATCTGAAGTCGTGCAACAAATTTTGCGCGCATGACTTGCACGAAATTCGTCGCACATTCAGTTTTGACCAGACCCGAGTTATCTCTCACTGCAAAATTTTCTGTTTCCGTTCGCTACAATGTCATATAACATGCGTGAGTCGGCCCTAGCAAATTTCACGTGCTCCAGATTGGTGAGGCCCGAGGGCCTTCGCTTTATTAGCAATACACGAGTTGGGTATTGATCAATACACTTTCGCCAACTGTTTGAAAGCAGCGTTCCAATTTCATTCGCCTCTCACCGTCAGCGTTGCAAAGACAGCAGTGGCCAGTAGGCAGAAGTGGCCAAGGCCAGCCATTCTCTTCTCTTCAGCCAGTCCTCAGCGGACTCCCACTCCCATACTACTGTGAAGATGGACCTCGTCCACCCCAGGTCCGAGACCGCCCTGGCACGCACAAAAACTGGACCAGGTCCTTTCCAAGTGGTCGGCGCGCTTGTCGTGTCTCCACAACATGCCGCCTCAATTAACCCAAGAAGACCGGTGAAGCGTATACGCTCCAGCCCCAGTCACGTTTACCATAGCTCAACCTGATACGCCGCTGGTGTGTAGGCGATGATTTACGTGGACCAGTTTTTAGTCCACCTAACGGCTTCGGAAGCATTAAACTTTCAGCCAGGGCAATGTACCGACTGCCTGGTAAATAGTCATATAATGTGTCACAAAACACGTGGATATATATATATATATATATATATATATATATATATATATATATATATATAATGCGCACTGACACTTATGCACAGCGTGAACATCGTTCAGCAGAGGCCGTCACTTTGCGTACAGGAAACATATCCTTATAGAGAAGGCAGTACTGCAAGCTGTACTTCTCAAATTCGTTTCGTGTCTGCCAATATATCGACAGCTCGACAGGGAATCAAATGTGGATTCGGCTGGCTGCAAGTTTGTGGTTCACGTGCACATTTGTTGGAAATATGACATTTGCCGTGTGTGACGGATTTTAACTTTTTCGGGCACATCTCGGCACTCCGTGCAGGTAGAGGAGTGAACAAGTTTCCGAACGTTGACAAAAGTACCTCCTACAATTTCATTACGCAACGCAAGTTTATGCGACGCACCGTCGTGCACACAAATTTTCGTAATATTTGTAAACGTTAGGCTTTCAAAAAACACCGCTGAATACCAGACGCGACCGTCAATAGTGCGTCAACGCACGACTTACGCGCAAAAATGTATTTACCAAGCAAGGATGTGCCAGTGCAATGGAACTACAATTGCGTAAACTATTCACAAAGGTTGATGGTATAGGAACATTTACCACAGTCCACGAGCCAGATGAAAGAAGCTTTTTCCCATCTACGGCAGAACGCACGCGGTCCGAAAAGTAGAGATCTGGTTCAACAGTGTCGGTGGACGGAAACCGCGCTGGGACGAGGAAAGGAGACGTTTGGAAAATAGCTAGTGGTGAAGCTGATGCTGTAGCGGCTGCTCCACCACCTTAGAGGTGCCAGGCAGGATGAAGAGCGGACGAAAGTTGTGATGCCTAAAACAAACCCGAGTATGTCTTCTTAAGTATGTCCGTCGCCTTCTGAAAGTCATATGGATAGAATATTCTACTTTTATGAGTTTCGCTTGCAAAGGTATACTGATCTTTAGCGTCCACACGCCAGATGCCATAATTTGAAATATCGACAGGCTTCCATGGTTTGCCAAGGTCTGGCAATTGTAATGGGGAGGCGAAGTATATATATATATATATATATATATATATATATATATATATATATATATATATATATATATTCAACATATATATTCAACATATATATATATATATATATATATATATATATATATATATATATATATATATATATTGTAATGGGGGGGGCGAAGTATGCATATATATATATATATATATATATATATATATATATATATATATATATATATATTGAAATATCGACAGGCTTCCATGGTTTGCCAAGGTCTGGCAATTGTAATGGGGAGGCGAAGTATATATATATATATATATATATATATATATATATATATATATATATATATATTGAAATATCGACAGGCTTCCATGGTTTGAGGCCTGGCAATTGTAATGGGGAGGCGAAGTATATATATATATATATATATATATATATATATATATATATATATATATATATATTGAAATATCGACAGGCTTCCATGATTTGCCAAGGCCTGGCAATTGTAATGGGGAGGCGAAGTATATATATATATATATATATATATATATATATATATATATATATATATATATATATATTGAAATATCGACAGGCTTCCATGGTTTGCCAAGGTCTGGCAATTGTAATGGGGAGGCGAAGTATATATATATATATATATATATATATATATATATATATATATATATATATATATATATATATTGAAATATCGACAGGCTTCCATGGTTTGCCAAGGCCTGGCAATTGTAATGGGGGGGGGGACGAAGTATACATATATATATATATATATATATATATATATATATATATATATATATATATCGATATTACGTGTACATATGTATTGGAAAGCATATTTTGGTACGGAGAAAACAAATGAGGCATGGGTAATTAAAGTAAGACAAAATTCTTTTTCACTTTGATGCATATCAAATACACTCATAATGGGAACACTATAAAGACACAAACATATTGCCAAAGTCACATCAGTAGTGCTCAGCGCCCACCATCTCATAGTTAAAGGGCTGTACAAGAATTTGTTTGTCTGTTTAGGGCCGGAGGGAGATTATTAATGAATATACTTTCCAAAATTTGAAGGCGTCGTCTGTCATTGCACGTCCGTAAAATGTCAGTGTTGTGTGTCAGTTGTTGTTGCGTTAATGTAATGTGTTCGTGTCGCATGTGGTCCAGAGGTGTCCCGTCACGTAAGCGCACTGTCAGGCGTCGTGAGAGTGTCGTTATGACCACACCAATGTAGTGTATGAAACGAAGTTTTCAGCCTTCGATGTTGCATTTGAATTGATACACTACATTAGTACATTTTAGTTTGTCGGGTTTGTATATAATGCTATGCATGAATTTCGAATGCCGGGTGTCACCACGAAATATAGCACATTTTTTTGTCCCCAAGTCCTTCAACCGTAAATCAAATTAAAAAATATACTTTCAGCCAAAGCGTGATGCATGCAAATTCATCCTCATACAAAATTAAAATTGCAAACATCTGTCACGCTTGATGCTGACGGTAACACGTGTATCAAGCGTCCTCCTTTGCATTCAACATACGTGGTGGCATGCCCCTGTGCCTCCTGGGCCACGTTAACACCCGTTTGACGTCATCCCGCGTGTACTTCATTTTACGGAATATTTGGTTACGGAATATTTGTATTCTGAACACACGTGTATGTATTAATGACAATATACCTTTTAAAATTTTGGACACCTCGCCAATTCTTATGTTTCAATACTCTGTGCTTTTGGTGACTGGTGAGGGTGTTGTGGAAGAAAAACCGGACATCATGGTATTGATCACGAATGACCGGGTTTCGGGGCTATGCAGTGTTCACGGCATGATCTACCTTGATTTAGCCCACAGCCTGTGTCTGAGGCCAGCCACGCAACAGGTGGCATTGGCGGCTTTCCGGTGCGTTACTGGCGCGTATCAAGTCGGATAATGTTGAATCACTGGGTGTTTTACTGATGATGATGATGATGATGTTCAGCCTGCGTCGCACAGCTCGTGTCACGACTGTACCTGCTCCGGTGACCAAGAATTGGTCTCAGCCCTTAGCAGTCCCAAACCCAGCGTAAACATGTCTTACTCACCATTATGTGTGAGAAGCCACGCACTATGACTTGATGTTTGCCGGTATGACCGTCTGCGCTCGCCGTCAGTGTTGCAATCTTAGCCCACTGTAGCAACCGGTCGCCGAGATTCAAACCTTTTATAACAGGTTATAACAGGCTAAAATGTTATTTGAACCTGTTATATGTTCCTGTGTCGACCCCGGGCCCCGTTTTTTCCCACCTTAACGCTTACCAAATGCCGAAAATAAGCTCAGACGGGACACTGGATAATGCTCATACCACAGACTGTAAGTGGCGCGAAAAAAATACTTCTGCTGTGCAGAGATGACAATTTCGTGAGATTGTGAACTTGAGCTCAGGACCCGTCCGACTTTCAATGTTTGGTCGTGTGCAACCTTGGGCAGCAGTCTTGACACAGCCGGAGGTAGCAAAAATAACAACTTAGTTCTTTTATCTTTTGTTCTTTATCATTACTGTCACCACTAGATAATGGTAGATGAAACGCCTTCAACAAGAATTGTCTCGATTTGTCCCGCACGAAAACATACACAATATTCTTGTTGTATTCAACAATGCGGATGCCTGGTATGGTTTACATGACATGCACATTGCACAGACACTATAGCAAGTTTCTGCTGAAACTTTGGGGACGGAGGAATCCGCTGATTTCAGCTAAATAGTTATTTACGACCATTCACACCAAAACAGTGAAAGGCTGGCGTATATCTCAGACACATAATCCTACCCATACGCCAATTTCTCAGTTTCAAGCTACGCACCACGCACGCGGTGTCCGACGCAGCGGACGCTGCATACACGCTCACTCCGTTAACATGCGAGTAACAGCCTCCATTTTGTTATCTTGGCGAGATAAACTCGCGAAGGACGGGGCTTAGCTCCATGGGCGTGAGCGCGCGCACCTCGAACACGGACCGTATGAACGCACATGCGCAGGAATGCTCGCTTTTCTGGGCACGGCCCGTGAACCCACACACTTCAAGCGGGGGGTTGTTATGACGCCATGCACATGTGAAACTGTCATGATCTGTATGCTCCTGAACAATCGTTTACAGGTCGTGAGTTAAAAGAGCGATATTTGTATCACTACTCCTAAAAACCCAGCCCGAGTGAACTGGCATCCCCTACACTCGGCTTTCACATTGTTCTACCTGCACAAAAACGTCTCACCGTTTACGAAACGCACAATAATTCACCTCATCACACGCCAGATGGCACCACCAGTCATCCGGAGTCGTTCTTAACGATTTACAGACAAAAACATGACAGCGCTCGCGGTCAACGCAGACCGTCGTAATTAACCGCATCACCTGCTAGATGGCAGCACATGCTGTGCTAAGCACAGTAGTTGGCTCGGCAGACGCTAGATGGAACAGGCGACGCACAAAGCTGTTCTCGTCATCGCGGCAATGCGCTGTTGCGTACAACAGGGCATCATCACAGCGCATGACGGGCGGCACGGCGCTGGGGCAGCGATCAGCCCGGCACCACGCTGGGGACGTCCGGGAGCCATTGCTGTCCCGGGAGCCGCCGCTGCTCCGGGAGCCACTGCTGCCCCGGGAGCCGCTGCCGCTTCGGGGGCCACTGCTGCCCCGGGAACTGCCGCTGCCCCGGGAGCCGTTGTTGCCCCGGGAGCCGCCGCTGGCCCGGGGGCCGCCGCTGCCCCGGGAGCCGCTGCTGCCCCGGGAGCCGCTGATGCCCCTGGAGCCATCGCTTGCTGCTGCACCTGGAACCTCCGCTGCCCCGGGGAACCGCCGCTGCTTCGGGAACCGCCGCTGCCCCGGGAGCCGCTGCTGCCCTAAGAACCGCTGCTGCCCCCGGAGCCGCCACTTGCTACTGCTCCAGTGACCACCGCTGCTTCTGCCCCTGGAGTCACTGCTGCCCAGGTTGTCACTTGCCCACGTCGCTAGGGATGCTTCAAGGCTACGGCGGCGCCGCCAGGGGCAGCGGGCAGCGGCGCGCTGCCAGGGCGGGCCACACGCACGGCGTGAGAAGCGGCGTCACGCACGAAGGAGAGCAGCAACACGCGGCACGAACCGGTCGGCAGCGGCAACGCCCCACAGCGTCAAAGGCCGGCTAGCTGCGAGCCAGCGTCAGTGTTTTCGTTTCACTTCCAACAGCTGGGGGTAGTTCTCCACAATGTTGAGCAGGATTCCGTCAATGTAAGCGCGCAGCTGCTGGTTCACCTCCTGCTGCTCCAGCAACGACTTCTTCAACTGAAACGTTGGAGACGTAGTTGAGTTGCGAACCGCGGAAGAGTGCATCTACCGGAAAACTACAAACAATGATGAGAGTACTACAATGTACTAGAGTACTACAATGCGTCTCTTGGTGGAGGCTTCTACACTGAATGACAGTGGGTACCGGACAGTGTGCACTACTTTTTCAGCACCATACATTTTGGATAGTGCTGCTTCTTGAGTAGAAATGTCTCAGTACGGAAATCCGGACAAGGTTGATCAGATGACAATAAAATATTCAAATTATTCGACTTGGACCACATGAACACCCAGTTTAAATCATCAAACAGTTTTTTTCCTTCTTCTCCGTGACATGCGCCAGCACCTCCGCGAAAAGCGAATGTAATGGAAGGAAAAGATCCTGGCACCCGAGCTCAAGTTCATGCCGTGATATTTCCCTGCACTTGGGACGTTGCGGGCCTACAGGAGCCATGGTCATATCAGCACGCATCGAAAAACGTATCCAGTGGCAGCACGTCGTGAATGACGCCCTTTGACACAGAGGTCAGGAAAGCCCTGCTAAGGTGGTTTCCCACAGTTTCGACCCTTTGTTCTCTTAAGGATTCATCGTATGTTACCGTACAGCGGAAGGAAGGCTGAATAATTCTTGGCTGTGGTTATTGTAAGGCTGGTGAAAATATACACATTTTAACTATTCATAAATTCTGCAGAAACAGTGCAAGGTACCAAGTTGTTTCAACCGAGCATTTTCCGTGGAAAATGGCCCGCTAGTCAGACAACCATTCAAACTAAAAAGTCGTTTCAGTTACTAAAATCCTGCATATGTCTGCATAAGTTCCCGAAGCATGCCCTGAGCCGCTCCATGTGCAAAGCCTTCGCCAAAGCGCCAAACCCAGGCCTTAACCAAAAATCAAAGGAACAAAAAAGAAACAGCAACAATACTCCGCATTCCGAATCTAGACTCAGCGCATTCGTTGACCCCATACGACATCCAAAGAACACCACGCTCATGGTCCCTCCCGTCTGATGACGCGTCGGAGCCACACCAACAGGGGTCCGGCGGCATGCGAAGAGAGATGCGGGCAGAAGAGCAGCCATGCACCAATGCCCACTGCCCTTCGCCCGGCGCATGTGAGCCCGTTAGTGAATTAGTGGCACACATAGCAGCTGTTAGTGGCTTCCAGCGACGAATGCGGCCGCCACCTCACCTTTTGTGAGTTCTCCGCACTGTCAACCTTAAAACAGAGGACACCGTTTATCATTAATGACGGCTAGTGGAGTTATCTAGTATTTATATGCTACGCCAAGTACGTGTGTGGCATACTGCATGACTGAAGTGGCAGGGAAAATTTCAGTGGCTTCACAGGGTCCCGATTCCTCCGCAGGCAAGATTTTATCCTGTCTTGTCTCAGTTCGGTCCCCGACCCTACACTCACTCACAAGCACATTCATTATCAAACCTAAGCAGGTCGATGTGGTCCAGGCTGTTTTACTCCTAATCACCAACCTCCATTCAGCATGCCTACTTGTTCTACTACCTCGCCCTTCGCACGCTCTAAGCCGTCGTCTACTTTCTCTCTTGACGTTCCTTCTCTACCCTCGTATCAGTATCGATTCTATCGACGTACACAGGAACAACCTTACTTTGCCTGCGCCAACCATCCGCCTCTGCGAGGTATCTCCTGTGTCTAACCGCCGGGGGGGGGGGGGGGGGGGAGGTACTGCGAGCCTGTACGTCACGTTGGGGCTTCGTCTGAGTCCGAGCACCCTGGCGCGTCTGTTACACCAGCAGCAGCAGAGCCCCGGCCCTCATCCCGGCACCAGCGGCGGCGCGGCCCGCGCCACCGCCGCTGGATGGCGCGACCGCGTACGGCCGCCGCCACCCGCGGATGTCCGACGGACAGGCCGATGCTGGGCACAGGGACGGGGACGGAGACGGGGCAGGGACGGGACAGTGGCGGGAACGGTGGCAGGGACAGGAACAGGGACAGGGACAGGGACAGAGACAGAGACAGAGACAGCGACGGGGACAGGAACGGGTGACGGGGACGGGGTCGGTGGCTGGAAAGGGGACAAGGGACGGGCACAAGCACGGGCACGGGCACGGGAGCGGGCACGGGCACGGGCACGGGCAGGGACGGCTGGGCGCAGCGCGCGCGAGGTCAGCCAGACCTCCAGACAGCGCACTGCAGGAGACGGAACAGGACGGGAGCGCAGCAGGACAGAGGTACGTCACTGGGCGAGCCCTCACGCACCTGGTCTCCCGACATGTCTCCCAGCTCGGCAGCCAGACTCTTGGTGCCCGAGTTCAGCAGCTGCATGCCCTCGTGCAGACCCGTGGTGAGTAGCTGAGCCTGCAGCTCCTCGTTCGACTCCTGCAGCTCTGGGGACGGACAGAGCCACGCGACGCTGGTGTCACAGGCGGCGCCGGTGTGGCAGTTCTAGCACGGCTAGGGGCACCAGGGACCAGGGGTGCAGTTTCATATTCAGTTAGGGAGATGGCCAAAGCCCCCCTCCCCAACACAGGCTACAGCCGCTCAACTTTGTGGAGATAGTGGGCTAGATCTGGGGAGAAATATTTTTGTTGGCATATTCTGGGGGCAGTGTAGGTTATTTTTCACTGTTCAGGCCCTTTCCCAACCCAGGTTGTGAAACTACGCCCCTGTCAAGAATAACACCTGGGTACCAGATCTCCAAGTTCATTGCAAGCATCCTTCTCAGGCACAGCAAACGTGCACGCTACATCTCATCTCATTACAAACATCCTTCTCATGCACAGTAAACGTATACACTACGTCTCAGCAACACGCTTTGTATCGATCTTCTCCGAGTAGGCCCATCGTTACGTGACTCAGCCCACGTTGCTTTGCTACTTGCCAGCTATACGCTCCAAACGCACACGGACACGATACAGCTACGGTAAGCTTTGCAAATACCTCACAAAGTCTGTTGTTGCATAGCCTGACGTCTGACCTTTGTCCTGTCGGACCTGGAGGCTCCACTTCGTTCTCCGGACAGAGCTGGCGTCTCACCTTTGTTCTCCTGCTGGAGCTCGCGACTCACAATTATTCCTCGCCAAGGTGGCGCCTCAACTTTACTCTCCCGCCTAAGCTGACGCCTCACCTTTATGCTCATGTCAGAAATGATGCTTCACCTACGTTTCCCCGTCACATCTGGCGCCTCACCTTTGTTCTCCCGGACCTGGCACCTCACCTTTGTTCTCTTGTCGGAGCAGGTGCTTCACCCTTGTTCTCCTGCTGGAGCTGGCGCCTCACCTTTGTTCTCCTGCCGGAGCTGGCGCCACACCTTTGTTCTCCTGCTGGAGCTGGCGCCTCACCTTTGTTCTCCTGCCGGAGCTGGCGCAGCTCGGCCTCCAGTTCCGAGTGCTGCAGCCGGATCAGACCGGACTCGTCCGACTCCGTCTTGAGGCGCAGACTCGCCGTCCGCTGCGTCTCCTCCAGCTCGCGCGAGAGCTCGGCCATCATCTGATGGCGCCGGCAGAGCACAAAGGTCAGCGGGGCACGAGAACACACTTACGTCATAGGAGATTTGCACGCCACCGAGTCACGCGAGCTCGGCTCAGCAGACATCCGTCCGGCTCCTGCCATCGTCACAACATAGGCTAACGATCGTCTGACGTAGACATCTGAGATGTGTTTGGCAGACCACTTCCGCTTGAGCACATCCTGGCCTCCTTTCGACGTTCTCTTCTCTACATGCCGGAGTTTTTCTGGCACATCAAAATTTGAACAAAAAGGCTCCATTCATAGTCATGGTCCCCTTCCCGTTAGTCCTATTCGCATCCTACGTGAGTATGGTATGCATTTCTCTCTCAGCTTTTGTTCATAGCCCCAAGATCATTTACACATACCGAGACCTGGACATTGGTTGCGGGACTTACGGGGTTTCGTACTTTGCACTACCTATTTCACCTTTATTCCAGTGGACACCCCTACAGCTCCTCAATGGGAGGGGGAGGGAAATGGCCACAGCGGCGGGAGCCACCCTACAGTGTGCCCCCCCCCCCGAGCCTCCTGCTCCTGACCTGGGCCTGTGCGCTGCGCTGGCTCTCCAGCTCCGAGCAAGCCCGCCGCTCCAAGTCGACGGCCCGTCGCGTCTGCTCGCGCGCCTCGTCCAGCGCCGCCTGCAGCTCGACCAGCCGCTCGTCCAGCGCGGCACGCTCGTCGGCCGAGCCGCGCAGCTGCTGCCGACAGCGGTCCGCCTCCGCCTCGGCGAACCGCAGCTCTTTCTCCAGACTCAGAGACCTGAAGGAGTCGGGCGACGTCAGCCGAGAGTGGGAATCGAGCAGGGAAAGGGGTGTCAAAGAGCGAGGCCAGAAACAGACAGAGGTGGCAGGGAGCAGGGGATGGAAACAGACAGGGGTGACAGAGAGCGAGAGACAGACAGAAAGCGGGTGACAGACAGAGGCAGGGGTGACAGAGAGCGGGAGACGGACAGGGACAGGGAAGACAGAGAGCAGGGAACGGACAGGGACAGGGGTGACAGAGAGCGGGGGACGGACAGGGACAGGGGTGACAGAGAGCGGGGGACGGACAGGGACAGGGGTGACAGAGAGCGGGGAAAAGACAGGGACGGGATGGCAGAGAGTGAGGAACGGACAGGAGCAGGGGTGGCAGAAACCAGATGAAAGATAGGATGATTTCGCTAGCAGTTCGCTCAAGAAACGTGACATGTGAGCACCTGACCACCGATGTGCCGAGCAGCCTCAAAATTACGACCGTCTTTGGGACTGCTCTGATGTGTCGCGGAAGCCGGCTGTCATCAGAATGTTACGTGGCCGCACCAGGTGTGACACGCCCTGACCTGATCTGGTGGTTTTCCACTTCTAGCAGCTTCTCCCGTTCGAGCCGCTGCATCAGCTCCCTGTGGCGCCTCTTCTCTGAGTCCAGCTGCTCCTCAGCCCGCATCTCCGCGTCTCGCAGCTGAAATGGGCCGCGGGCCGGCGCCGGTCAGCCATCTGCTGATCCTCAGACGCGCCGGTCAGCCACCAGCCGACCCTCAGATGCGCCGGTCAGCTGCCAGCCAACCCTCAGACGCGCCGGTCAGCCACCAGCCGACCCTCAGACGCGCCGGTCAGCCGCCAGCCGACCCTCAGACGCGCCGGTCAGCCGCCAGCCGATCCTCAGATGCGCCGGTCAGCCGCCAGCCTACCCTCGGACGCGCCGATCAGCCACCAGCCGACCCTCAGACGCGCCGGTCAGCCACCGGTCGACGCTCAGACGCGGCGCACACGGCCCCTGACGGACCTCATCACACGCGTTCTCGTCTGACGTGGCGTCGTAGATCACCGCGTTCTCAGACACGCCACGAGACGTGGGAAAATACGAGGACAGGAGGCACTGTCTGACAGTACTTCTGAGCTCCGTATTCATCTAGCAAACCTGCTGAGCGATTGCAAATCGCACAGTAAACGAAAAAAATGATTGCTCATGAAAGTATTGACTAATTATTTAGTGCAACGAACATGCTAAACGAGAGCATGCTCTCGCAACGGCTTGACGTATGCTCGGAAGCCCGACCACAGGCCCGGAGCCCCGCCGGCCGGTGCCCTGCTTCAGACCCGGAGCCCCGCCGGCCGGTGCCCTGCTTCAGACCCGGAGCCCCGCCGGCCGGTGCCTTGCTTCAGACCCGGAACCCCGCCGGCCGGTGCCCTGCTTCAGACCCGGAGCCCTGCCGGCCGGTGCCCTGCTTCAGACCCGGAGCCCCGCCGGCCGGTGCCTTGCTTCAGACCCGGAGCCCCGCCGGCCGGTGCCCGACCTCAGACCCGGAGCCCCGCCGGCCGGTGCCCTGCTTCAGACCCGGAGCCCCGCCGTCCGGTGCCCGAAGTCAGACCCGGAGCCCCGCCGGCCGGTGCCCTGCTTCAGACCCGGAGCCCCGCCGTCCGGTGCCCGAAGTCAGACCCGGAGCCCCGCCGGCCGGTGCCCGAAGTCAGACCCGGAGCCCCGCCGTCCGGTGCCCGAAGTCAGACCCGGAGCCCCGCCGGCCGGTGCCCTGCTTCAGACCCGGAGCCCCGCCGTCCGGTGCCCGAAGTCAGACCCGGAGCCCCGCCGGCCGGTGCCCGAAGTCAGACCCGGAGCCCCGCCGTCCGGTGCCCGACGTCAGACCCAGAGCCCCGCCAGCCCGGAACCCGACCTCAGACCCGGAGCCCCGCCGGCCGGTGCCCGACGTAAGACCCGAAGCCCCGCCGGCGTACCTGTTCCTCCATCATGATGAGCCGCGCCTGCAATGTGGCGTTCTCCTCCTTGCTCCTGGTATAGCGGTCGTCCGTGTTGTTCTGGTTCTCGGCCAGTACGGTGACCTGCCGTTCCAGCACCTGCACCTGCGGCAGGAGGCAAGGTCAGGAGAGGTCAGGCGGGCGGGGAGGCAGGCGTCAGCTGACACAGGTGAAGGTTAGGTTAGAGGTTAGATGGCAGAACTCTTGGTTAGAGTAATGGTACATATTGCATAACGGGAAATGAGACATTCTATGTTCCTTTTGCTGCGAGTTGGGAGCTCGGAGATCCGCTTCGACGAATAATTGTCATAATACATGGGATATGAAGCACTGCACACTTCCGGTGACAGACGGACACCTATGCAGACAATGTCCCAACGCTATCGTAGTTTTAGTTCGCATCACGACACTGTAATTAATCTCGGCACCGAATCGAAACATTCCTAGACGTTCGCAGGCAAGCACCAAGCTCACTCCTGAAAAAATATATTTACAGCAACACAGAATTCTCCACGAGAGGGCCGTGCATGGGCACAAAATCATGTCCGCTAAGCTGAGCCCCTGGAGGACGCGCTACATCTGGAGGACACGCTGCGAGTCGTGTGTGCCAGGTGGCGCGACACGCTCCCAAAGCGTGATCTCCCGGTATTGTTATCCGCACAAAATTTTTTGAACGCCTATGACGTCATAAATGACGCGGCGTAGCACATCGACGAGCTGCCGTTACTTCGAAGCTATCGCCAACCTTGCCCCATACATGACGCTCAGGCCATTGGCGTTAACGCTACGACGTGTCCATCATGACGTCATGAGTCACACGTTGCCTAGCGACGGCCACTGTCGGGCAAGCCTCAGCTTGCCCGACATGTCATATCCGCCGGCCCGATAACTTCACGGGATCAATGGCGGCAAGAGTGTCCTGACCAGCGGCCCGGGGCGGCCTTCCTCGGCCACATCGAGCCGGCGAGGGGGTAAGGTTTGTCGGCCGGCCGCCGGTAGCCACACGCGGCACACGAGGCGGCGCGCTGCGCCGGTCTAGTCGCCCCTTGACCAGGTCCTCGCCCGCGGGATGGGCTCCGGCAGGATTGAATACGTTCCGACCATGATCACCGCAGCCTCCGCGCTGCACCCGAAACACGGTCAGCCCAAGCGAAATATTACGCATCTTGTAAGTGAACTGCATAATGCATTGCACACATCGAGACGTGACGTTAGATCCGCAGTCGATGTGCAGTTACTTCAATTCACACGGCGCCTCCAAATAGTTCTCGTTCGTTCGCCGGAGAGCGAGCGACAGTCGCGAGAGGTGGCGTGGGGCGGAGAACCTCCCGCGCCTCCCACTCACTTTCTCGTGCGTGTCCAGGTACCACGAGTACAGGTCCGTCTCCCCGAACGCCGTGCCGCGAAAGCTGAACAGGCCCTCCCACCAGTCGTACTCGAGTTCCCCGCTGCCATCCGCCCTGACCTCCGGCGTCGACCTGGCCTCGGCGTCACCCGCCCGGCGACGCGTCTGCGGCGAGCGCGCGGAGCGCAGAAACTGGCGTAGCTGCGACGACACGACGCTGTTGTAGACGGGCACCTCCAGCAAGCCTTGGCCAGTGTCCTCCAGGTCCAGGTCGCAGAGTGACCTCAGGTCGCCGCTCGAGGAGACCAGCTCATCTTCCAGGCCGCTGTCGGCCACGTCGGCGGGGTCAGTGACCCGGATGGCCGGCTGGTCGGCCGTGAGCTGCGGCATCTTCTCAGACATTGGATCTCCACCGATGCCGTCTTCTCATTCCAACACCTGTGCACGGCGCCAGCTGTGACAAGGAAGTTGGGCAAAAGCGTGCGCCAGCTGCTTGACGTCGAGCTAAATATTCCGAGCCTAGATTTGTGAACACAGGATGCTGTTTGTGGAAGGATTCCTATGCAAGGCCGACCCTTAGCTTTGACCGTGACCTCCCCGTCCACAGCAGTTCTCCAGCCCGAGGGAGGGGTTGAGGGACACCCGCTGTGAATGTGGAAAGCGTGACCCGATTTCACGAGAACCCTTCCAAATCCCCTGCAGGGCAAGGTCCGACCCACCGCCGCGTAGCAAACAGCGAACGGAACTGCCGAGTTTCGCTCGCCGGGTGACCTCCTGCTGACCTTGGAAGTCGGGCATCCATCCAGCCGCAACACTTCCGCAGACAGCAAGACAGCGGGCACCATGGACCGCGATTGACGTCTTTGGTTCGCACTGAGCACTGGCAGCAAGCCACCTGGTGCCCCACGCATCCTTGACGGAGCGGCGACCAGTGACGTCAGATAGCTGTGTGGCGGCACGCAAACTGAGAGATGCCCCACGGGACGCATCATTATGGACCTAAGACGGCCACGACGCATGTGCCACACACCATAACTGAACACAACGAGCGTTTACAGAACATCTTATCTGGGCCATACTTCCCCTTGCGACACCCCCAAAAACGTCACTGGGTCTACCGGTGACGTCATATCCGTTGCAGGTCAGACCGTGACGGCGACAGACGCTCATTGTCTAGCTCATTCCAGCACCTGCCCAGTGCTAACAACCACGTGGAGCTCAGTCTGCTGACGGCCCCCGGGCTGCCGGAGGGTGGACGCCATCTTGGAAATTCTGGGGCACAACTGGGGCAACCAGATACAGACCCAGGGCAGCGTGATAGACCTAGAGCACGCTGAACAAGACATAGGGGAGCTTGAAGCATACCTGCCCGGGGCAGCACGCGTTGGACCTGGGTGGCTGGCATCAAGCAAGCCTAGGGCAGCAAACGATCGAGTCGGAAAGGCGTGCACGCAACCGAGAGACTCGAAATTGTCCGGAGAGGGAAGGTTACAAGCACTGGGCTCAGCTGAGGGGCAGGGTTGCCCTGAAGACTGGACTGAACAGAGGGCCCGGGATTCTCATCTAGACGACCGTCGGCTCAGACGACGAAATGGTGCTTATCCGCCGAGCTATAACGTGAAGCTGGCATGCTTTTGTCCAACCTTGGTCACTTACGGACATTGTATGTAATCGTAGCACAAAAAGCTAAGCGCAGGCACATGCAAACCATGCACCCAATGTCGTCTCTGAGCGGGTACGATTTCACGTCCCAAACCATACCAGAGTGAAAAATCAAGAAAAAGCTGACCGAACTGACACGCTAGCTGGACTTGGTGCCGTCAAGCAGCTGGCGCACACTCCGGCGTCTCGAATCGAACGCTTGTCCCATTTGCCTGTGGTCGTCACTGACGTCGTACCGTCCGCACGCACGGAGACCCGCACTTCATGGGGTTATTGGTGCTCCAGCGCCGGCACAGCGACTTCTTGCCGTATTTGTCCCACTCCGACGTGTAGCTCCCCTGGACGCGTTCACTGCTCTCCCACAATCACTGCACTGACGCATGGGGCCGCTCAAGCACCGCCACCTTCCCGCACTTTCACGAAGTTGATGTCGCTCGCTACGCCCGTCTCGCCGCCGACGTCGCCCTCGACACACTAAAACGCTGCTGCCTCCCTGTACTGTCACGGATTCAGCGTTGCTTGGAGCGACCACTCCTACCAACACCAGCACCAACACCCCGAGTCCGCACAGCCGCCGTTCGTCCCGGCGCGACGGTGGCGCCACCTCGCCCCCTCCGCAGTCTGGCCCCGCCCGCGCGCAGCTCTCTCGCCCACGGGCGGTGGCAGCCCCCACAGTGACGTCGGCGCACCCCGCCGCAGGCGTACGTGACGGCCACGGCCGCAGCCCGCCGCCCTGTGGCCTATTTTTAACGCGCCCCGCAGCCGCCGCCAGCGGCCGCGCGGGGGCTGTGGCGGCGCTGCCGTCGCCTGGCGCCTGACCCGGCTCTGGCGCGGGTCAGGTCTGCGGCGGCCTTAACCGGATGATGTGACTGCACGGGATCTGCCAGCCGCACGGGATCACCGACACCCGCAGGGTGATATCTGTGGTTTGGACTGCAGAGGCGCCTCGCCAGCAGCCCCAGCCTCGCAATCTTGCGTCAGCTCACCATCCATGCTGTCTTATGTCATCGCACCATAAAAACAAAGAAACAAACGGACAGCCGCACGGCCCATGGGCACATGACGACGGAAACCGCGCGGTGCGCCCGTCCGCCGGCCGCGCGCAGTAACCATGACGACTCGCAAGCTGTGCCGACCGGCCACGCTGACCGGCGCCGGAGGTGGGGGGTGGAGGGGGAGGGGACGGATGTCACGACCTCGGCGCCGCGGGCCGCCGCGAAGCTCACGGTCGGCTGGCCCGGCGCACTGCAACGGCAGCCACCGCAGGCGAGGCAACAATGAAGAGCTGCCCGAGCCCGGGGCGGGGATGTGAGGTGTCTGGGCCCGGGGCGGGGGTGTGACGTGTCTGAGCCCGGGGCGGGGATGTAACGTGTCTGGGCCCGGGGCGGGGATGTGAGGTGTCTGAGCCCGGGTCGGGGATGTGAGACGCCATGTCTGGGTCGGGAGTGTGAGGTGTCTGGGCGCATGGCGGGGATATGAAGTGTCTGGGCCCGGAGCGTGGATGTGGTGTCTGGGCCCGGGGCAGGAATGTGAGGTGCCTGGGCCCGGGGCAGGGATGTGACGTGTCTGGGTCCGGGGCAGGGATGTGAGGTGTCTGAGCCCGGGTCGGGGATGTGAGACCCCGTGTCTGGGTCGGGAGTGTGAGGTGTCTGGGTCCAGGACGGGGATGTGAGGTGTCTGAGCCTGGGGCGGGGATGTGAGGTGTCTGGGCCCGGGGCGGAAATGTAAGGTGTATGGCCCCGGGGCGGGGATGTGAGGTGTCTAGGCCCGGGGCGGGGATGTAAAACCCCGGGTCTGGGTCGGAAGCGTGAGGTGTCTGAACCCGGGGCGGGGATGTGAGGTGTCTGAGCCCGGGGCAGTGATGTGAGGTGTCTGGGCCCGGGTCGGGGATGTGAGGTGTCTGGGCCCAGGGCGGAGATATGGGGAACCTGGGCCCACGGCGGGGGTGTGGGTGTCTGGGCCCAAGGCGAGGATGTGGACTATCTGGGCTCAGGGTGTGAGGATGTGAGCTCACTTGCCAGCCGGAGCCGGCCCCGGCTCCGGGTAGAAGGGGTCCTTGTTACGGCGCTGGAGCCAGCAAGCGCTACAGGAGGTAGACAGTGCTCGAGTATGCCCACTTAGATCGCGCCAGTATTTGAGGAGGTCCCCGAGGAGGTCAACGTAGAAGCTTATGCGCCGCCGAACTCGCCGACGCATTTTGATCGCAGATAAGCGATGAGGTAAGACCACGCTATCGTGATGTCCTTAGTGCCTTCAAAACCGCAGCTCACGCAGACCGGCAGATACTTCCCGGGACCGAGCGGCGGCCTACCGTCCTCGCCGGCCGCGGCGGGCGGTGGGAGGGGTCAAAGGGCCGAACCTTGGTTGGCCAGTGAGTCGAGCTCAGCACCGCATGCTGTGCATGCCCTGGATGACGACCTGGCGCAGAAGACCGGCCGAGGCGAAGCGGAAGAATGAGCACGTTTTTTTGGCAATGTCTAGTTTCAGACGGAAACTAATTATTCTCCCAGGTCAGGAATCAGAACGAATATTTTTCACAGCATATGTACACAATTGGGTGCGACCAACTTACCTTATGATTGAGATCATTGACATCATCTTCTATTGAGATGTCGGAATACATGTCTTCTCCATCACAGTTGGAGCTACGACCAGATGAATTAAAGCTAGGTGTTCGGAACACGGGGCTGAAACGGACAGAGACATCTAGTGAGCCCAACGTACACTTGTGTTGTGCTTTGCGACCTCGGCGGCGTGCACCTGGTGGCAGCGAACGTAAGCTACAGTGCTATTATTTCACCACCACATTGTCCACATGCCCAACTACGCACCTGAAACAACGCAGATCCGAGCGAAGTGAATCAGATACAGCCTGTTCGGTAATTGACCGGGCGACCTAGGTTTCTGAACGATACGACTGACGCCTGTCCCTGAACTTCCACCGTCCGGTGACGTCATATAAATCATTTCCAACTCGAACACAGCTGACCCCTGCGCCGAAGTCGGCAAACAGCCGTCCGTCCACACTGTGATGTTGATACGTTAAGGCCCAACTTCGACGGGAACAGTAGGCGACCACATAACTAACGCACTGGCACAAGAAAAACATTAGCACGTTAGCGGGTAAATGCTCTCGTTTACCCGGATCAAAGCCCACTTCCCTTTGCGGTCACTGGTCTTTGTCCACAGCTCAGTTTGCTGTCGGGCCCGACCGAGCGCGGCGCTGTCTAGGGAAGGGTGCTTGAGTAAGACGTACTAGCCAGCATCGCCTGCATTATCTGTGCATACAACATCTTACATTACTCGACTGGCTCGACTTGAAAAAGTGCGTAGCCAACTATCTCATTTTTTCCTCTACAAACGCTCCCGTCTCGCAGCTCCCACTTGGTGCCACACCTCTGCAGCGGCCGTCTCACCGGGCGCGCGTTAGGGCCGTCCGTCAGGAGTGGACACCTCGCGGTCGCCCTGGTTAGCGGTCCCGCCCGAGCATCCTCACATTCCTGGCCTGCGCTTCCCTCCCTCGTCATTAGCATAGCTCTGGAATAGCTATCGATGGCTGAACGAATCTAACTTACTTCCTCTAGCTAACCTCACTAAAAACAACGAAACAAAAGCTTTCTTTTGCAACCCAATAGCCCTACAAAAAACCAAACGCTCGCGAAGTTTCGATGTTCGGGCCATTCTTGAAATGGAACACAAACTACGGATCACTTGTCGCCACACCCGTGGCTTGACACTCCGTACAGGGCAGAGGAAATCTCTCTGTTCACCACGTCACCGACGACCAATGTCACGACCCGTGGGACTTCGCCGAGCACGTCCGCCCGCCACCCACGTGAGCACAGCGCGTCCAGCCCACACCTGCAGCGTCTCCCCGCGGTCGGAGGCTCCCTGCAGCGAGACTCGCGGTGGCGACAGCGGGGCGAAACAACACCCCCCGGGGATCAACCGGATCAGCGGCCGGCTACGACAGCTGACATTACACGCCGATCCGCTGGCTGTGTGACTGCTAACCCCGCGAGGAGATCCTGCAGTCGAGAGAACCGGGCGGGAACTCGGCGTCTCCGGCCCGGTCTCAGGCGGCGGCGGGCCTTATAGGGGACGGAGCGCTGGCGTCCAACCGCAGGCCCCTGGGCATTAGGCAGGTCCCACACCTGCGCAAATGTTTTCTCCGAATCACGGAATCGGAAAAGCGTCCGAAATGCAGCCGGAGAGAAGAATGCCCACATATTTCATTGCCACAACCACGCGGGACCGCCGCGCCTGAGGCCATTCTGGACGGTCGTTCGGAGAGGCCGCTGCGCCGAAATCAGCACGCTCAACCAAGCGGTGTCCGTCACACATCACACCCACCGTGCACATCAACAGCATGTCGGCCTGTCATGGGGCGTCAACGTTGTTCCAATGACTGACACGAACAACATCCGGACCCGTGCACTAACCGCATACCTTTGTTAGGAAAGTCAACGCATCCGACATGGCAAGCATTTTTGCGAGGCGAGGAAAAGAACGCTCACGCGGCTCGGAGCCCGCTCGCTTGCTGCGGAAGGCTAACGTGCAGATCTCAGCTCGATACATTCTATACATTTCATGAATCAGGTGCCATTCACCATGGGTTTCCTGTGTGGTACACGTGATGCATGTGAGGCGTGTGACTAATGTGAAACGTGTGACGCAGGTGACATGCGTCGAGCAGCGTGTGACCAATACGATGTGTACGCCCGGCAACATGTGTAACACATGTGGAGTGTGGACTAAGTAAGAAAAGCGTGTTGAGAACGTTGGTCCACGTCACGTGTCCCGCCCCTCCCCCCCACACACAGACAGGCGCGACCCACGCTGTTCACGCGACAGTGTGAGCCGTTTGGTCCGTGAAGCCAGACTCACCTGCTCAGGCCAGTGGGCGCCCCGGGCCGCTTGCTGGACCTGCAACACAGAGACCGATGTCAGCCCACGATCGGTTCGCTGAGATATGACATCAGAGGCCCGGGTCGGCTCTCCGATCGGCTTGCTGAGATATGACATCAGAGGCCCGGGTCGGCTCTGCAGGGCAGCGGGCGCCGCCCTCGCCACCGTCAAGGTAAATGCCTGCCTTCACCACGAGTGACACGAGCGGTAAGTAAACACATTCTGGTCACAGCCTATTTCACCCAGTAAGGTGAAGAACTGGTGCTTAAAGGTCACCTCTCCCGCAGCCTGTCTGTTCCTCGGCGCGTTTACGTGCACCAGGTTGCCGTCTCCGGGGCGAGGCACGCGCAGGGGTTTGACCAGCGCTCCTCGGCAGCGTGCCGCCACATCCTCAAGTGGGACACACCTGTGACGGTGCTCGGGAGGCGGGGGACAGCTTCTGGGGGCTGATCGATCCCGCAGCTTTGGGACATTCATCCCCTCCTTTCTGCGACGCAGCAATGGCGACACGAGAATGCAAACAAAAAAGCACAGCTCTTCCCAGTCTCGATGTTTCGTGGGAACGCAACCTTTCGCAGCGGCTTTTGTTCCTTTCCTACTGCCAAACTCCTACCAAACACGTTTGCCGGCGTCCGGTTCAAGACTTCCCCACCGCGCACGCCACCTACGCAGGCCGGTGCGGGCGAGCCGCGCCGCACAGCCGGCAGTAACCATTTAGTGGTGTCCCGCTCGGCTGCACAGAGCCCGGGCCCAGTAAACCATGACAGGATGGCCACGATTCCAGTCCCGCCTGTTAAAAAGACACACACTTTCATCCAGACCGCTTCACGCCGCGCAGCGTGTGACCATCAAGAGCCGCACTGAAATGTGAGCCGACCTGGACCGATCAGCAGTTGGGCAACGTCACAGCGACAGCGCACGCTCGCCTTCGCGCGGATCATCTGTAATAATGGAGAGGGAGGAGGGGGGAGGGGGGGGGGGGGCAAGAACGCCGTGCTGTGGCGCGCTGCGGCCCCGCATACGTACGGCGCCGATTGCGGCAGACGTGACGCACTCCGCGCCGGCGGGCCTGCGGAGTTCGGCACCAGCCCAGGGCCGCTACCACCGACAACGCTCCCAGCTGGTGTCGACTGGGGCGTAGGCGCTCAGTCCGACCCACCTCACGCCAACCGCCCGCATGAGCGGAGCCGGTACGGCGGGCGCAGCGCTGCCGTCTGCCCGGCTGGGGCGGGCTGCTGGGGCGTACCGCAGGACGCCGAGGAGCGCCACCGCTCGAACGCCGTCCCACAGGAGGCCACGGCCCCGGGACCGACCGTCGCCTTGCTCCCGACCACAGGCTCGTGCGCCAGACGAGCGTCCGGACTGTCGGACCGGACGCGTGGCGGCCGGGAGACTCGCCACCGGACATCGAGGACCACAGGAGATGGCCAGCGCACGTGGGAGGAGAGTGGGGAGGGGCGAGACCAGTCCGGCAGGTTGCGGCTTCGACTCAACTCAAGGACGACAACTGAGGAGCGAACGCAGCTCTCCGATGTTTTCGTGCGGCTGCGCAATTAGTCGGTCAATGTAACCGGATTTGCGACCCAGTTCAAAACATTGGAAAATGAATTACTTTCGGCATCATATTTGTGTTCGCCAATTGACCATGCTCCGCATCTGTTTGATCCACAGAGAGAGCTGAATAAAAAACCCCAGTCAAATGTTAAAACTCCACGTCTATACTGTTCAACCCGGTAAATATCCCCTCGTGCTGTTCTTTTCCAATGACACCTATATTTAAGCGCACGCTCAACCAATAGCAGGCCTCAGCCAAACCGTCAGAAGCCTGTTTATGGTCGCCGACAGTGACCGTCATTACGCTCAAGGCGTCCCACCACAGCTCCACTTACGGCCGCCGGCTGCCAACGATAATGGCCGGCCTCGCGACAGCGGCCGCAGATTAGGCCCCGGCCGCCGCCGTGACGCCAGGCCTCGGCGACATCACGCTCTCTCATCACGCTCTCTCCTCTCCTCTCTCCTCTGCACTGCCGTCGCGGGCAGAGCGGCGGCGGTCCCGGCTATACCAGCTATCAACGTGCATCGATCACGATGAACGATTCGAGACGAGCTGGGCGCTGCAGTGGACGCGAGCACAAATGCGGGCAGGTCCACGGGGTGCCTGCAGGTCCTCTTCTCTGCATGCACCAGCCGCCGCCTCCCCCCCCCCCCGGCCCTCTTCTCTGCATGCATCAGCCGTCCCCCCCCCCAGGTCCTCTTCTCTGCATGCACTAGCCGGGCTCCATCCACCTCCTGACCTCTGCATGCGCCAGCCCGACCCCCCAGGTCCTCTTCCCTGCATGCACCAGCCAGACCCCCTCCCCGAGGTCAGCTGAGATTACCAGCCAGAGCTCTTGGAAAAGAACACGGCACGCAGATCAAGTCAGAGCCGTCTCGCCGGCAACGCAGCTCAGCTCGGGGCAAACGCCATTTTTAACCTGGTTTCTGTTCATGCAACGCCATTACCAGGGGTGATTTGATACGGGTAATTTTAAACCTCCGCTAACGGTGGGGAACAACGGCGTCCCGTGGGTCCCTGTACCGTCACCCCGTGGGTCCCTGTACTGCTCCTGTACCGCCTGTACCCTGTACCTGTACCTTGCTCCTTGTGTGACAACCAGGCAGTGCAACCGAAACCAGACCGCCGCCGTCGACATAACCAACAAAACGGCTGCTAGATGGCGGCACTGGCGAGCCCGCCGTGCCTGGCCAACCCGCGTCAGCACGGCCCTGCGGTCAGACTGGCGGCCAGATACGCCATTGTCCACGCCTGCTGGAAGCCCGGCCGCCACGGCTCATAGCGGCGGCGTACTCTCGGCTCTCTACAGACGGAGGGCCAAGCCGACTTTCCCAGCCAGCCACCTGTTGGGACCGTCGCGTGTCTCTGATCGGCGTGCAGTTTGATGGAGAGGAGTGTATTTCGCTGCGCTCCGCAGCCGGCAAGGGGCGTACGCATGTAGCAGCCCTCGTGGGCACGCCCGTTACCAATTTTACGGCATGTATTAATATGCACGTGATCAAATCTTGGCCGTTAACAAATAATATCGAGATCATGAGATGTTCTTTTGCAATATATTGCACGCTTTTACAGCGCGCTTAGCCTGGGTTTCATTAAAAAAGCTTTACCCCCTCCCCAATCCACCGTAAAATCCTGCGTGCGTCCATAGGGGCCGGCGAACCGGGAGGGGCAAACGACGCGATCACTTGACAGCAACGTCACGTTAATGATGATCTGGCCGTACCTTACGACGTGGTTACCTGCCATGATCGCAAAACATTCAGCCATTCGCTGGTCAGCGGCCTATGCTGGACCATTTCCCAGTAAGGAACACGTATGTTGTTTCAAGCGAAACAACATCCCCTCCCGCTGAACGCATTGCCAACAATCGTTCCTGCACGGGCCATCGTTCACAGTATTGTCTTCAGCTACGGCGCGACAGCGACATTGCAGACGCGGCAATTAGCGACAAGTGAAGCGACACGACACACGTCAGGCGTTCCGCACCTATTGCGAAAGTCACATGCCTTAGCGAATAACAGCTGAGTCCGGCCAAGCGGATATCTCCATGCCACAAACAGCCGTTTTCGTACTGCCGCCGCCCCAGCCGTCCAACACGGAACCCGCCATACGTAGGACCTTGCCGCCGGCCACCGCCCGCGTCAACGCACGGGAGGGGGGGGTCGATCAGCTGTCCGTCACGTGACCAGCGCTTGTCACGTGACATCAGTCCGATGACGCAACGTTTTTCGGCGGCGGTTCCCGTGAATGGTCTGAGATGAAAGTATCCGCAACGCAATCCGAGCGCCTGTTCAGCCCGTGCCCACGGCCGGCCGTGAGGCAAGCGACTGCCGTCGACCGAACGTCCAAAGGCAACCACGGGCGTAAGCGTAGCGGGCCTCCTCTCCGGGCACGCATCGTTACCCGACCACACCGCTCATAGTTTTGAAGGCACGTTGTCGGTGACCTTGGAATGCACCCATCGATCGCTGAAAGTGACACAAACAAAAAGATCTCTAGAGTTTCCTAGGTATTTCCGATTTCGCGCTTGCCGCATGGGACGTGCCATAAAGGGCTGCCAAACCGCGATGACCTAAAGCTAGCACCAGAAGTAATGCCGCTAGAGTATCTAAGCCAAGTGTTGGGGAGTTATGGTACACGTACAAAATACAATGTGTTCTTACGTGCACACGCTGTTGGGTTTATAAGAATAGGTCAGGGACAGAGAAGGTGGTTGGTCAAGAACAGTAAGAGTGCAAAGAGATTCGGAGGCATGAGGACAGGGGGGCATGATGTCATGGAGGTGGCGGGGGCCCGCGTGAGTCAGGAAGGCGTAAATGGTCAGGAGGGCGTGCATTTAAACAGGACACATGCAAAGACGGCACGATTTGGGCCACCGCAGCCCTGAAAACATCAGGACGGGAGGAGAAGGGTACAAAAGGACACGACAGGAACCACACAAACCCACTCCCATGGAATGGGAACGGCAGGCCGGGAGACCTGAGGGCAGGCTTGTCCACAACAGCGGCCGTGTTTCCAGCCGTGGCCAACTGCTGCCTTGCCATCGGCTGTGACGTCACACCAGCGGCTGAGTTTCCAGCCGGGGCCAGTTACCGCCTCGCTATCGGCTGTGTGACGTCACCAGTCACCATCACACACATCGGGGAGCGTGACGCGCTCCCCTGGCGCCCGCCCTGTATTGCTCCGCTTGCAGCGTGCCAATGTCGACAAAGCCGCGCAAGGCTGCAAACGCTTGCTCCCTGAGAGCAGCAGGCCTGCACGGTGCACGCCACGAGGGGGGGGGAGGGGGGGGGGGGCTGCTGGTGAAGTCCTCGGACTGACCGCGCGCTCCGTCGTCACCCCAACACTCTTCCATCGACGCCTGAGACGGAGGGGCTCAAAACTGGACGTCGACATCCGATTTTGAGCCTCTGTCTCGGCGCCATCGCGGGAGATCTCTTTTACCCGATCCACCCGCTCGTCAAGGTGCTGTGTCCGAACTCACCCACTACCCACTGCTAATCAGTTGCACCCACCCGTAGGCTTTTGTCTATAGACTTAGTTGCAGGTGACAAAAATGTGTCCCGAATGTTTACGCATGGACCTGCCGCTTTGCGTTGATAACTGCTAAATAAGTGTGACTAAAGCAGCTATGGCTAACCAACCATCCGCTGCGTTGTATTTCCTGCCGTATCTATCAGATATTGTGCGAAAACCTTACCCGTACCCACACCTGTAGTTTTCCCGGATTGTTTTACCCAACCCAGTCATTACCCATTCCATACGGGTACCCACGACTCAATGCGGTCCATGGAGGCCCGCACCCCGCTGGGTTTAGCTCCCAACTCTGCACGATAAACCCACGAACCTACAGCTGACCATCACGCAGTCAAAACCGCACACGGAGAAACTGGAATGCTGGAAAATCCCAGCCGATTATATCTGCAGGAGGCACCTCCACCGGCTGCGCGAGTTTATCCAATGTCGACAAAGGAGCGGCTATGATGCCATGTAGCATCAGCTGCGATTACATGCCTATCTGGCTGCCAGTGACGTCAGCCGGTTCGGCCGCAATCCCATGCAGCACCAGCTGTGTTTACATGCTCATCTGGCAACAGCTGACGCCAGCCGCATCAGCTGTGTTCGCACGCTGGTCTGGCAACAGCTGGCGCCAGCTGCATCAGCTGTGTTTACACGCTCATCTGGCAACAGCTGAGGTCAGCCGGCACGGCCCAGGCGCTGATGCCAGCGACACGACCGGCGCGGCGCGGCAAACGCCGGCCAAAGGTCGAGCAACAGACGCCCCAGCCGGTGTGGTCACGCCGCGGCCTCTGTCATAAATCAGGCCTGCGTCATAAATCAGCCTGCACCCAGGGGTCATAACATTGCCGCTGCAGGTTCCAGGCCGCAGAATCGCGAACGTCCCTCCCCTCCCGCAGCCTCGCCACTGCCAGAGCGCCCGCATGAGATTATTACCACGCCGGCGGCTCCACCGCAGCAGAAGCCGTCCGACTGCCTTCTGCCCGGCGGCATCGCCGCGGGCGCTCAGCAGAAACGGCCGCCTGCGCCGGGGTTCTAAATACCGGGCCCCGTTCGCCGCCGGCGCCGTGGCGCCGCCCTCTGACCCGGACCACATTTGCGGACCGCTGACCCGGCCCGCGCCGCCGTTCGGGATCCGACGGCGGCTTCTGCTGACGCGCCGCCGCAGCGGCGCGGTGATCCTTGGCGCTACACGGGGACAGGTCGTCTCCGCTCGTGTTGCGCAGCGGCGAGACCAGACCACACGTGCTCGGTGTGGCCGCCGCCTCTGCTCCTGCCGGCTCCCCTGGACTCTGTAAGGCAGAGTATGATGCGCGCGCCACGAGTTTGACACGAAATATCGCATCAGATGCTGGCATCCATCATATTGGTGCCGACATCCATCATATTAGATACCGGCATCCAATCACAATAAGATCGTCGGCGCGTAAATTTAAGATCAAAGCACTCCGATAATTGGCGGATACCATGTCAAGGCCATGCCTGAACATTCCGATCACCACAAACACAATATGTAATTGCCTCCCCATTGTTATCTCAACGAAGCAATCGCCCCTATAATGTCATAATTCAGAACGGAACGAAGCTATATGTAGAGGACTGCGCCGGACCCTTTGTCAGCAGGAGCGTTCACTCACACATTTCATTCACCCGGAGACAACTCTGAAATGATCCTCGCAGCCAGGAGACCATGTAGGGAATCTCCCCTCCTATCCGCTCAGATGCTCTGGATAGCCGCGGGCCTCTACCTCTCTAAGGGGCAGGAAACCCTTGCTTATATAGCAGTAAGACGGATAATTTCTGATGATGGTATGACGGGATAATTATTCCAGAGGAAACCGCGATGCCATATGACGCCGTTTCTTCCACGCTGACGACACGGCGTCAATTTAACTGTTATGTACCTGAACGTCAGTAACGAAAATGCACCTGGAGAAAACAATTTCCAATGTCATGGTTCTTAGAACGCAGAGAAAGTTGTGCTCCCCCCCCCCCTCCAGTGAGCTTTTCAACGACAGTCGATGAACCACGGAAAAACCACCAACTGACAGCCAATACTTTCATTTGCTGCGCAGGTACGAGAAAGCACGAGTACGACGCCAACACAAGTAGACCCTATGCGTTCCTCATGGCAGGTATCCGCAGAGCTCTGCTGCCTATAAAACTTACACACCAACCTCAAGCGTTCAGAAATACCAGCTCGAAAAAAGATGCCATATGACTACAACAGATATATTTCTATACAGATAACTTATTTCTTTGGTGGATATAGTTTTTATATGACACGACAGTACATTTACTGGCGAAGCGTTTTCTTGAATATAATATCAGATGTAGTTCACTAGAACATCAGATCAAGAAAGATGACCGCCTGTCACAGCAACTGGCCTAAATTTCGCGATCTTAGACTGCATACGTGCTGATCGAGCTCATCTGACCCACGAAGAATATCTCATGACCCAAGAAAAGAAAAGAACAAGATCAATTAGCACCAGTCATTTTCAATGGTTAATGTTGCCATTACAAAACCTAAAATGACGCGTAAATAATGCTCTTCTGCCATTATCTCTGCCAAAACTAACCCAACTTAGGTCGTGTGAAAATATCGCTCCGACAATAGTTAGCAAAGCAGACAAATTAATCCGCTCTCATTCAAGGTCGCAACGTCAGCTTTAAAATCAAGTATCATATGCTACCCACGCCGAGGGACAACACCACAATGCAGACAGCCTTCTTGTGACAGCCTCGTTAGCCACTGCGACCACCGCCAGACCCTCGGCCGACACCGGATAGCGGTCCCGCTCGGCGGGTTCCGTCGTCATGCCGACCCGTTGCACAAATGTCTGCCCGCAAATTGGCCGTCACAATGGCACGCCGAATTGGCCTCGGAAACATTTGAGAAACGGTAAACACGAGCTGCGCGGCTCATGAGGCGGGCATGACGCGCGCGCCCCCAGCCGCGGCCCCACTGTCGGCCCCGAGACCTGAGGTGCCGGGCACCGATGGGCCACCCCGAGGCGGCCGTCAGGCGGCGTGGGACGAGCGCTCTAGCTGCTGTGGAAGCACGCTGGGGTCGGCGAGGGGACACGATGGAGACCAACCAAACCGAATAGGCCAACAAGGGCGGAACGGATCCTTCGTTGCCGTCTGCATTTCAGAACGCGAGCTCCATAACTTCCCCGAAACTGACTCGAAACAACGCGCAGAGCATGCAGACCAGCGTAGAATGCATGGCGATCTCAATCGATGTGTTTGTCTGCATGTCGGACAGCGCGAGACATTTTACATCGAAGATAACGTTTCCCGAGGAGGAAACTACCCGACCAAGAGCCTTGCCATTCTTCCGCTGCAGGAAATTCGTGAGTGCCAACGAAACCGATTGATCAACGAGTGATTTGGCCTGGAACAGCACGTCAAGGAAATATCCAGCCGCCGCCGCTGCCCTTCTCGTATCTCTGTGTCTCAGTCGACATAATCGCGACAACTGGCCAAGGTTAAGTCCAGCATGATCCCAGTCCTTTTTCGTTCCTCTGTACTTCGACGCAAGGCAGATTTGCATCCCTTTTGTCACTGTGTACGGTGCAGCCATGCCGACACAACGCTGATAGCACTCCACTGCCAACAAGACACCCCTTTTGTCAGAGTGTGTATCGTGCACACATCTCAACACAACGTCGAGATTCCCCCCCCCCCCCCCCCCCATCTGCCGACAAGAAAAAGACGCGATGACCCTCCCGAAATCTCACAACGCGACCGTTTTGAAACGTGCATGCCTGACGAGCCAGGATGGAGAACCCTTACCGTTCATTAGGGGCCTTGGGCTGATGGGAACCGTTCACTCGAGCACTTCAAACGTCTAGGCGACTGAGCCGTTTCGACGAAGCCTCGAGCGTCATTCCAGTGCGGCTCGACTGGCGGTTGCGTCAACCGCTTCCACCCGTCGTGACCAGCGCAGCGCCGCCGCCGCCACCCAACGAACCTCGCCGGGTAAGCGGAGCCCCGCCACAGGCGCCCCACCCGACCGCAGGCGGTGACCGAGCGGAGGTCAGCGCGGCGATCGTGGTCGGCGCGGGCGTGGTGAGGTGCGGGATTCCGCCGGCCGCCGGGCCGGCCGCAAAAACCAACGCCCCAGCCTTCATCGCGTGCCCGTCGTCACGGCTGTCGACGCCGAGGTAGGCGGCCTTGGCTGGACATGGCGACATTGGGACACAACTTCGCTTGACGGCTTATTGGGATTGCCGAGCGCGTACCGGCGCGCTGCGAGGTCGGTGCGGATTGGGCTTCAGCTCGCGTCGGACTGGTGTCTCCTGTCCTGTTCCATGCGTTGCTGAGCGCGCACCGGAAATATCCACGGGCGGGCAGGGAGAGGACGGAAACAGACCGGAAATGAGAGGCGGACACGGCAGAAGCTCACGACAAACGTCTCGCGTGAGCTTCCAAACGTGACACAGAGTAGATCAAGCGCTCCCATTGATCACCCCCCCCCCCCGTAAAAATAACGAGCAAAGGTGTCGGAACTCGCGTGCTTGTAGCACAACACATACATCGGGATGGCTGACGCACGCTTCGCAGTCGGACCAACAACGCTGGAGACAGCGCGTGCGTGCCATCGCGGCGCCGTGCATGTCTTCACGCCGCGGGTACGTGCCACAACAGCGCCGTGCATGTTTTCAGCCGGGGAAAGCATTTCACGCCACTGGTGACATTGGGCGTAGGCGCGGATGGTGTTCCAGAGCACGTGCGTTTCGTGCAGGAGAGTTCGCCGTCGCCAGTGAGCTTCCACCGGCCATGAAGCCAACTCAGCCGCCGCACCTTTCAGCGTTCCGGACGCACCTTCAACCTCACCACCTACCCAACCCCGTCCCTGGGCGCGCCCCTGTGACGACATCGCATGTCACCCGCGCCGCGCTCACATCCGCTCATGCGGCACGGCCAGACAACACCCCTTCCCCTCCCCCCGGCCGAGGTCACGGCTGCCGACACATGCCACAGCCGGGTCACCTCGCGCGCACTGTGGGTCAAGGCTCGCGCCGCCAGAAAACAAACGCCATTGTCACGAGAAGCGCACGCGCCAGCCGGGCTTATGGTCGGGCGCTGCACACAACACCGGCTGTAGAAATGGGCTCACTGTGTGTACAAGTGACATACGCACAGGTAAGTACATATGTTACGTGTGTATACGATGCATGCGTATGTAAGGTATGAGAAAGTTGCACATTCATCTATACATATGGTGTTAAGATAAACGTGCCAAAAAGACACGTTTATTCATCATATACACATATACGTAAGTCCGTCATATCCACATATACGCGGCGCATATTCATATATCACGTACGTGACATATAAACGTAAGCCTTTTTACACAAACGCACGATTCAACCATACCACTCATCTTAAAGCGTATGTGCATGTTACAGCGTAAATGTACGCCACATCTATGTTACAGGGTAAGTGTATGTTACACCGCAGGTGTATGTTACAGCGTAGGTGTATGTTACAGCGTAGACGTGTGTTTCAGCGTAGATGTATGCTACAGCGTAGGTGTATGTTACAGCGTAGATGTTCGTTTCAGCGTAGATGTATGTTACAGCGTAGGTGTATGTTACAGCTTAGGTGTATGTTACAGCGCAGGTGTATGTGGCAAGCACACACCCCAAGGTCAGCCGGCACTACGGTATGCACCAGGATGTGCCGGTTAGTGGAATCTAGCTTTTCTCTTTTTTGCACGAGACCTCTCGGGCTGACCAGCAATCAGCGGTTGGCTCATCAGCGTCCTCCATCCAGCAGATGTGCCAGGTGCACGTCCCGCGGTGAGTGATTACTTTGCGCTTGTGCAATGTAGGGATTGTGAAGCGGATGAGCGCGATGCCCAAAACCGAAAATGGACACTGGACAAAAAAACGGAGATGGACAAAACAATAAATGTTCCACGGCTGATAAAGACAACGTACTTGGTGCTTGCAATGCACGTAAGACGAAAACCCGCTATTTTGCCGCCCCACTTTAGCAGCGGGTTCCGGGGTTCCTGTCCATCTCCGATCAAAAGCTCTCACCGAGTGTTAGATGACCTCTTGTTGCACGTCCCCGCCTGATGCTGCGCCGCTCCCCACCCACGTCGTCCAGCACACACTCTCGCCAACGCCGCAAGTCCGGTACTGAACACCTGCAGCTGCCGCCCGGCGCATGGAGTGACGCCCGAAAGCCGCCTCCGGCCAAGAAAGCCTCCCACGCACCGTCCCCCCCCGCGCCTCCGAGTGCCCCTAACTATCTGAGAGGCATCTCACCGACCCGCCTTCTGCTCGCCAGGTCACGAAGGTTCTCGGCCCACCTGGCCAGCGTTCTCAGGCTGGTCTTGCGAGCCAGCGGCGCCGGGCGAGCAGGCCACGGGCGGTGACTCATCAGCTGATGCTCTGCGCCACGACCCACGCTTGGCCTGGACTGCAGCGTCGCTGACAGCTGGCGCTTAGCCGAGCCAAAACCGACACCCGGCCGTGCGCTCGCCATGCCAGGCCTGTTCGATCGCCGCACGGATCGGCCGAGCAACGTTCTCCAGGCCGTTCACACCTCAAACCGCGCGCTCCGCCACGAGCTCGCTCGCTCCCTGCTCTCGCAGAAGACGCTGTTTGACATGTACCGCGAGCCGCTCTCTACGGGCCGCCGTCGCCGGGCGCCGGACAGATTCACACCAGAAGAGCCTTGTCGGTACACGTCCGTCAGCACGCGCCCCCCGGCGGGCTGCCGCTCGGCGGGGGGGGGGGGGGGGTAGTCGCACCGAGGCGGCTCCGGAGCCGCATCGAGACGGTTCCGCCCGCCGGCGGGCTGCCGCTCAGCCGGGGGTGTAGCCAAATCGAGGCGACTCCACCCGCCGGCGGGCTTCCGCTCAGCCGGGGGTGTAGCCACCCCGAGGCGACTCCGTAGCCACATCGAGACGGTTCCGCCCGCCGCGGGCTGCCGCCAGATCGGGGGTGTACCCACAACCCCTCATCGAGACGGCTCCGCCCACCGGCAGGTTGCCGCTCAGCCGGGGGTGTACCCACAACCCCACATCGAGACGGCTCCACCTGCCGGAACCCCACATCGAGACAGCTCCACCCGCCGGCAGGCTCCCGCCAGATCGGGGGTGTAGCCACAACCCCTCATCGAGACGGCTCCGCTCGCCGGCAGGCTGCCGATGGCTCCCACCCTGGAAGTCAGCGTTAAAAGCGCCAGACTAGAGCGGCAGCGGCCTCGTCGAGACCTTCACAGTGCTGCTGGAGCGCACACCGCGGCGTGTGTATGACTAAAGGAGCGGGAAAGGGCGTCGGCGGTACTCCCTCACCCCGCAGACAATTTATCAACACTACCGGAGTCGCGGCGGTCACCCGAGGCCAAGGCTTCGTCACTACTTTGGAGCAGGAGGACGCTGCCCAGGGCCGGAACGTCGGCAAAACTAACGTCCAAATCGATTTTCCACTGGCATTCCCGCAAGTCTCCAGCCTTCAGTCCTCAACACGACCTAGCGCTCCTCAGTCTTCCACCAGCATTCCCGCAAGTCTCCAGCCTCCAGACCCCACCACGACCCGGCACTCCTCAGTTGTGTCACGAACGACTGACACACTCTCTCTCCAGCTGCGGTCCACTCCTCCACCCCCTCCAGCCTGAGACCTGCTGTCGCCATCCCACATCGGAAACCTCCAATCTGGTCACATCCGGACATCAGTAGGCGCCAACAAACCCCACGCAGCAGCCGCCACCGCCCCGCCCGGGCCGCGTCCAATGATGCGACGACCAGATACCGTGTGCGCCATGTAGGCCGCGGGACGTACCCGGGAGAGGAGAGAGGGGGGGGGGGGGGGCGGCAACCCAGGCAGCATGTGGCTATTGCCGGTCTGCGACCGTTCTGCGTGTTGCACGCCACGAAAGAACGCCAAAATGGTGCAAACAGACCCGCATTGCCGAACTTTGTTTGATGCGGGGACGCCGATGTGAGCTGTGGCATCAACATTTGTCACGGAAGTTCACGGCCGCCACCGCTCGCGGTCCGGCCCCCGGCGCTGGGGCCGGCGGCGACCTCCTCCCAGGTCCCCGGCAGGAACGGCAGGGAGCGGGCGGCCCGCCAAAACAGGAGACGCCTCTGAAAGCGACCCGTGGCGGCATGACCTCCTGCACGCACGGACTGCCCACGTTGGTCCGATTATCCAGGATGAAGACGACCGCTAGCACTGACGTCATTGCCAGTCGAGTGGAGAGCACCTTCGTGGCCTTTAATACAGTAACGGGCGCGAATATCCTGCTAACAGCGAGGTGTGTGCATCGGGATGATTGGGGCACCACGCCGGAAGTCTCGGAGCTCTGGACGAGCGTGCCAGCGCCGGCCTTCTGCCGGCGGGCCTGTTGTCTTCGTGCCGCGCC
The DNA here is from genome assembly GCF_011947565.3 of Pollicipes pollicipes. Taxonomy (NCBI): domain Eukaryota; kingdom Metazoa; phylum Arthropoda; class Thecostraca; order Pollicipedomorpha; family Pollicipedidae; genus Pollicipes; species Pollicipes pollicipes. The sequence goes on from NW_023597055.1 coordinate 8,823,600, forward strand.
ACGCAGCTGCGGCGCTTTCGCCTGCAGTCTCGTGCAAGGTCGGACGACAATAGCGGCTGGAGGCGACGGAATCGGCCGAACGCCGGCAAAAATTGGCGCAGCTTTCACTGCCCGCAACCCTGCCGGAACTCGACCGAATCGAGCGATTGGTCTCCGTCCGCCGGGCGGAGCGCCTTCTGGAGAAGGCAGCTAACCATCGGTAGAGCACGCGCCGTAGAGGGCTCGGAGGTGGCAGATCAAGAATCGAGGCTCACAGCTTCGAGGAAACATCCCCAATCATCGCAGCTAATTTAGCTGATCGCATGCATGCACGGAGCTTGCGAAATTTTCAGCCGGAGCGGGCGGGCGGGCATTCGCCGTTGGAGAGACTGTGGCACGACTGGCCCCGATGATCCGCCGATCGGACAGTCGCCCGTTCGACTGGAGATAGCGCTCACGACCGGCGATCACGTCACGACGGTGCTCGCCTGAAGTCGGCGCGCATCCCGATTTCCCAGCGCCTCACGCGCGATGTGAGTCCCGCGATCTCACCGGATTCTCACGGCCGCCTCACCGGGCGCCGTCCGTCCGCGGCGGCGACCGCGGAACCCGCCCGTCGCACGTCGCCTCGATCATCGTCCTGGTTTCGATGCCGCCGGGCGCCGGTCGGCATTGGCGTACGCTCTGCTGGCGGCCGGCGAGCGTGGCCGGCAGCCGAGCGCGGCCGGCCGCCGCCTCCCCCTCCCCGCCCGCCCCATGCCAGGGCGCACCTGTGCCGCGACCCAAACCAGACTAATTGCCGGAACTGAGGCGGTCGATCTACATACCGGTCGGCGAATGACGAGCCGGCGGTGCAGTCGTGCGGGAGGCGCTAAACGCGTGAAAGTAAGCAGGGCGGTTGAATGGACATCTCCTTTTCAGGCGAGGGGCACGAGTACCGCCCCAACGCCATATCGTGCCGACTTTCTATCGTGCGACATGGTATCCATCGGGCCTGTCCAGCGTCTGCCGCACCTCGAGCTCCACCTGTCCGGCCTCAACAGCGCTGGATCGATGCATACCGACCAGGATGCATCGGTGCTATGCATCCTGTCCGGCTCAGCCCAGTGCCTGCCGGAGCGGCGCTGGCAGAGGCTCGGGCAGCGTCACTCGCAAAACACTGCCGGCTCAACACGGCCAGCCTTTGCCAAGCGCCAAGCCAAGCGGAGCCAAGCTGAATACATCAAACTAGCCTGCGGCCACACGACGACCGGGCGTTTTTGTCTCCACGCTTTTCACGCCGCCAGCAGCCCCGCAGCGGCCCCTGTCCACCGCCGAACCGGAGACATGTGGAGCAACGGCCGGCACTTGCGACACAGGCGCCGGCGCGATCACATCGCCGACGGCAGCGCCCGCCGACGCCGCGCCGTCGCCAGCTCTCCGGCCCAGCCGCCACACGTGGGAGCCGTGCGTGCGCGCCAGACGCCGCGTGACGTGTGGTGGCGCACGGGACGTGCGGTGGCGCACAGAACGCGAGCCGACGCGATCTGTCCGGGGGCAGAAAGCGTGCGCGGGCTTCCGCCTCGCAGCACGGCCGGCCCCAACCGTCCCCGATTGGTGGCCCCAACCGCCCCAGATTGGCGGCCCCAACTGCCCGGGACCCGGACAGCTCACCAGGGCTGCGGGCCGCGGTCACGTCAGTTGGGGGGTCGCGTGGACAGGAGGCCGTCGCCCGGCACGCTGGAGCCCAGGTCCCTGACGGCGCCGCACACGCCGGTGGCTTTGACGTCGGTGATCTTGACATCGACGACCTTGACATCAGCGGCGCCGGCCCTGGCCTCGAGCTGGTTCGGATGTCGCTGGACCAGTTCCCAGGCGTTGGGGCGGTGCCAGACACAGGGAGCAGGTGCAACCCGGAACAGCGGCACCTCGGGGTCCAGATGAGACCGCGTGAGTCCGAACAAGACCGCGAGGACCCCGACATAGCGTGGCGGTCCAGCGGACCTCACGGGAACAGCGACCACCGAGCGTCCGAATCAGGCCACAGGGGTCCGGGCTGGATCACCGAGGCACTGAGGCGATGGATCGCCGAGGCGCTGGGGCAGCCCCACGCCTCCTCCACATTTCAACCCCATACGTCCGAGGGAGGCGGGATGGGTAACACATGTCACAAGGGAGGCGCGGTAGGCGGCGCACGTCACGAGGGAGGCGGGGTGGGCAGCGCACGTCACGATGGGCTGCAGCGCCTGTCTGCGGCGTCTCCGCCACGGTCGGACCACGGCGGGGCGACGCAGCGGCCTCCATTAATCAACGCTGCCAGCTCAAGTCTCTGACTGAAAACAATCATCTGTTCACGGTAGCGCCCGCGACTTATGAGGACATCCGCGATACGGAAGCGGGAATTGTTCCAAAGTGACTTTGAAAACGTCATAATTAATTTCGAGAATTGAGATACTTAGCCGGTAAGGACATCCTAGGTTCCCCGCCGATGTTGCTGTTGCTGTTTTTTTGTGTAGGCACAATCCTGAAAACGTGAGAAGTGCAGCGCCGCAGACTAGTTCAGTTAGAATGGCACAAGGTATCAGCGTCCAAACGTGCGGCATCGTTTAGTCAACAGAGGCAGCAACCGTTCGGATCAGGAACTAAACGCCTCGTGATGTTGCAACTGCCAAAAAGCAGCCGAGAAAAAAAAACTGGGTCGCTTAAAACGAGCACGTCACAGAACAGCCATGTCTAATCCAAGACCGCATGTTTTCAAGTCACTCTCGACACCTCAGTGACACATCAACGACAGCGACGGTTGCCACGCCAACGCGTCATCGGCTGCACGGACCAAAGATATAAACGCAGCGCTGCACCGACCGGCCGCTTGCGTTCCTTTGGCGCAATCGAGACATCTCAGGCGAGGTCGACCCCGCTTTGGAGGAAACGCTCCCGATCTGCACGGCTTCGCCCACGGCCCGCAGATAGGATCTGGGGTATGCGGCACCGTTAGCCGCCGACAAAGTGTGTGCGCGCCACCTGGTACGTCGAAACCATCACGGGAATTCGGGGTCTCAAAACAAGACGGCGTCTCTTGAAGCCCTTATGGATTACCGCGTCGAGTGTGGATACGCGCATCAAGTCGCGGCCAGAGTTTCCGTGTTAAGGGCGGCGCGCGGACTGAGCTCGCGCGAGGGTCGCAGTTTGCTGCCAAAACGCGGCACAGCCGCACGCACTGTGCAGAGCTGACAGACATCCCGGGGCGGACAAACCGACCCCGTCTCAACCGACCCGCAAGGTCTGGCGTGTCCGTGGAACAGCTCAAACCACAGTCACAGTCCCACGCCTTTGACCCTTGAGCCAGCACCGGGTTCTGCGGGGTGACGCGTCGTCGGAAGCGTACACAAATGAGCCGGGTCGAACACGGCCGCATCGTTCCGTCCGTCGCCGCCGGCCGAGGCGACGGACGGGTGTCGTCCGGCCCGGGCGCCGGAAGTGCGGCCCCGATTGGTCGTGACCCCGCGTGACCCCGGGAAGCCCTTCTGCCCAGGTACATCCCTCCGGTCGTCGCCTGCGCAGCGGCCGGCTGGGAAGCCTCGGCGGGCGACGCTGGGCCGGCGTTCGAAGCCGCGGTCACCCCGCCTGCAGACGCAGGCTTCGGCGACGCGAGGCTGCTCCACCAGCAGCTCAGAAATGTCCGGCGTGTTATATAAGCACGGCCGACCGAAGGCGCTATCAGCACGACCGGGGGAGTCTGGATAGGCTCCAATGTGGATACTGCGTGCAGAACAGATCATCGACCCTCTCGCGATGTGCCCAGGGTGACGACGCTGTCGTCGTTCAAAGCAGAACGACGCGTCGCAGTCCACCGCGATTTGACACAGAAGAGACTCCATCGCCGTCAAGATCAGAGTCCTCGCAGTCGGAGTCGCGGCGCCATCGAGTCACGGAATCGTACAAGGCGCCAGAGCCCTCGGAGGAGGACTCGCGTCCTCACATCCTCGCCTGAAGCACTTGCTACTGCGTCCTTCTGATCGACCGGGCGGCCCGCCCGGCATACCTGGAGCCGGCCATGACCGGGCTTAGGCGACCATTCCAAAACAAATGACTATCGACCGGCGGCCGGGCCGGTCTGCCGCAGAGTCAGGCGAACAGCGCGCCCCCACTCAGCATTAATGGCAGTAATTGCAACGCAGGCTACGCCAACAGGGCCAGCACACTGCGTCGAGGCTACGTCAGTGAAGCCGCCCACCCAGCAACGACTGCATCCGCTTCCCAAATGTCTCCCTGCGCGACTACTGCCTTCTCACCAGTCCCGAGTCCGTGTCCGCTGCGCTGAAGTGAAAAGCCTGCATGCCTCGGTGGGTTGCACGACGGGCAGGACAGGTTCCCGGTGACACAAACGTCGGGACAGGCGTCTCGTCTCTCGCATGACGGGACGGCTGGTGTCGGATCAGTCTGCGGCTCCACGCGCGCCTCCGCCGCGCCGGCTCCGACATCGAGCTCGTGGCCCCAGAGACGCGCCTGCGTCTGTTTGTAGCGACGCTGGCCTGCATGCGTGCGTGAGCCCGATTGGGCAACGTGACGGGCGTACGAGTGGAGGTACGCGCGGTGGAGCAAAACAGCGCAAGGGTCTGCCCGCCAAGGCTAGCATAGAACGGGCTACAACGCGGCTGACCGCCGGATCTGCGTAAGCGTTATGGCTATTTCCAGCCAGTGTCGACGGAGAGAACTGATTCTCCTGAACAAGTCGCTACCAGAGGCAGTCCCACCCCAGACGCAGGAAGCACCCGAACCACGATCGCTCACGCTCCGACGCTCGTTCGCGTCCCCCTCGTCTGGCCACTGACCTTCTCCAGCTGCTGTTGCGGTACATGCTGCGGCGCTGGGTCACGTCCCCCGCTCCGCCATACCCGCCGCCCGGCTTCACCACAGTCGGGCACCGACGGCACGCCTCACCCGCACGGACCGGCCACCCTCCCTTCCCCAGCGCCGATCACTTTCTAACTCCACTGCCCGATCTCGACGGCGAGATGCTCGCCAGCGCCTAGCGGCCGGTTCCGTAAGCTTACTTTGGGTATGAAGTCGCTAGATGAGACGCGCGGAGGAAACAGGCGTATCATGGCAACTGGATTCCAGACGCCGGAAAGCGATAACAAAGGAAATGTGGTGTAATAGGTAATCGCCATCCCTCAGTTTCATGCTGCTGAAACTTGGTGCCCCAGTATGATTTATAATTTAACCGAAATACAGAAGACGCACACATTCGGATCGCGGAAACGCTGAACAGACAACCGTCCGGCAGGTCATGGACTGCACCCCGGCAACCGCACCTTTTTGCTTCGACTGAGCAGCTTTCACGGTGACGGTGTCGCAATACAGCGATGTGTTGAGTGAAATCGGTCATTTTCCGGGCCCGTAGGTCCGCACTGCGCGTCCAATTCTGGGAGAAGTGCGACAGTGCGGCCCATGAAGCTGGCGCGGCAGCGCAAGAGTGCCGGCGCGCGGTTGTCCCGTTTCTCCGTCAATAAAGAGCCGCCCTTAACTCCGAAACACAGACTGGACTGCTGAGCCTTCCTTCAAGCCTGGCGGGCGGCCAGAGTGGTGGGCGGTGCTGATGGTGCTGGCAGCACAAGCGCTGATCAGCGCCCAGCTCGCTTGCCGCGGCTGCCGCCGCCGCCGCCGCCGCCGCCCGACGCGATCGACGGCGCCCACAGGTGCTCCGCCGCACACAAGCCGGGGCACCCGCATAGCTGACCTGTGACGTCACGCTGGCGGTGACGCGGCAGATTGGATCGATCGGTGACGAAGGTGCAGAAGGCTTCAGCACCGGGCGGCGCGCGGGGTCGGGTTCGGGGGAGGAGGGACGTCACGGCACGGCACAAGTCGTCGTGTCATCAACACGTGCAGCTGCCACTGTTGCTCAGGCTGGGGGGAGGGGGGGGGGGGGCGAGGCTGGCAGGCGCACCAAAAAAGGCCTCGGGCGACGACCCCGCCACCGCCGCGACAATACCAGGTGACGTCACCACCGGGCTAACCAGCATGGGTGCATGCCTGGTGCCAGACGCCCGCGTTCCGTAACACGACGTTGTCGCAAACGGGCAGCATAGGCCTCTGCACTCTGTCACCATGCGCGGACTTACTGTCTCATGGATCCGTAGCGGCGAAACTGGGCCGGCAGCTCGCTGGCGTTGTCCCTGAAATGACGTGACGTGATTGATCGCGCTCGTAACATGCTCACAGCCGCGTCCCGGGCTGCACGCATTGGGAACACGTCAGGTCAACATATGGAAAGCACACATTCGGTTCAGGGAGTCCCTCCCATAAGCCATTTATAACCGTGCCACTTTGGCCGTTGGGGGGGGGGGGGGGCTTGGCTTGCTCACGGCTGAGTGGAACCCATCGTGTATTTTCCTCCTTTCAGTTCCTCGGTGCCACCAAAAACATGGAATCCTCAGACTCGTATTCCGGTTGGGACAAGAATTCCATAGCTCATTGTCCATTACACCGGTTTCCACTCGTATCTATGTTTAGTGCTGCACATTGACCACGTGGCGCCGGGCAGTGGTGCCGCCCCATTCTCAGCCTCCTCGCTGCGGCCCTGCCCGTGACCTGACCCGCTGACCTTGAGCTTCGGCGCAGGCTGGTGCGCAGCCACGTGCTGCGTCTGCCGATGGGCACCTCCGGCTGCGACTGACTGCGGCTGTGGTTCGAGCTGCGAAAGCAAACGTGACGTCACGATAACAAGACTAGGATGGCGAACGGCCGCACCGGGCGGCGCGAGCGTCATGTGCGTACATCGCGCTGGCCGTGGCCCCAAATGCCATGCTATCGAGGGTTCCACGCGCCCTGGCGTATCTGACAGTTGTACGGGGCGGGCAGCCGCGGTGACTCACGCGATGACATTTGGGCAGATGTGTGAGTCGGCATTCACGACATACAAGGCCTGGCTGCAGGCGACGGCAGCGGACGGCCTGGCTGCCTCAGGCCGGGCTATCTATATCATCTTTTCTGCCGTTGCTAAGGAAACCGTGCGTACCGATTTCAATGATGCTAAGATGACGCAAGCGGCCTGTCAGTTGTTCCCAAGCTACGGTATTCAGATGCAAATGGGACTGAATTATGGTCCAACTAGTTCGTCGTTTGGAAGCCAAGCGACGTTCACAACCATATGTGGAAAATAAGCATGCTCGCAACACATCAATCACCAGCCACTTGGCAGGTAAATCACGTGCATTTCCTCCCAGATCGTAGTGGTTTCAGGCGATCCACTGAGCCGAGTTTACTCGGGAAGATACACCGCGGCCACATGAATGCAACAGAGGCCGCCGTCGGGTTCTCGTGAACCTGTTGGCTCTGATGGTCGTAATTTTCTCGGTACGTCCGACATTCTTCCCACGCGAACGATCCAGTAAATGGTGTGTTTTGCGCATGACCTAAACGCGCTGCGAGTAATGCAGACTGCGTCGGATTGCGTGAACCACGCCAAAGTGGGCAGCTAGTTGCCTGCTTGCAAGGTTCTGGGAAGAATTCAGTTATGATTCTCTAACTATGAGACCGCTAGTTTCCGAGAAAGGAGCGTTTAACACCCGTGGTGTGTTGTTTCGTGATGACTTAGTCATGACGTGGTGGCTATCTACGAAGTCTGGTCATCATAGGTCAGCCAAATTCGTACTACAAACTGATTTATCTCAAAAACGTTGGCTCCTGATTGTGATTCATGCGTTTGTGAGCTCCGTTGAAACTTCCTTTCGTTATGAGTGCCAGTTTGTGTCAAAAATTCAAAGTAGCTTCCGTTATGAGTGCCAGTTTGTGTCAAGAGCTCAAAGTAACTTTCATTATGACTGCCATTTGTGTCAAAAGCTCAAAGTAACTTTCGTTATGAGTGCCATCTTGTGTGAAGAGGTCACAGATACTTTCGTTTTGAGTGCCAGTTTGTGTCAAGAGCTCGAAGTAACTTTTGTTGAGCGCCAGCTTGTGTCAAGAGCTCAAAGAAACTTTCGTTATGAGTGCCAGTTTGTGTCAAGAGCTCAAAGAAACTTTCGTTATGAGTGCCAGTTTGTGTCAAGAGCTCAAAGTAACTTTCGTTATGAGTGCCAGTTTGTGTCAAGAGCTCAAAGTAACTTTGGTTATGAGTGCCAGGTTGTGTCAAGAGCTCAAAGTAACTTTGGTTATGAGTGTCAGTTTGTGTCAAGGGCTCAAAGTGAATTTCGTTATGAGTGCCAGGTTGTGTCAAGAGCTCAAAGTAACATTTGTTGTGAGTGCCAGTTTATGTCAAGAAGTAACTTTCGTTATGAGTGCCAGTTTGTGTCAAGAGCTCAGAGTAAGTCTGGTTGAGCCCAAGACCGTCACATATCGAGCTACGATTGCCTCACTCATCAAACGTCCGAAACACTTAGCACTCTTTGTCATTAGTTTGCGAAGGATCAGTTCGATCAACAGGTTATCCTACGTTACGCCGATTCATTGCACAGGATGTTTACTCCATACTGTAGACACCACATAACGAGGATGTTTTATGAACTGATGGCATGAATTGACCTTTAAAACGTGCATTGTGTTTGGAACTGAGTCCGAAACTTCATCTGATTCCTTGACTTAGCAAGGCCACAAGGGTAGAAACATATTCAAGATGTTAACATATCGGAAGGGTGCTAGACCTCTATGGACATATATTGCGCACTAGTGCTGAAGTAACGAGGCGCATGTGGGCACATTTGGGGACGAAGTGGCCAAATCTTTCCATGCGGTCTGGTCTAGTGTGGTTTGGAGTCAATGAACGTGCATACAGATGGGCTTGGAGAGGTAGCAGCATCCCATTTACCCAATCCACTTCCACTTAGTTGCGCTACTGTGCAGATTTGGAATGGATACACAATTTGGAAATATTTTCGGAAAACTTATCTTGAGCTGTGACGTCACCAATGTCGTGCAGTTGTCGAATGATGCCGAGGTTAAAGGGAATGTTTCACATTTCAAGATATTAAAGCAAACATGAGGCATGATGAAACAAGCTCACTTAAAACCGTTGCTAGAATTTCAAGTACAAAAGGGGTGCTCTAGACAACACCATTTCTCTGCTGGGTAACTTTGCTTCTCCATAGGCACTGTTTGATTACGTCGTCGTACAACAATGATTGAGCTAATTGGCGGCTATTATACCTGAAATCGTACTCACGGACACCAGATATCTGCGACTTGACCGTTATATTTGTATTGGCCTTGATAGCTGCATGGCATATGGAATGACAGGATTTGAATTGACGTTCTTATGACGTCATGCGTGCCAAGGTGGCCTGGAAATACTCTACCCGAAAAAGTCTCCCCATCTTCGCGGACGTATAGCTCAGAAACTGAAGAGTTTTAGGTCTTCAGAGGGACAGGGCTGTGAACTGCACCGAATAACCTTCAAAATGTCTAGTTCAGTTTAAAATCCCATAGAAATCTGGAGCACTCCCTTTAATTGGTGCCAGGACATATTCCGGGGAAGGTCGATAAGCCTCTCCCCAGCAACCGGAAGGTGGCAAGTGCCTAAACAAATGCCATTCCAAAGTAGTATGACCATTGCAAGGAGTAATTGTTTTACTTGGTTGCCAGCGCAACCACCTCTTCACTCTGATCGACAAAGCCGCCTCTGAGCTGTGCGCTCAGAGGTCCTCAGCTGGCCGCGTTTGAGACAGCGCCCGAGGCGTTCCCGGCGCCGCACCCGCTGCTGTGAGCAGCTGCCTTCACTCCAGCTGCAGCGGCCAACTGGGGGAGGGGCTGGAGGGGAGGGGGAGGGGGCGTGCGGTGCAAGCGGGCACCTTCGATCAAGGAGTACCCGCTGCAGCGAGCGGTGCCGGTACCGCAGCTGATCTCGAGGACGGGCGTAGAAGGTCGTGCATGGTCGTGGAAAGCTGACGGAGACAGCTCGACCGTAACCACAGCCTGCGGCCGTTTGACTGGGTGCAACTGTATGGCAGTTTGTGGCTGTGGCCATTTGCTGGGGTGGGACTGGCTGTGGCTCTGGCCATTTGGCTGGGCGGGACTGGACGACAGTCCGTGGCTGTGGCCGTCTGGTGGAGTGGGACTGGACGGACGGTCTGTGGTCGTCTGGTGCGGCGCCCGGCAGGTTTCTTTCCACTTTAAGCCTGCTGTCGAGCCAGTCGTCACAGAGCTTGGACGGCACGCGATGCGAGGGCAAACAACGTGACGCTTCGTGGAATGCAGACCGGCGGCTCAAAGCCGCCACCCTCGACAACCTTGTGCCGCGCAGTACGTGTTTCAGCGTTTCGCCGTAGCTTGCCGCATACCAGCCAACGCAAAGCGCAGCCACAGCGCACTAGATCAAGAATATTTAAAATTTGGCGGAAGCTTGGGCTACGCAGCGGCTTTATCATGACCCCACAGTTGTAATGTTAATGCCTAATCGCAGACCCTCGACGGAACCCCCACTGCGCAACATGTCGCACCCCGCTACATCGATAACATCTGACATCTCATAACATGTAACACCTGACATGAGCGAACACGCCCCCGGTCCGACACACGGAACCCCCACTGTGCGTTCAACACAGACACCCGCGTGCCGCCGCGAAACACGTCGTTCGTCACCGGTCGCGGCGCGCTGAACAGGAAAACGCAGCAGCGCGCTTTCTAGTGCGTTATCCGGTCTGTGAACGCAAATGGCCTCCGGGGCGACACGGATATCCGTTGCCTGCTGTTTGCCAGGCAATCTCATTCGTCCAGCCACTCAGAGCGGTGCAGCGGGCGCCGGGTCCGCCCTGCGCGCCAGAGCGATCAGAACCTCTGGCCCGCTCACTGACGGCTTTGTTGTGTGAGAAGACGTCGCGTCCGTGTCGGACGTGACGGCCCCGGTTGGCGGCAGGTGCCTCCCCCCCCCCCTCCCCTCCGCCGCGACAGATCCTCAGCCAGCGGCATCGCAGGCCGACGTCGGAATGTTGACGACGCGACACGGCTGGTCACCGCTGAACCTTCGCTGATGGCATCGGCAAACAGGGTTATGCTCTTCGCGTGCGTCGTAAAGTGGGTTATACGTGTGTGATTGCACAAAATGTGTATGCGACTCGGCAGGTAAATATGTCAAACACAGCACCTATAAGTCAGTTACCTTGGTGCATCCCCTGCCATGGAAAACCACGCAGTAATGTTTGATTTCACAATTGTGTCACTGCTGGCCTTATGTACACCGCGTTTGCGGTATTTCCACTCCTTTCGCCTGCTCTGCGCAGGTGCAGCGCCGCGGCGCCGCAAACCCCCCAGAGCGCCATCGTCAGCACATCACGTCAGCAGGCGCGTCCCGCCTCACCTCCTGCTGGCGTTGTTCTCCTTCGCCTCTCCGTAGCACTCAAAGCTCTCCTCCTGGTCCGACAGGCTGTTGCACGGACTGAAACGAGGCAGTCGGACCCGCTGTCACACGAGGCACTCGGACCCGCTGTCACATGAGGCAGTCAGACCCGCTGTCACACGAGACAATCAGACCCGTTGTCACACGAGACAGTCAGATCCGCTGTCGCACAAGGCAGTCAGACCCGCTGTCAAACGAGGCAGTCAGGTCCGTTGACAAACGAGGCAGTCAGACCCGTTGACAAACGAGGCACTCAGATCTGCTGTCACACGAGGCAGTCAGACCCGCTGTCACACGAGACAGTCAGACCCGCTGTCACACGAGGCGGTCAGACCCGCTGTCACACGAGGCTGTCAGACCCTCTGTCAAGGACGCGCTTCACAGACCACTGAATAACTGGTGCACAGTAGCCGAACACCTCAGCACCACGCAACTGGTGTCGGTTGAAACTGAAGCGCTGAGGGGGGGAGGGGGCGGGGGAACCGGCTGCCGAACGCATCAAGCCGCCCGGGCGTGCAGCCATGCAGTGCGCTCGTCGCAGACCCGAACACGACTGCCTCAGTCGTGTGAACGGCATCTCAACCCAGCTCAGCTCGTTGCAAAACGCGCTCAGCATGTTACCCGAATGCGTGTGGGTTAGGCAACGAGTTTGTCTAGCGAATTGTTGACGGTGGAGGCGGTGGTGTTCTGGGCCCCGACGACCGCGTTGCAAGGTACACACACCCCGAGCAGTTTTCTGTTTTCGATCGGTCGCTGTTCAATTCCCTTCAGTTACTTTGTTTCGAGCGGAAACAGCGGCATGCTCGCTGAAAACACATAATCAATGAATATTTCAGTGGCCGTTGAAAGGAGATCCAATGGCATTTCAACGCGCTCAGCTATAGCAAACGTCACGTTTGTAACGCAAGCCTACTACGCCACGGTTGCGATTCGCGCCGCATTGCCTCGGTGACCGAACCGGGCAAAATCGTCACAACGATAAGCAACCAGCGCAGCCACGTTTTGATATCAAATGTACAAACCTTCTATGAAATCTACCAAATCTACCGATCGTTTCTACCACATTTACATTTTTCTACCAAGTCTCGGCGACGGTCCCCTATGATACGTTCAATCCGTCGGTTACTAAGTCACGGCATCGCGGCCGTCTTTGACATGTCGGCCGCCGGTGAGGCCGCGCCGGCCCTGTCCTCTCCAGACCGGCGCGGGGCCGCCACAAGTGCCGCCGACCGCAAGTAGGGCGCAGTCGGCGCCGCCGTGCGGGCCGCCGCCCACGGTGTCCACCCGTGCCGGTCACCGCGCCACCTGCCCCGCCGCCCGGCCTACTCTGGCGCCGCCATGTGCTCCCGCCGCCCGGTCACGTGACAGCGCCGCGGGGCAGCCCCGGGTGAGATCAGCACTGAGTCAGCGACGACAGCTGGCGGCCGCCGCGGCTCCGGGTCAAAGGCTGAGGTCGCAGCTGCAGAGCAAGGTGTGGGCTAGAGCAGGCGGGCTTGTTCATGACTCGTAGGCTTGGTGAACAGGAAGCGAGAGGAAATTTTACCAGGGCGTTATCAGGAGGCGCAAGTTCATGTCAGCATTTTTTGCCAACCGCCGATGACTGGACTGAATATGTCTTGTGAAAAGCACATTCATCAATCGAAATTTTACTAGTGTGCTTCTCGCCAGGAGGCCTGAAAGCACCTATTGAATGCCAGACAGACTCAGTTCAATTCTGGCAACCGTGAAGCGCCTGTGCTTAGTCTGGTGCTCTGCATCCCTCGCATGGAATGCCACGTTTTTTTTTTTAAATCGCGAACAATCCACAAAGCATGTTGAAAAGATGTCGGACACCGTATAGGGACTGTGTATGATGGAGCGAGCTGACACTACCTGACCTGATCCTACCAACCGCGCTGGTAGAAGCAGGCCCCACCAACGAAACAAGGGGCGAACGAAACTGTAAGCCTCTCGTAGGCTAACAGCTTTGCAGCCCACGGACAAAGCAAAAGGATGTTTTGAGTGGAGAAAAGTGTTGTCTTTTAAAATGCATGTAGTCGCAATTGGGCTGTCTCATTTCAAAGTGCTGGTGCAAACAAACTTTGGCCCGTTCAGCACCGCATGATAACTCGTTATCACATAAGTATCATTTGAACCTCCATTCGCATGGTAACATCAGATGTTTGAATAGCATACGCGGCGTATTGGTTGGCGGCGTTAAGAGAATTATTGCTGCGTGACGGTGATCCGTTCCTGACGTCAGTTATGCCACAGGTATGACGCCTTATATGTTATAGTCTTAAATAGTATCTGTTATGCATTCTGCTATGGGGCTCGCTGGTAGTGCGTTCCCGGACGCCTGTACTGGTCTCCACCGATTTTTATCAATTGATGTGCTGCCCCGCGAATCTCGACAACAGCTACACTCGAAATACTTCCGAAGTGTTTGTTTCGGCCTCATTCGCGGCTGATGTCCGCTAGAGCAGTGGTCATTCGGCGCATCTGGGAGACCAGAAACACGGGGCTCGATACCCGCGGAGCCTGCCCATTCTGCCAGGATCAAAGGCAGGCGACGCCGCATGGCACCATCAGCCGAATGCGTCATGAAGCCCGAATAACAAGGACTGCATTTGAGGAAATTCCAGAACTGCCATGAGTCCCACTTCCTATGCCAGCCGCACGCCAACCGAAAGGGCACGACTTGCGATGCCCCTCCAGCCATGGCCGTCTAATCTGCCGCATTGCCGAGGCTGTACCTGGTTTCATCTGCACTGCGCCGTAAGTCACAAGGTTCTGTACACTTGTCGTGTTCACAACTCGATGCTGTCCTGCACCGTACCTGGAGCCGTCGATCTTGACCTGAAGCTCCGGACTGGTGGAGCCGCGGCCAATGGCCGAGTCGTCGTCCATGTCGCCGACCGGGCTGCCCCCTGTCGGCGGCCCGCCGAACCTCGGAGAGGCGGCCATCGCTGGCGCCCGGGCTCCTGGGCGCTGTTCGGCGGTTGTCTCGCGCTGACCCGGGAGAGCTCGAGCGTCAGCTCAGGCACGTCCTGCAACAGAGCGCACGGGCTGAAGGGACGTTCGCGTCGCTGGAGCGCACTGCCGACGCGCGGGCGTGCTGTGGAAATCGACTTGGCAGCTCCTTATGACGGCGGCTGCGATGCAATCACAGAAAAAAGGCAGCCGTGTGTGGGGTTCGAACGCGGCTGTTCCGAAGAATACCACGCTACGCGTCGCATCCGTCTTTCACAATAGAGGTGGCGAAAAAAGAAAGAAAAAATAAAGATAAAAGAAAAGAAAAAATCAAGAGCTGGCGTCTATCAAAGCGATTTCGCTTCGACCCTGAAGCCGTGATGGAACTATAAACGGTCCAGTATTTTAGTCCGCCGCGGATGATGCTCCTGAGAGTGTGCGTCGACCCTTGGACTGCTTTCCGGTGCCGGTGCAATAGCTGTTCTCCCAGAACCGTTATCTATCCGAGCGCCAAGGGCTTTCCAGCTCGGTGTATGCGACGTTATTGAAGCATTTCTTCAAAAACGAGCAGTCAGGTAAGTGCGATCAATCCCAGGCCGCTGCTGGAGCACACAAACCTTTAATCTCCTGCCACACGCCTCGTGTTCCTTTGTGTCGCATCTGAACTGGCACGTCATCACTGCGTGCCCGTTCACGCGCCTTCTAATGTCAATAACGACCAGACTGTTCGTCTGTGCGGGATCACACCATTAATCATCTACCCGAGGCCACCTACTCCTGCAACGCCGTCCGACCTAAATCGTAAGTCCGGAAAGCGGGTAAGTGATAAGTCCCCTCTGCCCGACATTTTTGTAGTCGCTCGGCATTGCCCGATCCTAACAGAGACTTGCGTTCCAAACACAAATTGTCAAAAACGACTTCCGTGCCATCAGCGCTGTCGCACCCATTCACGCCTGTTGTCTCGCTTCGGTCCGCGATGCGACGCTCGTCAGGTGCGACAGGCGTATGACAAGACGGTGAGGATGACAGGCACGGTGCGTATCCAGTGCTCACTCCTCTCCCGAGCACTGGCACAGCAGTGCTCCTCAAGACTCGACCTGGCCTCTCGCGTAGGGACGCCCCCTGCACGCCACTCCGGACACGTCGTGAAAGAGGACAGGCTTGTCACAGACCACGACGGCTGCCTGAGCCACCATCGGACAAGGCCAGTGGGTTTTTGCGCGGTGTGGGGCTTCGGTTCAACACCGCCACCGCCGCCGGGCCGAACGGAACACCCTGGAAAGCGCGGTCCCCGCCGAGCGCGGTGCAGAGTCCCCGACACACCACGTAACCGAACCCCGGCAGGGACGCCGGACGTATCGCAGGCGCCGGCCCCGGCCGCCGCCGACCCGGGGACCCGGGAAACCGTGCACCGAGCTGGACAGCTGGCGCTGTGCCAACCGACCTGCCGGTAGCGCAGCGCGGGGTATTGATTGGCTCGTTTGTGGTCGTGCATGCCCCGGGTAGTCGCCTCCCCGGCTGGCTGAAGCAGCGCGCAGCAAGGCGGCGTAGTGAGGCGGTAGGAACTCTCGGCTGTTGCCTGGGCGGACCAAGATGCTTCACCCCTGGACCGTTCCTTATAGATACGCAAATGCGTCGGTAAAATCATGCTGCTCGTGATGTCCCTCGCGACGAGAACACCAGACAATAGCAATGCATGTTGAATGTTGAATCAAGCATCGAACGTTGAATGGCGAGTCAAACATTGAACATGTTGGTGACCGTTGGTCCGATAGGCTCCGAGTGTGGAGTGGTCCGCAGCCGGTTTGTTTACTGCTGAATCACCGCTAGTGTTAAGCAGTGTAGCATGGCTATCAAGACCAAGCGTAGCATCAAGTGCTTTGTTTGATAAAAAACTCACTCCAAGCTTAAAATAAAACCGCCAAACCCCAAAACAGCCAACGCTTATCTCGAACACTGATTGAACTAGCATCTATGACCCCCCCCCCCCCCCCCCCCCCAACTGCGTCACCAATCGTGCATACGCGGTTTTGAGAATCTTTCGCATAATCCAGAGTCACCATGTTTTATCAAGGGCAAATTATCAATCATGACGCTTCGAAGAGCGGTGCTTTGGTGGTCATCGGTCCCACAGGGTATATGGTCACTTACAGATTGGTTTGGACAGTACTGGTAATTTTGGTGACCTTTGAACTTCCCCAAGGTCACTACGTTCTAAAAGGGTTACGTGATTGATCATAGCTCACCATGCGTTGAATGTTTGATGGCGATCGACCCGCTAGGTTCCTAGTATGGAATGCTCCACAGCCGATTTCGGCAGCTTCCGGTATTTTTGGTGACCTTCGTCTGACCAAAGGTCATTTTGTCCCGAAGACCACAGGTTAACGATCATGCGACATCGAATGGAAAAGGTTTGGTAGCGATCTGTTCTCATAGACATGGAGCACGGGATCGTCCACAAGCTGCTTTTGGTGTTTTCGCGTGGTTTGTGACATTTAACATGACTCATGGTCAGCATGCCCTGGAAAGTACAGTTTACTGGCTGTGCTACGTCGAATGGTAAATGTTTGGCGTCAGTTTGCTCCATATGCTAGAACATAGGATCGCCACAAGTTTAGTTAATTGTAGCACCTGCCAAGTGCGTCGGGTGAGGGAATACCCCCATACAAAATACGCTTTCATGAATTATCTGTGTCACACATTGACCTGAAGATGACCCCATGCGATTAGAATTGGTCTAAAGACGAGCTAATGGGGTGAGTGGACACTGCAGCCAAAATGAATCAATATTCGGTCCAATACGAATACAGTGAATCACACTTCAAGCGGTTTCTGCTCCGGAGAGGTAAATCAAAGTTCTAATATCTCCCCAACTTTTGGAAAGAAGCCGCAGATCCGAAGCACATACACTCCCGAAGCCCTTTTCAGCGCATCAAATCCCGCTACCTTTTAGTGACGGGTTGGTCGCATCAGATGCAGCAGCACCACCGCAAGGCCCAGTACAGCCACGAACTTAACGCCCAGCCCGCCCCACACAGACAACAACTCTGCTCGTCTCCTCCAGCTTCAAAAACCCAAAAACCCAACGCCGGTTTTGAACCGCTTTGCTACCAACCCTCCACCAGCAGCTACACATACTTCGCTCATTGCTGTCGCCTGGCAACAACATAAACAAACAACCAGTCCAGAGCGGCTCATACCAGCCTACTCGGTCCGCCCGCGGCCCGTCCGCAGACGGATGGGAGCGGCCTGGACCCGCCGGCAGTGTTTCGATGTGCCCAAGGTACGCGATGAAATCGGCAGGTAGTTTACAGGAAGTCTGATCAGTGACGTCATTGATCTGCAGACATGACTGTGAGGTCCCGACGCCGGCCAACACCGGACCGCGCCTCGTACATGACAGACAGCAAAGCAAACACTATAACGAGCTTCTAGCCTTATTAAGACGAATATGACGGGTCTCCTATTGGAGCGACGACGGTAAGCCCATGCCCACAACGTTGGAGGTGAAGTCTTCCTTCGAACATTCAGTGAGACAGAGGAGTGCGTTTCATGTGAAAGGGTTATTCATCCGACCATCGTAGCTAACTGATTTCTTTTAACTCAAGTAACGGATGCATTCATTCGGACTCCGCCAGCTCTGGCAAGATGGCGCGGACAAGTGCCGACGTTCGAGTTCGAAATAGAGCACCGGTGTCTGAATCTACGCTGAATACAGCTGCCATGCCTGAACAAGACCGTATATCTAAGTCTAAATTTGATGCATGAATTCTATGATTTGATAATCAGCTAGTGCGTAGAACACCTATGTGAAAGCTTCCAGATCTTCGTTTCTAGTTCCTCAAAGTGGCTAGCGGCTCTTGATTATTGATGGATGGCACGCACAACGCAGCAAAACCACCCTTCCTGGGCTCGCTGATAAAAAATATGTCTATCATTCGTCAACTATTATTAGTCCCTGTCAACTTCGGGTTAGCAATTCCCCCTTCCCCTATCCCTATCCCTATCCCTATCCCTATCCCTATCCCTATCTCTATCCCTACCCCTATCCCTATCGATCAAAACGACTTCTGCTTAACTCCAGTATCGGTCCTGTAAATGAAATCGTCATTTGTAGCGCAGGTACTACTTCTTTTTCGAAGGCGTTCTTATTTGGGGCTGTTACCCGTGACGTCACACGTAGCTACGTCACACACGGGTTTAAGCGAAGGCCTTGTCGTAACGTAAATACGTGTAACGCCAGATGCAGCAGCCTCTGGAACTCGCTTTTGCCGAGCAAGATCTGGCTTCTGCAGGCCATATCAGTCTGCACTGCAACAATGACGGCCAAAATGTTTTAAATATTTATTCCTAACCTTCTGATTTGATTTGCGTGCGGCCTGATCTCACCATCCAATCGTGAGATGCCGGGTCAACGGCAGAAGTTTGCGACTCCAGCTCGCCGTGCCTCAATGCTGGGCATGGTCCGTACTGTCCTCTGATGTCACGGGACCTTTCGCACGGCCGCTCCCACCGGCCGCAGGCCGCACCAGTCAGGAGCAGGTGGCGATGGCATAAAGCGCCTCGTGCGCAGCCCGCCACGGATGGGTGGACATGGAGCACTCTAGCATGGGCGCAACATGGGCGCTCTAACCAACTGGGCTATCGGGACGGACAGACGGGGACACGACTATCGGGGCTGTCATCTTACCGGGGCCTGTCTGGCCATGTTGGTCAGCCAGGAGCCGGCGTAGTGGGTGACGAAGCGCGCCTTGGCGTCCAGGCGGGACCGGCGCAGGGCAGCTGACCGACTCGCTGGCTTGGCTTCCGCACCACGGGACGATCTTTGCCCCCGCTGCCCCCAGGCGCTCAACGGACGCCGGCCCAGGCCCCCAGGCGATTTTCGGGAAGAGCCTTGTGACGACTTGCGGCAGGAGCCTTGTGACGATTTTCGGCGGGAGCCTTGTGACGATTTTCCGCTAGAACCTTGAGACAATGTTCTGCCGCGGTCGCGTGCAGATTTGGGGCTCAAACGTTGAGACGATTTAAGGTCAGCACTGCCTGGTGACTTTCGGTCACTGTCACCCAGCGTTCTGCGATTGCTCGAGGTCGACGAACCACGGCTCGAGTCTCTCTTAGATTTACCGTCGGTGACACTCGACGATTTTTGGCTGCGCCCTCTCCAAACACTGGATCCACGCCAGTGGGTTAGATCGGGAACGTTAACACCCTCGGGCGCTTTAGTGCCTGCCATGGCGAGCATCGTGGGAATGCCTCGCCGGTTCCTGACCGAATTTAAAACGCATGCCGAAAAACATCAAAAAGTACAAACTGGCCAACTGATGCGCATCGTCAGATTTGTGGGTTTCTTCACCTTCGCGTTGACTGGAAATTTTGACGAACTGAGAAAGAACTGATATGCGTGGCATATTTTACGTGAGCGATTTGTTTTTCGTCCGCGCTAGCTACCGTCTGGCACGTGACTTGCCTTCCAGGTCACTCCTCCATGTCACGACCCCGCTACCCCAACGCTTTTCCTTGTTGACGGAGATGGATAGACCTATTGCGTGCGCGATAATAGTCGCGTCGAAGGGGTCAGCTCTTCATTGGCTTGTTTGGGCCCGTGCGGTCGATAAAGCACCGGCATGCCTCGGCTGAGAACGGGCCATATCACTCCAGCGCCGAAAGGTTACGGTGCGAACTGCTGCCGCTTCCGAATGGCTGTTACAGCTAAGGCAGGGGCTACTGCTGTGTATCATCCACATCTTAAAAGCACATCTACTAAGTATCGCAACTCTTACTTTTTCCACAAGCCTGCGGAAGTGATCGCCGATACAGTTGGCCGCTAGCATTTTCGTCAAGCACCAAAAATCTCAAACTTCGACGTAGCAAGACAGACAGCTTGCGGTCAGTACTCCACGCGTATTTTCCGACTAACAGGTGCTGAAATTACGCGAGTAATTTGACGAAAATGTTACAAGGACACCAGATAGCACCATGGCTCCGCATACCAGCAAAAGTCATCGAGGCTTATCAGTTATCGCAGCGATACAGCAAGGACCACCATCTGCTATCGCCCCTTGCCATGTTGATCGACTGGCAATCTGAGCCCTGAAATTGGCGCTGTGACGCTAGTCAGCCGCGTCAAGTTTCAGCAGCAGGTGGCCCGTTTCGCTGCGACGCCAGATCACCAGGCACGACATGAGGCTGCTGCACTATATGGGGCGTTGCATATTATCAGCTATCGTGTAAATGTCCGCGAGAGATCTTTCACGTCCAAATAGGAAGAATGAAGTCCTAGTCTTTTACTGCTTATTTTTGACTAATGCGTCGATTCGTTCCTAACATCCTAGCGTTATTTTAACCGCCGTGGTGCGGAGCTTTGAGCTAAATTAACAGCTACGCAGACAAGAATGGGGCGAGTAGCACGCAGGTCGGCAGCACATATGGCCGCATTTTTGGCCGCTTTGGCCGCATTTTTGCCCCACGAACGCAGGACGCCAGCCACGTTTGCTCCCATATTCGTGCCTGCCTGGTCACCCGATCCGGGGCAGAAGGTGATGACCCCTGCTCTGCCGGCGCCACAGAGCCCGCCTGAGCGTGATGCGTGCCGCGCTGGGGTCGGGGCGGGGGGGGGGGGGGGCGGGACGGACTTTGCGTGCTGTTGTTGAAGGCGACGACAGGCTCTGTCGTGCCGAATCATAGCGCCTGGGGCAGTGAACGAAGCTGGGTATTTATTACGGGTGAGACTCGAACGGCTGTCACCCTGTGGTTCAAAATCAGGCAAGGGCGCAAAACAAAAGCAGGAGAAGGTCCAAAAAACAAAAGAAAAAGAAAAAATGGAAGAAAAACATGTTACAAAGAGCAGACAACTTTGAAGCGTTTTTGGTAGGGAAATACCGAAACACATTGTGAGTAAGACCTTTTCAAGTCCATACTTCCCATGCATCAGCACATGTGCATGAATGCCACTGTATGGTAATGTTTAAGTGTGTTTGTGTTGTGGATGGAATATCGCCAGCCTCAGCCGTCGCCTACTTCGTCTTTTCTTCGTCTTGCGCTTATTTTCGAATTGTTGACGGCTCTCGAATAGCGCCGATCAGAGTAAGGTTTTCCAAATAGGAGTGCCAGCTGTTTCTGTAGGCGCCCGTCATCATAGCAACGTATTCCAACCAACAGCCGACACTGATCACCGCTCCGTGGTTTTTCCTGGCCAACCACTCAAACCTTTCCTCCGCACCTCCCCGGAGCAAAGTCCCGACATGTCAGAACGAAATGCTTTCCCGCACAGCGATCGATGACACTTGGCCATAGACGAGACACCACCAGTGGTCACCTTGCTAATGTGCTGCTGCTTGGAGCATGCGTCTCATCTTGTGATACACATTTTGTTCGAATTAGATATTTGCAGTGCATATTTTTAGCTGGCGCGAAGCGGCTTTGTTAAGTAGGACACGGTCAGAGCGTAGTTTCATA
This sequence comes from Pollicipes pollicipes, assembly GCF_011947565.3. NCBI lineage: Eukaryota > Metazoa > Arthropoda > Thecostraca > Pollicipedomorpha > Pollicipedidae > Pollicipes > Pollicipes pollicipes. The sequence goes on from NW_023597055.1 coordinate 8,845,294, forward strand.
TTTGTTTGACTGGGGTGACAGGTTCGTTCCCGAATTTGAGAAGAAAGCGGCTTAAATTTGGGGAACCACGTTGGTATGTATTTTGAGGCAGGTTTAGCGATCTTTTTAGCCAAGCGCCCTCTCTCTCGACGCCCTCTCTCTCTCGGGTGCAAAAGAGCGCACCTGACACAGTATAGCGAAACATATCGTAAAACATCTGGTATTCCAGGCGAGCAACCTGAATGGGATGCTCATCATGCATACGCTGCGCCCATCACCTTTCCTCCAGCCCACAAGGTAACTACAATCCTCGCAAGAGCTGCGATACCTTTATCCAGCGTCGTATCAGCGTTTTAGGGCAGCGTTTTATCCCAGACTAAATCATCATTGGTAAGCATGCACAGCCCACAGATTAGAGCGTTCTTGCAGACGAACGTTCATGTCTGCGGCCAAGCGCAGGCCACACAGCACGGTCGGCCACTAATAAAAACACGGAAGCTTTAAGCCCAGTAAGCCGGCCAGCACCCGCCGCGGCCTTGCTGACCGCCGGCCCGCCGCCGATACCGCCCGATAGATGGCAGAGCGGTGCGATGCCAGCATGTGACGTCACGTGCCTGATCCGGGTCAAGGGGCGGCCGGTCAAGGAAGTGGTGTTGGACCCGAGGGAGACCGGTTTTGGGACGGCCGGCAGTGTTCAGAACGCCGGGATAACACGGGACGCCGCGGTATCTTACGCCGACATTTCTGGCTTGTTTGGGTGGTGGCACTGCGCAGCCACTAGGCAGAATTTTGTGAATGTTTTTTCACGTGCTGTCTCGAGGTCAACGACAAAAAAAACAACATCCACGTATGTATCAGAGGCGGAAAAGATTGAAGGTAAAGTGAGCTGAAACGAATTCAAGCGGCGCCCGGAACCGCGATTCGAAGGGGCAAATTTCCTCAGATTCTTCAAAGTCACAACCTGTTGTTATTTCGTCGCGTCTGCAAACTCCACCACGCTGAATGGCGTGAAAAGAATGAACTTAATGCAGGTCACGAAGTTGACTGGGAGTTGATGCAACTTCACAAAATCTGCAATGCAAGAAAATGGCAAGGCTTGCTCGCTTTGTTTGCATGCACACTTGCATATAACAGCATACGGCCCCGGGCGAAAAATGCTGAGAAACGCCGCGTGGCTATGCTGCCAGAACGAGCATTTCAATAGTAAAATGGCGAAGTTAGATCTGATAGAACTGACACATTTTAATGAAAGTTAGATTAGCGGTGACCGTGCCTGCAAAACAGCATCCTCTGCCCACGCTGACGTCAAATGTTATTTCCTTTCGTGGTTAACTGAGAAGTTTCAGCTTTCAGAAACAAAGTGCGAGAAATAGATAAAAAAACAGTGAGCTGCGCAGCTGCGTAACACGTGCGTCATCGGCACTGGCGCACACAGGCCGTCGAGATTGCCGGCGCTCCGCCAACAAGAGCTTGGTACTGAGGTACTGAGGCGCCCCCACCGACGGCCGAGTGGAGAAAGAGGCAGGAGGGGGGGGGGGGGGGAGGAGGACGCAAATTGACAGTACGTTGATCTCAAATTCAGGACCCCTAGATCCGCATCTCGCACTTAGTGTAACAATCTGTGTCATTGGAGCTTTAAGACGCACGAAGTTGCTAAGGCAACATGGCGTTGCCTGCCTCACGCCCTGACAACAGTGACGGGCACCGCGAGGAGCCGAACCCCGTAGCTCTGGTTTCCCAGACGCGCGGCTTCACCACCTCACCACCGGCACCCTGACGTTGTTATTTAAACGACCCCAAAATTTATAATTATATTTAATAATTATAACCAATCGTAAACGACCTCATTGTCGCAAAAGATGCGGTGGGCCATCAGTGTCCATCTAACGGTAATCCCGTCCCTCGAGACAAGTACTCCGGGCGTCATTGGGACGTCTTGTACCTCAGCTCAGCTGGCCCATTGAGGAAACAGTTCATCTGGATAGCGTTGCACGTGGTTGTGAACAGAATTTTGTCCAGGACTTCGAGGTTTAAAAAACTACCGTCAAACCAACGTAAATCATCCATGCCAAGCCCTGATGTCAACGTCTACGCAGTGGCCGGTTCATCACATCGATGCCAGCAACTGTTTTTACGCAAAGAGGCAGCTCGGCCAACGGGTGGACCCCGCTAGCCAGGACACTTTTCTGACAAGTCTCGTTCCAGTCAATGAAAGTCCACGGCTTATTCAGGCGAACGCCCTTTGCCGACATCCTCATTTATGCTCGGGAGCTGTCAGCGATCCAAGCACGCACCTGCTCAACGGCCCAACATCTGAATGCGAGCCTGGCATTTCTTATCATCGGTG